>NW_022589705.1:36581262-37002534 GCF_004348235.1 Phoca vitulina | reverse complement strand
TTCTTTCTTTCTTTCTTTCTTTCTTTCTTTCTTTCTTTCTTTCTTTCTTCTTTCCTTCTTTCTGATGCTGTCTTTAATGATCAAAGTGACATGTATCTGTTCGGCCTAGGTGTAGCACATGTGGTTTTGCTCACTCACGTGGATAGCATGGATCTGATTACAAGAGGTGACCTTAGAGACATATACAGATGTATGCCTGTGAAGCTCAAGGTAATGAATGATGTTCCTCTTTGTAGATACATTTTCTGGGATATGTCACTATAATCACATGATATTACTGTGAATAAAAGTAAAAATGGACACCTACTGAACTTAAGAATTAAAACAATTGCTTGGGTAATTCAGACTTATGTCTCAAGATTTAAAAATTAAATATATATTCATCTTTACAAGGACACAGATCATTCCATTCATTATAATTTAACCCAAATAGGTTCAATTCAACAAATATTTATTGATTGCCTGTCATAATTGAGTCAGTGTGATAGTCTCTAACCAGATACGCAGAAAACTAAAATAATTTCTCCGCACTCAGAAGCTTATAATTTTATTAGTGCAGGTGAGGGGATGGGGGGAGTGGGATAGGAAAAAATCGACAGAGTATGAGTATGATAAATCTCACGAAGGGACTCAAAATCAAAAGTTTAGAGGAGGTGGGGAGCTCGGGTGGCTCAGATGGTTGAGCGTCTGCCTTTGGCTTGGGTCATGATCCCAGTGTCCTGGGATCGAGCCCTGCGTCAGGCTCCCTGCTCAGTGAGGAGCCTGCTTCTCCCTCTCCCTCGGCTGTTCTCTCCTCTTGTGCTCTCTGGCTCTATCTCTATGTCAAATAAATAAATAAAATCTTAAAAAAAAAAAGTTTAGAGGAGGAAAATATTGTGTTAAAGGGGATGGGGAAGATTTCATTCCTGGAGTGTCACTGGGAAATAGCTTTCAAAGAGGAGGAGGATTTCAGGAGGTGAAGAGACAAAATGTGGAAAAAATTCAGGCTATGAGGATAGCCTAAGTCAATACCTCAGTGTAGGAAGAGGCAGTGTGAGTGGGAAGCATGGGGTCATTCAGTTTAGTGGAGGGCCGAATCTTTGTAGGGGGAGATAGAGAAGTTATATTTGCATGAGGTGACTTTACTTAATTAGGTGCATTATGGGGAATCATAGCAATTTTTTTCTCTTCTTTTAAGTTTTTATTTAAATTCCAGTTAGTTAACACACAGTGCAATATTAGTTTCAAGTGTATAATATAGTGATTCAACATATCCATATATCACCCAGTGCTCATCACAAGTGCCCTCCTTAATCCCCATCACCTGTTTCCCCCATCCCTCCCACCCCCTCCTCTCTGGTAACCTTCAGTTTGTTCTCTATAGTTCAGAGTTTATCTCTTAGTTTGTGTCTCTCTCTGTTTCTTTTTTTTACCCTTTGCTCATTTGTTTTGTTTCTTAAATTCCACATATGAGTGAAATCATATGGTATTTGTCTTTCTCTGACTTATTTCACTTAGCATAATACTCTCTAGCTCCATCCATATTGTTGCAAATGGCAAGATTTCATTCTTTTTGATGGCTGAGTAATATTCCATTATATATATATATATATATATATATATATATATATATATATATATACACACACACACACACACACACACACACACACACACACACACACCACATCTTCTTTATCCATTCATCAGTCGATGGACACTTGGGCTGTTTCCATAATTTGGCTATTGTAGATAATGCTGCTATAAAAAGTAGTGATATAACCAAACTGAAGCTTCACAAAAATTAATCTGCTACCTACATGCAGAATGAATTGAGTCGAAAGGAACCGGGACTTGGGAATACCAGTTGGGAAGATGTAATGATAGCTAGTATTTGTTGAGCACTAAATATGTGATAAATTTTCTTATTCAATACTTACAACAACCTTGTGTCATTACCACATTTTATAGATGAGGAAACAAAAGCATAGAGAGTAAAGCATTTGCCAGTGTTTTTGACAGTGACAAGAAATAACAGAGCCCTGTTTTGAACCCAGACAGTGTCATTTCCCAGATAAATTAGTCCAAGCAAGAATTAAAATATCATTATTAAACTAGTCTAGTAAATTTGACTAATCATGAGAATAACTTTTAATAGGAAACAGGGAAATTACAGACTCTAGCATAAGGGTATTAAAAATGCTTCAGTTTCAAAGTAATCTATATGGAATTATTAGTTACCTTTCATTTCTAAATCATATGGAATCTATTATGTGCATTCTTGATGAAAATTCATAGTGATATTGGAGATTGACTTGTGAAGCTCTTTAAGAAAGTATTTATGGGATCAGATCTCTATCTTCATTTTCCCCAATAGGAATACTATTGCCAAGCTCCTGCTTTTTGTTATTGCTTTCACAATATATATTGACCTAAAATAGTCTTTGTCACTGTTTCTATATTGCAGTTAGAGACAGTCCATAGAGAACTTGGATTTGCTCTTTCTGACATCTTGGTGGTTAGTAATTATACTTCAGAATGGGAGTTGGACCCTATAAAGACATTCTGATCCTCTCTGCACTGAGACAGATGCTGTGGGCTGCAGATGACTTCTTAGAGGATTTGCCTCTTGAGAAAACAGGTAGATGCATTTGGTGGTATCGACACTTGAAGGTGTCCTGTATGGCTATTCCTGCTTGGATCTATTGGGTACGTGGCAGTCACTGTAGGTCGCTGTCTTGTGAGTAGTCCTACCCTTTAATTCACTGGCTGGATGTGTTTTTTTCCCCTCACATTTCCTGATTTCCCACACTTAGGGTACATCTTAGAGAATTTGCACTACTTCTCTTTCCCCCATGTCTTAAGATAGAATCTTTGAAATGATGCACCTCTGTCATTTCTACTGTCTGAACACCCCAAGTTGTATCCTTGCCCTCTTCTCTCAAAAATATGCTTCTTTGCTTGGGACCCAGAAATGGATTGGATCAGCATTGTTCCTGATCAGATGTGATCTTTGATTACTTGCTGCTTTCTTGGGACCTATGTTTTTGCCTTTTTTGCCTTGACTTTTTTGACGTGTCTCCCGCCTCAGAGTTTCTCTTAATGCCATGTGGTCAGTGCTAGGTAGATGTATGTGCCTTTCATATTTATGGCCTCAGATTTTAGCATTACATGTATTCTCTCTCAAATTCTCTCAAGAATACATGCTGTACTGTTTCAATCAAAGATCAGACAGAAGTTTCAATTTATACTCAAATCTATTTCAGTTTGTGAGAAATCAAATTAGAATATCATATCCTCTTTATTCTCTCTCACTTGCAAACTACTAAGAAACTCTCAGGTTACTACTGACTCCATCATCTTGGTTTCTCCATGTCTTCTCTTCTTCATGGAGCATTCACTCCCAAAGTCAGGGCTGGTTGGCTTAGACCCCCCAGTAGCCCAATGTTCCTCCTCCTTCTGGTTGCTTTTCCCTAGATTATCCAGTAAGAATATTTTGTTTCTCTTTTCTCAGAGATCAAAGAAAAGGAATGATCAAGTGTGTAAAAGAAGGAAAAAATATGTGAACCCTTCATATACTAATAATATTTATCTCATCATAGAAGATTGAAAATTGAGAAATAAGAAAACACAGGAAAAAGAGAAGTAGCTGAAACAGAAGGGACATGTTTTATTTATGTCTGGGATGAAGATACATATATAAAATCATAATACCTGCAACTAACGAGGAACAGTGGGCTTTAAAGCCATTAATGGTGGGAAAAAATGATCATAATTTTTTTGGATTTATGTTCTGTATCTGTGAAAATTGAAAGTTTCTGTTTAGAAAACCTGAATTTAACTTAAGTGTGTGTGTGTGATTTTGGAAAAGTTTATTTTAATTTGTCAGCATCTTCGGGTCTTCACCTACATCATCTTAATTTTGTCTTCTTGTTTTATTTCTAAAGTATTTGATCTTCTCTTTGGGTCTCCAGTTAATGTTATATTCTTTAACCTAAAGCCATTTTTTTGTTTGTTTAATATCTGAAACCCTCTTCTGAGAAGTGACAATATTGGTAAGAGTTTGAGAGGATTAAAACTGACAAAGACTATTGTTTGATTTTTCTGTCAGTTATGACTATTTTAGTTACAAGTGACAAACCTCAACCTGAATTACATGATTAAAAAATAATCAAACCATATAAAAGGCTGGGATTGAATTTAACTGCCTCAGAAATGGTTGAATCTAGGGATTCAAAAGCTATTCTCTCTTTCTCTCTCTCATACACATGCACACACACTCACACACACACACACACACATTCTGGTTCCTTCTTCGTGTCTATTGCTGTCATTCTCTCAGTCTAGCATTCTTGATAAATCTTAAGCCATTTGAATCCAAGCTTCAAGTTGACATTCATTCAGTCTTGTGACCCAAAAAGGAAGAGGGCTTTTCTTTTCCAGTTTCGCTGTGAAATAATCCAAAAAAGGACTGCAATTGATTTAGTTCAAATCATATGCCTACCCCAGGAACAATCACTTTATCTGCAGAAGAGAGAGAAATATGATCATCCCATCTTAAGTCATACTTTCCCAGGAAGAGTGATTTGTTATTAGAAGAAGGGAGTTAAACATGGACCTGGGCACTGTTGGATTAACTGAGCAGGAGAGGCACCTCAATATCTATCTTATGCATTAGGGAAGTTTTCTATCTAGTTTTTCACTTAGATTATAAAGAAAGTCTTATTAATAAGTCTAAAAATGATTAATAATTACTTTTAAAAAGTTTTTTTATTAAAGTAACGTATACATATAAAAAGTGCACAGCTCATAATTATATGGCTCAATACATTTTGATAGACTTAACCCATGAAACTAGAACTCAGGTAAGAAACAGAACATTCTAGAAGTCCCCTTTAAGCCCCAGTCTAGCTACCTAGGATATCCACTATTCTGACTTCTAATTGCATAGATTAGTCTTGTCCTTTTTTATCCCTTATATAACATTATGCACTATTTACCCTTTTGGGTCTGACTTCTTTCATGAGATAGTGTATTTGTTAGATTCATATTATTGCACATAGGTAAAGATAGTTTATTCTCATCTATCCTATTATCGTGATGTTAATGGGTAGTTCTAATACTCTCCTTATAGGTCAATAATACATTCCATATATGTTGCATTAAGCATTTTTCTGATTTATAACTACATAGAAATAAACCATATGATTTTGGGTCTTCCCAATTTTGTATAATATTAAAGATTCCATAATGGGAACATACTATATTTCAATTTGTAAGTATAGCTTGAAAATGAGAAGTAGCATCATGAAGAAGTTGACATTATCCTAAAATTTACAGAGTAGTGTAAAGGGTCAAACATAGCCAAGATGTTCTTGAAGAACGAAGTGGGAAAACAGGTATAAAGAGACATATTAAAAAATGTAAGTTGACTGTGGTGCATTAATAAATTAATGGAACAGAATGGAGAGTCCAGAAACAGACTTAAACATGTCTGGACATTTGTTCTATGATAAGGGTAGCATTACAGATGAATGGAAAAATAACAGACAATTCATAAGTGGTCTAGTCAATTGGTCATCCATATGGGGAAAAATAAAACTGAATTCCTCGCATCATACACAAAAGTCTACTTTAGTTGGACTAAGCACCTAAATGCTAAAAGGCTTTTAGAAGATAAAATAGAAGGATACTTTTATAACTTGGGGGTAAGGGAATATTTCTTAAGTCATATTTCTTAAACCAGATACAAAAGCTTAATTTCAAAAGAGATTGAAAATTCAGCTACATTGAAATCAGTAACTTTTATATTCAACAAATCCCATTAAGATAGTGAAAAGACACAGCAAAATGTGGGAGAACATATTAGCAAAGAACTAATAAAAGGGTGTACAAAGAAATCCTACAGGTCTAGAAGAAAGCTAAAATATAAAAGAAAATGAACCAAAGACTTGAGAAGGTGCTCTAAAGAAAAAGGAAATTCAAATATCCAGTACAGAAGAAACATGTTCTATATCTGTATCATCTATATCTATCTCTATATATAAAGTTCCAAACTAAAATAATTTGATTCTTTTTTACTTTTATTGAAATTTAATTGACATATAAAGTACACATATTTAAGGTGTAAAAATTGAGTGAAGTTTGACATATGAATACACTGTAAAATAGTCTTGACAGTCAAGATTACAAATATTTCTACCCCCCCCCCAAAAATGACAGAGTGACTTTGTAATCCATTCTCCTCATTCTACCTCTTGTTCTGGTCCTCAGACAACCACTGGTCTGTATTCTGTCACTTTAAGTTACTTTTCATTTTTTAGAATTTGTATGCCTGAAATTGTAAAGAATATACTCTTTTGTGTCTGGCTTCATTTATTCAGTGTGTTTTGAGATTCAACCATGCTGTTGCATGTAACAATAGTTCTTTTTATTGCTGCGTAGTATTTCGTTGTGTGAATATACTACATTTCTTTATCCATTCACCTGTTAACAGACTTTTGGATTGTTTCCAGTAGAGGACATGCTATACAGACAGACCCAAGGAGCTAGCATTTTGACTCTCAGTTACATATCTTAAGGGTACATTTTATGTATGCATCAAAATACATGTATAAGAATTTTTGTAGTAGCATCCCAATTGGAAGCAACCCACATGCCCATCAATAGTAGAAAAGATAATAAATTGTGGTATATTATATAGAGTACTTCATTTCATATATCAAAGAAAATTAAAGAACTATAACTATATATATCAGTGTAAATATTGCAAATATAATATTGACCAAAAGGATAAAGACATGAATGAATCTATACATTATGAATAGATTTGTATAAATCTCACAAAAGTTCTGAATAAAAGAGAGGAAATGATGGTAATTACCTTTCAAGGGTTTGGGGTTGTGAAGAGTCAGGAGCTCACCTAGTGGTTCTGCAGAAGCTAAAAATGTCCTTTGTTTTGAACAGGGTGGTGGTAAAATGGATCTTTGCTTTATAATTATTTTTAAGTTCTACATTTGTATTTTATGTACTTTTCTGCATGTATTATATGTTTCATAATTAAAACAGAAAAAAATAAGAAGTGATATCATATACAAACATTAGAATTAGACAAAACTGGGTCTCTGCTACATAATATGTGAACTTTAAGAAGTCTCTCATTTTCCTGTCTTACAGATGATGGTAACACTTTATTCATAGATATGTTGTAAGAGCTAAATTAGATAATATATACAGCCAGATTATCAGTGCAGGCACTTAGAAACGCAGGTGCTGATGGACATTGCCAATCTTGTATAACAACAAACTGATAAGTTACTATGTCTCTCTATTGTAAATTTAACTTTATTGTAGTTGAAAACAAAGGTAAGACTTGGACTTTGATAGCTCATAAAAAAATGAAAGAGACCGAAAGCCAAATTATCAGAGCTTTTGCTTTTGGTTGTTTGCTATGCGATTTTTTAAAAAAATATACCTTTGGCTTCAAGGGCATACTGTAACTCAAATTCAATTTGCTTTATAATAGCAAATAGAAACATATTAAATGGCTTGGTCACGTCTGCCCCCTACTGGTTAATTTACAAAGTGGAAAGGATGCTGAAGGTTGAATTTGGAAGCTTGAATAGAAACTGCTGAGGTTTCTAATTCTTAAAAGAAACTATCACAACAGACAAATTTTCAAATGTGTAATTTTGTTAAAGGTACGCAACATTTAAATAGAAGATAATTTTCTCCTGGTGTTGAAGATGTGGTAGTACTTGGAAATGCTGTGGTCTGCATTCTCTAATGTTTCTGGCATTATATTAGACTTATTATGTACGCATATTTGCATTTTAAGCTAAACATTAGTGTGTCCTATTTTAGCATTTTTGCTAACCTGCAGAATAGAAATTTAATATGTAGTACTTAAGGCTTATGGTGACCAATGAACACACAAAATTGGTACTTTTGCCTTTTGCTTTTCATAAATGTGACCCCCAATTATATTACTTTTGGATAATGAAGTCTTGAACCCACTTATACAGGAGTTAATTTGTGTAGATAAATCACAGTTGTGGGGAACAGGAGAAACATTATACTTCAAGTGCCATGTTCTCTCAATTTGAATTTCTATTTGATTTAGGATTATTACATATGAACCAAGAGTTTGCGAATTAGTTACTATAGTAAATTGCTGTAAAAACATGAAAATATGCCCCGTTTCTATGTCAGTGCTGCCTTCATTGAGATTTACAGTGGATTCCTTTCAGCTACGTAGTATTGAGTCCAACCCTTTCTTAGGACGGTTTTCCTAATCTGGACATATTTGATCTCAAACCCTAAAAAAGAGCTCAACTGAGTGACTTCCTCCTCTTCACTGTTTTGTGCATCCTCCTGTCTCCATGGCTTTGTTCATACTTTGGGGGCAGTTACTTAATTTCTCTTTGCCTTGTCTTCTCATCTGGTAAATAGGATACTTTACCTACATTGATTATTTTGAGGATTAAATGAGAAAGTATATGTAAAGTACTTTTTTGAAAAGCCTCTGAAACACATTAAGCACTAAATAACTGCCTTTAACCATTATTCATTTTTCCCTGATCTTGTATAATATTCCTCCCCCACTCCCATCTACCACCTACCAATAATGGATTGTTTTCTCTGCCATTGGCCTTCTGCTGACTCTGTAGATACCACTCAAGCATTGTGACACTCTATGTGAATTACCTCGCTACATGACTGGGTACATGGCACACAGCTTCTTGTGGGCAGGAGTCCAAATAGTACAGTTTCTGTGCATAGTAGATGTCCAATAATGTTTTGGGAGACTAAATGAAGTGATTAGAAAACATATGAAGGTTGATGGAATGTGAATCCGATTCATTTAATGCCAGTTGAGAACAATAACAAAAAACTATTTTTAAATGTAGGAAACTAAAGTAGGAAAAGGCAAAGAAAGGCGGAGCTGAAGCCATTACTCCTTTTAATAGTCAGTCTTAATGGCTATCTGCATTCTTCAGACTCCGGCAGAAAATAGAAGGAACTCCAGGTCGTTTAAGCAATGTAATTTAATGCAGAAATTTGACTATGCAAGTGATGGAAAGCCGAGAAGTCAAATGAAAGACAGAGAAGCAAACCATAGTTTAGCCAAATATGGGAGACGAAACTTTACTTCTACCCATCTTAAGTGTTTTTAGCTGGGTCTCTTTAACAAAAGTCAGATCAGCAAGAGAAAAACAGTTTATTAACACATGCACACTGCACATCATGAGGGAGAAACCTCAACGAGTAACTCAAAGCTGTGGCTTAGAAAAAGATATATGCACTCCTCTGTTCATTGCAGCATTATTTACAATAGCCAAGATATGGCAGCAACCTAAGTGCCCATCAGTGGATAAATGGAGAAAAAAATATATACAACAGAATATTACTCAGCCATAAAAAGAATGAAATTTTGCTATTTGCGACAATGTGGTTGGACCTAGAGGGTATTATGCTAACTGAAATAAGTCAGACAGAGAAAGACAAATACCATATGATTTCATTTATGTGTGGAATCTAAAAACAAAACGGGGGTGCTTGGGTGGATCAACTGGGTAAGCGTCCAACTGTTGATTTTGGCTCAAGTCATGATCTCAGGGTCATGGGATTGAGCCGGTGTCTTTGAACTCTGCACTCAGCAGGGAGTCTGCTCCAGGATTCTCTCTCTCCCTCTCCCTCTGCCCCTCACCCCACCTCTGAAATAAATAAATAAATCTTTAGAAAAACAGAAACAAAACAAATGGCCAAACAAACAAAAAAACTATAAACAGACTCAAATACAGAGAACAAACTGATGGTCAGAGGGGTTGGGGGTGGGGGGTGGGCAAATAAATAAAGGGGATTAAGAGGTACAAACTTCCACTTATAAATAGATTGTGGGGATGAAAAGTACAGCATAAGGAATACAGTGAATAATACTGTAATAACATTGGATGGTGACTACACTTGAGCATTGTGTAATGTACAGAATTATTGAGTTACTATGTTGTACACCTGAAATGTATATAACATTGTATGTCAACTTCAAAAAAAAAAAAAAGAAAAAAAAACACACACACACACACCCAAAGTTATGGCTTACAACTCCAGCTTATGTAGCATCTTCAACGAAGAACAATAAATTTGTAGGGAAATGACAGGACAAGGAGAGCAGTTTTAGGCTTCCAAGGATAGCAAGCTGTGGGATGGTAAATACATGGGAGGGCACTCATCAAGTAAGGTTTGTTTGCAGATTGCTCTGGGCTGATACGAGACTGTCTCCAGTAAAAGGAGAATTTATGGCTTACCTTTAGGCAGAAAGGGGGAGGATAGGGAGAGCTTTTCTTGTGTTCCCTGCTTCTTAATTGCTTTTAGCTCAAAATAATTTTTATGTCCAAGAGGCATATTTTGGGGGTGACGTATTCTAATTTCCTTCAACTAAAACAGGAAGCCGCTACCACCCTCAGGGCGGAAAGAACAATGTGACAAGATAGAGTTCCCAGGACCAAGAGGCAAAGCTCTTTGGAGGAAGCTAACATTAGTGGGAACTTCCTTGTGACAAGTGACACTGCTCCGAGTGGGGCTACCCCAGGAAGCTAGAGCCAGGAAGAGGATGCTTTTGCTGCCAGAGGTCATGCTCAAGAGTAAGAGAGGAGCCCAAGATCTCCCACTTCTGCCCTCCCATCTCTAGCAGGTACCTCGCACTGGCCAGACCCAGATATAAACCCACTGAGGTGGGAGCCTGGAGAAAGCAGCCTGCAGAAGTGGGCTTTTCTTTTTTTCTTTTCTTTCCTTTTTTAAAGATTATTTATTTATTTATTCGAATGAGAGAGCACAAAGGGAGAGTGAGAGGGAGAAGCAGACCCCCCCCCCCCCCCCGCTGAGCAGAGAGCCCGATGTGGGGCTCCATCCCAGGACCCTGAGATCACGACCTGAACTGAAGGGAGATGCTTCACTGACTGAGCACCCAGATGCCCAGAAGTGGGCTTTTCTGTGACACTGGGTGGAATGAGGTGCCTGCCTGAGGAACAGATCTGGAGGCAAAGTGCAGCGGATCATCCCATAACCTCTTTTCTTCCCCACGACTTAACATTGCGACCTCTGGTCTTCTCTCCATTCCTAAACACAGGTTAAATGTTCATGCTTTCACTACTGCAGCATGGCATGCTGTCTCTATGTTTCTTCCTATTGGAATTTAACAAATTGTTCAAAGCCCAATTTGACTGCATTTTATAACTTTTCTCATGCTATCAGTTACATAGAGTATCTCACTTGTACTTTATAGTACTTTGGTTATATTTCTTTCGTAGCAATAATTTTTGCTTTACAGTATGGTGACTTATGTATGTATTCTTCTCTCCTAATATTAAAAATATTTTTGGCTAATGCTTGACCAAAAAGCCCCCCCGATTCAACACTTTCTTTGATGCCAAAATGTGTGGATTGTGAGTTGTGTCCAAAGGGCATTACCTGAGGTTGTTTGCCTCCATCCATGGCCCAGGGACTACAGTACCAGGGCGAACTTCTATTAGTTCAAGACATAGGAAAAGAACTTTCTTCCTGAGGTATGGGGAGGTTGAAGCTACAATGGATGTCAAGATTTTGCTCTCTCTTTAGGAGAATCCCTTTTTGGCACGAAACTAATGTAGTTAGAAAAATAAGTACATTGAATTTTTTTAAAAAAGATTTTATTTATTCATTTGAGAGAGAGACAGAGAGCACACAAGCAGGGGGAGAGGGAGAAGCAGACTCCCCACTGAGCCAGCCAGGAGCCCAATGTGGGGCTTGATCCCAGGACCCAGCGATCATCAAGCCAAAGGCAGAGCTCAACCATCTGAGCCACCCAGGCACTCCAGGACATTGAATTTTTTTAAAGACTGTTGTTTTCTTCGAAATACAGAGAAGATTTCTATCTCTTTTTCAAGACAAGGCTCCAGAGGGTGAGAAGGTTATAGTCAGTATGTTTTTCCTTTACAAGTGGTACGGAGGCTGATTTATTAACACCAGTATCAGGGTTGGTAAAAATCTGCAGATGTACCTTCAAACTACGTGTTTTCCAATGTCTCATACTACACATTTCTTGGTATTCTGTGAACAGATAATTCACCTGTTCAACAACCTTCTCTATTAAGCATCCACGTGCCATGGACCGTGCAAATGTTTCAGGAGGGTTAGTTCTGCACAAAGTTTGGTTACGGTGATCCCCGGGATGGTGAGGCGGTTCCTTTCAGTGTGTGGATTGGGGCTATCAAGGGCCCAGTTTGAATTAAAATGATACCATCTAGCTGAATCATAGCAATGCCAAGGGCATGCATTTTAACAGATAGGCCTTAGTTAGTCATTCCAAGATCTCAGCATCTAGAAACTTGCAACTATTTTGTGATGCCACAGACTTGAGATATTCTTCAAAGTCTCAGACTATGGATTTGTGAGACTCTCTCCTGTACTGTTCTAATTTTGCTTCTTTTCCAGGCATATTTTGTTTTTAAAACATTTAGCACTCATCTGGGCTACATTTTCTATGCATTCCATATTTCTATGCATGGAAAATATGCTTATCCTGAAAATCATGTAAATCGTAAGTTATAAGAATGGGCTCTTATTTGTATCCGAGAAAATGGATTCCTTCCATCCTTCAAGATTATTATTCATGAGATTCTCTACAGTGTAGAGTATTGTTCCAGATTCTAGAGTCTGAGGAAGTAGCATTAAAATGGGACTTTGGAAGCAGGGATTCAAGATTTTGCTCTATCGTTAAGTAGTTCTGTGATTTGAGGTTAATTTCTTTACTTCTGTAAGATTTAGTTTATTTGTAAAATTAGGAGCTTGGACTTTACAAGATTAATTCTAAGCTCTTTTCCAGCTCTGAAATTCTATGATACTATGATTTAAATATTTGCATATATGGGGCAGGCAGCTAAACCTCTATGAAGTATACACCTCTGACACATGAGGTCCTAAGTGATATAACCTGATTTTGCAAGTATCTTCGATGAGCAAGTGGTGGGAGAAATACAGAAAGACATTGGCAACCTGTAGGTTCCAGACCATCTTTCTGTGACTTTTATCTCACTTTTCCCTCATTTTCTATTCAAAACAAGTTTTATCACAATTTGCAGCTGAGTAGAATCAAAGCCGGACATAAAAATCAATCCATGTTTATTCTGTTTTCATAGATCATTTAAAATTACCAGATGATGTGCCAAGGATCTGTAGTTGGTCCCAGTGTGTCATCTGTGGGCCCAAATGAGGAGACTGTATGTCCAGAGAAGTGAGAATATCATTTCATTACTCCAGGCAGGTGAAGTCGGTGCAGAGAGGAAGAGACAAGCTCATAATCCATAGTGAGGCCTGGGCAGTGGGGATGGCAGGAGAGTGACAGATGGAGCAGATAGGAAGGGACAGGCAGATCGGGGCAGTGAGGACTCGAGAGGCTGGGAACACGTCTGCACTGGGAAAGAATCATGGGAATGCAGGCCCTGGGAGCTTCAACAGTGATCATTGATCAAGATGATGGCTCGGTGGCTCTGTCAGCTGCTAATTTCATGTTTTCTCTTTTTTGCCATTAGTCACAAAATGAATCAGTTGCATTAAGAGCCAGTATCAGTTGTAAAACGACAAGGGAAAACAACAATAATATTTTCCTGCACAACACTTATTATTGTTATTTTCCCTGCACCACACTTACTATTGTTTTCCCTTAATGCCAGTTATTATAAATACATTGCAAAAATTTAGAATAATATGCAGGATTATAAGACAAAGACTCACAAGGGCTGATCGTAACCTGTGCACTCTTTTCAATCATCGTTTATTAATTTATATGATGCTTCAGAGTGATCAAATCCCCTCACCAAAATCAAAGATTAAGGACAGCCAAACTACACTTAAAGTATCTAAAGAAATACGTTGTTTACTTCATTCTTCCCAGGTGCCTGCCAAAAAGTGCCTGAACATGCAGAGATGGAGAATCAGGTAGCTTCTCGGCTGTATAAGTCACCAGTGAAACCTGCCTACATTTCTGAGAGTTCTTCCTAAAAATGACCCATTACAAGCAGCTCTACCTAGGCTCAAATGGGCGACCTGCTGTTTTAATGTGGTGTTTCCTAGCTGGAGCTGTAGAAATGCATCAGAAAGGGCACTCACACTTAAATGTTCAGTGGATTTTCAATCAAAGTTCCAAAGTCATTCAGCAGGAAAATATCGCCTTTTCAAAAATAGTGCTGGAACAAATAGCTAAATAAATGCAGGGGGAAGAAAGAGACTCCAACCCTTATCCCACCCCATATACCAAGGTTAACCCCAAATGGGCCATAAAGTTAAATGTAAGAGCTAAAATTATTTAAGAAAGCTTAAACGAAAATCTTTATAATACTGGATTAGACAAAGATTTCCTAACCAGAACCCAAACCCCACATAAAACAAAAATTGAAAAATGGACTAGATCAGGGGCGCCTGGGTGGTTCAGTCAGTTAAGCGTCTGCCTTAGGCTCAGTTCATGATCCCGGGGTTCTGGGATGAAGTCCCACTTTGGGCTCCCCACTTAGCTGGGAGCCTACTTCTCCCTTTCCCTCTGCCACTCACCTTGCTTGTGCTCTTTCTCTCTCTGTCAAATAAGTAAATAAAATCTTTTAAAAAAAGAATTATAAGAAAAATGGACTAGACCAAATTAAAAATGTTTTCTTTTTGAAATATCTATGTCAACAAAGAGCCAATAGCCAAAAAAATAAGCAAAAGACCTCATCCAGAGCATATAAAGAACTCTTACTCAAAGATAAAAAAATTTTAAATGGGCAAAGGATTTGAAGAGATACTTCACAAAAGTAGCCAATTACATCACAACCCATGACAAAGGATGACCAACACCAGCAGTCATCAGGGAAATGCCATTGAAAACACAGCACTGCCTATGATTTCTCTTATAGCAAGGCCTGCCTTTAAGAAATTAACATTACATTGAAGCCTTCTACTTCCATAATTTGGGAAAATAAGCATTCTATGGTTATTGAGAAGCAGCAAGCAATAGTGAAGAGAGATAGAAGTAATTGGGTTCTGAGTACTTTGTCATAGAGCTCAGTATCTGCATGGAAATATAATAAAAGGGACGAAAAAGGGTATCCAATGGCATTTCAGACATGAGTAGTCATCATAACTTCATACTCTCTCCGTGGCATTTCACCTGCCAAAGATCTCCTTGGGACCAGATTCCATTCTCAGGTAGGTCATAGTTTGGACTCTTCTGTGTCACATAATTGTATTATCTCTACTATCACAAAGTGAATCCCTTGGACACTCAGTGAAAATATAATATACTTTATATTGTAAAGACATCTCTCAGGATTTCCAGCCTAAGGTCACTTTTTCTTGGAATGAAACAGACAGCTCTATCATTTGGCAGTCCTAGTAGCAAAAGTCTTGAGACTATTATTAACTTTTAAAAAGAGATTAAGAAAAAAAAGTGCCACTTCTGGTTTTAAGGGAGTAGCTTGCATCAGAGCAAACTTCCTGTCTTGAAACAAGCAATAAACACTGGATACAATAAAAAAAAAAATCAGTAAATGAAAATGGCTATTTAAAAGCACTGGGGAACAAAAATAAAAACCTTGGAAGGGAACCAAGGCAACCAGAAATAAGAAAGAAAAAAAAAAAACAACACTGAGGTAACTTCCTCTTCCTCTGCAACTTTTGCCCCTTGAGGCACTTGCTGATGAACAGGTTTGAAGGTCAAAATCTAAATAAAACAGGCTTAAAGCTTGTTGTAATCTCACCTGGCTAGTGATGTAAAATACCCAGGAACTCCTGACTTCACTGGCAAGGTCCTGAAGAAAAGGGAACCATGGAGAAGTGAAGCCATCTTTCTAGTTGGCTTTTGCCCTCATAATATTTTATAAAATGAGTAAGGATCCTACTCTGAAGGACCTCAGTTTGTTTTCTGTGGAAATACCTGGAGCTTCCCAACTCTTTGTTCAGAATTAGCCTCCAGAGACCACCACAGGGGGAAATTTGCAGTACAAGCCCTTCCCTTTTTTGTGTGTGTAGTTCAAGGTGAACTAATCCACCATGGAAACAACAATAAAAGAAACCCAAGAGTCTTGAGACCAACATCTGATGAAGAAAGGATTAAATGTACGAAGACGAAAGAACAATGAATTTTGACGAGTGAGGGGCTGGCTGCATCGGTTCTCATGTTTTTTTCTGGAAACTGATTCCTGGGTATCTGGTTGTAGAGACCACCAAAGGTTTCATAGCACCTCACCCTCTCACCAAAGTGACTTTAGGGTAGGAGTCAGCAAACTTTTTCTGTTGAAACTGGGTAGTCAATATTTTCAGTTTTTTTGGTCATCTAGTCTCTGTCGCCGCTAGTCCGCTCTGCTGTTGTGGAAGGAACGCAGCCAGAGACAAAACGTAAATAATGAGAATGGCTGTGTTCCAATACAATTTTATTTACGGACACTGAAATTTAAATAAATTTCATCTCATTTTCATGCATCATGAATTACTATTTTCTTTTGATATCTTTTTTTTTCACCATTTAAAATCTAAAAAACAAGGTGATGAGGATTAAGGAGAGCACTTGCCGCGATGAGCGCCGGGTGTTGAATGGAAGTGTTGAATCACTAGATTGTACACCTGAAACTGATATTACACTGTGCATTAACCAACTGGAATTTAAATAAAAACTTAAAAAAATAAACAAAATATTTTAAAAATCCCGATTTTTCAGTCACAGGCTGTACGAACACAGGTGATGGGTGCATTGGACCCATGGCTATGGTTTTCTGATCTCTGTCTTAGGGTTCAAGTCCTCCCTGATATTCAGGATCCTCAGGAGTTTTGGTACTCTTTCTCTGTAATGAAGGCATATGGTCATATGGAATTTCAGGGAAATACTCTGAGGACAATCTGTTCCTGGAATCGACTTCAGCTGCTAAATAGCCACATCATCAAGGAAGAGAAGATGGCTTGTTAGTTTCATGGTTATTCTCAGTGGTGGCTCCAGAAATAACTTGCTTGATTTTTCTCCTCCTTCAGAGTAACAGGCTCGAAACATGAATGAGAAATCATTCCATGTGACGCACTGTACTGTCAAGAAGGTAATGTGGAGTGAGACATAATTTATGTTTTTGTCGTTGTTGAAATTTTACATTTGTTAATGAATGGCTTCTATTTAATGAACAGGTATAAGACCACTAGATTCCTGCACATGTGCCCGGGGGGCCATCAGTGAGGAGGCGAGTGACTAGCTGTCTGGCTGAAGCAACATTAAACATACTGACATGTATCTTTTCTTTATGAGTCGAGCCAGGAACAGTCTGATAAATGCGAAAAAAAAAGAAAGGCGAAATGGCAGTAAGATAATAAGGGCATACGATAGTACGCATCCAATTGTAAGATTGTTGTAGTTCAGAGATTTATACTCAAGTGAAAAAAAAACCCAACCAGAAATCTATCCCTAAGATTATAATAAGTTTATGCAAATCTTTTCAATGCAAATGAGAAAGCGTTAGAAATGAATTTTAGGTGGACATAAGGATACCCCATTCCAAGGCAACTTTCCAGTTTTGGAAAAGAAAATCAAACCTGATGTTTGTAGCAAATTTGGGAAATGGTTTTCTCGCCTCCATCAAAAAATGGCCTCCTGTTTTTCCCTGAGAGAGTACTTCTAAAAAAGGCGTTAAGTCCGCGGAGTTTCGCTGACATAGAGAAAGGTTAAGGCGGAACATACTAAGACAACAGTAAGAGGTTGCTTCAGAGAGGGTGTCTTTGGCAAGAAATGGAGTATTTGAGTGAAAAGACTCACAGTACTGGCTCTCAAATCACGGTAGAGTTGTCCTAGTCCAGCAGCAAGTGAGAGTTTTGCAAAGGCCATTAACTGAAAGGACCAGTAGATGGCATAAATAAGTCAGGATAGACTCAGAGGCTCAAGGAAAGGAAAAGAACATTCTGGCAGCTCCTTACTTTTATGTCTAATGCTTCTGTCTGAGCTGGACTATTTGCCTCTCTGATCCTAGCACTCTGAGCTATTGTTGCGACTTTAGTTCACATTCAAGAACGGTCCCACAAACACATCCTGAGGTACTTAGCACCAAAAACTCAATGAACTGACGAGATCAAGAGAATTATATTTACCAGCGTTATTTTTCTATACCCCCATGCTCTTTTTCCTTCCTAACCCCTTCTTTTCCTTCTTCCTCTGTCCCTCCCTCCCTCCTTTCCTTTATGCCTTGGGTGCAAATAGGTGAGCCCCTTATACTCTGCTCACCATCATCACCTGTTGTAAAACCCTCTCATTTTTAAACTTTTTCCCCTCTCTTCCTGGACTTCCAAACGGGTGTCCCCCATAGGCATTCATGTGCATGTATTTGATATCTACTCTTGAAAGTGTACGTACACGGGTGACATATGTAGTGTTTTGTACATGTTTATATTCTTAATTTTCACAAATGGCATTATTTTGCTGATTTTTTGTTCCTCATTTTTTCACTGAATGCTAGGTTTCTGAGAAACGTTCGAGTTGCTGTTACTTCTAATTGCTATCTATGATTATTCCGTGGTATGCACGTACTACGTTTTGATTGGCTATTCCTTTAGTGATGGACAAAGCTGGGCCTCGATTATTTAGGGGTTATCTTTAGTTTGTATCTTTCCTTACTTAGCACATAGTCAGACTTTAGGAAAAAACTACATTTTGTCAAATGGCTTCTAAAAATGTGATAAACAGTGAATCAGACTGAGAAAGCAAGCTGTGTGTTTTAGAAAAGCATTCTGAGGTCAGCACAGATCTGCTCTGCTCCTTTAAGGCTACTATTAGAAGGACTTTCTGATTCTCATTATTCCTAATTTTTACATTTTTTTTACTAAGCATAAAGAGGAAAATCAAGGAGGTATTTATGTTCATTCCATTCTTAAATTTATTTTCTCTTGTTCTAACAGTGGAATTTGAAGAGAGAACAAAAGCGAGAATGTTATAAAATTAAAAAAGCTGGTTAGTGTTTTATAACTAACATCACAATTATTTCTCACCTGACTCCTCTCTACATACATAATACTTTTTATGGAAAATGCATATGCGCTCTGCAACATTAAACACCAGTAAAATATTTATGCCAGATAGATGGGCAATATGGTAGAGTGGAAAGATGAGATTTTTTGGTATAGACCAGGAGTGTCAAACTTTTTCTATAAAGGCTGCTATGGATGAATTGTGTCTTCTCAAAATTTGTGTTGAAGCCCTAACTCCCCATGTGACTATATTAAAGATGGGGTATTTAAGAAGGTTATTAAAGTTAAATGAGGCCATAAGAATAGAGCCCTGATCCACCAGAATTGGCGCCTTTATAAGAAAAGGAGGAGACAATAGAGCTCTCTCTCAACCATGTGAGGACACGGCAGGAAGGCAGCCTTCTGCAAGCCAGGTTAAGGCTCTCACCAGAACCTGACCTGCTGCCACCCTGATCTCAGCCTTCCAGCCTCCAGAACTGTGAGAAAAGAAATTTCTGTTGTTTAAACCATCCACTCTATGGTATTTTGTTATGGCAGCCTGAGCTGACTAATGCAAATGCCCAGATAATCAATATTTTAGGCTTGTGCACCAGGACCAGCATTACAAAGCTTATTCTGGAATGCCTTTCTAAGAAGGTGACAGTTGGCTGAGAAATCAATAATGAGCGGGATCCAGTTATGCAAAATTCAAGGTGTTCTTGGCAGAGCAAACAGTAGGTGCAAAGTTCTCAAGGTGGTGGAGGTGGTATCCAGCTGGTGCGGGGTAAGGTGTGCTCAGGACCACAATGGACCCAGTGTGTCTGGTTTAGAGTGTGTAAGTATGAGGCATGTGGAAAAAGGAAAGAGAACGAGGAGGGTAAAGTCATGGTGAGAAGATGGAAAGAAATTTGGATTTTCTCATAAGGGTTGTAGGAAGATTCTGAGTGTGTGCCTGTGTGTTCTGTGTTTAACTTTGTATTTCTTTTGAACATTTTAAAGCCTGGAAGTAATTTGATCTGATTTTTTTTTTTTTTTAAGTCCCTTTGACTATTAAATGGAATAGAACGTGGATGCCCAGTTCGGAGTCATTTATAAACCTGTAACATTGGTGCTGGAAAGAGTGGGTAGATTTCAGGTCTTACTTCCATGTGGAATCATCAGGATTTGTGGTTGGGCTACAAACAGAAAGCAAGAGAAAGACAGGATGACGCACCATATTTTGGTTTCAACAACTCTAAGAAGGATGGTGCAATTCACTAAGATGGAAAAAATAGTGAAAGAATAGTCTTTTCCTAAGACTATGGAGGGAGGCAAGAGTTTATTTTGGGAATGTTGCATATGGGATGTTATTAGAAATGCATAGAAATACCGAGTAGGTAATTATATGTACAAATCCATATCTCAGTGGAGAAGGTGGGTTGGCATGTGGTCTTCAGTATAGAGATGCAAGGAAAGCCATGGGACTGAAAGAAAGCACCCAGGGCATCAGTGAGCAGGGAAAGGAAAAGGGGGGACCTCAGGACTGAGCTTTGGGAACATTAGAGGCTGAGCAGAGGAGAAGGAGCCATCAAAGGGCACCAAGTAGAAGCTTCCGGGAAAGTAGGAAGAACATTTACCTCAGGATAGCAGTTATTATAGAAATGAAGATCAGAGAGGATTTCAAGAAGGAAAGAGAGGTTACTTGTTTCGAGGATTAGAGGTTATGAAGGATGAAGACTGAGCATGACCATTGGGTTTGTCAATGGTGGTTGTCTATGGAACCGACAAGAGCAGTTTCTCTTCTAACAGGAGGGGAGAGAAGCCCTAATGGACAACGTTGAGGAGAGAATAAGGGTATGGATTTGAAGGTTCAGGAGGAAAATAGCACAAGCACTGAACTTGCCTCATGAGACCTGAGACTGAAGCTAATCTCTGCTGCTTTTACTAATTGACTGATCTGGGAAAAATCATTTAATTTCTTTGAATCTCATTGTGTTTCTCTGTAAACTGAGTGTAAAATAGCACACACAGGTTTGTCATGAGGATTAAATGAAATAATGCAGGAAAGTGCATAATGCACATGATAGGCACTTTACAAGTACCACTGACTTTTTCCTCTCATATTCTAGTCATTCAATCTACCCTCTTCTTCAGGAAATGAAGGTCTCCAATGTAGATAGTCACAGCTGGCTTTTCCAAGCGCCAGGGAACTCTGGTGTTGTGAATACAAAAACTCCTAAAAAAAAAAGATTCTGCCGCTCTGGTTTCCTTATCTGTGCATGATGTGCACTAAGCATAAAGACCTCCATCTCAGTTCCTGGAGGCCACCCACATGGGAGAGCAAGAGGATGTTTGCACCAGATCCTGAAAACGCTCCTTGGGATCTGTCAAATGTTTCTGATCTGAGGTCCATCCATATCTAAGGTGTACGTGCCTAGGGACTGAGTGATGATAGAACATTTATAAGCCAAAGATGATATACTTTTTCCCAGAAAAGAAAGATTTGGTGCTGAGAGGTTCTAGGAGGCCCGTTGTGTGTTCCTATTTAATTGCATTGCACATGTGCTTATGCCCATAATAGAAAAATGGGCTGAAGGAGCCGGTGAGTGGTTTCCCTCAGTCTTCAACAGTATTTCTTCCCCCCAGGAGATTCAGTTTCATAGCAGGCCACGCTGGTACCCACAATCAAAGGAAAGTGAGTTATTCCAACTGGGAGACTTGCCACATTCAATTTGCTTTCTTTTAAACACGTGTCCTTATTTCTGTCTACTTCCCCACCCCTGCACCTGTCACTAGAAAAAAAATAGTCTCCTTAAGCTTCATAATTAAAAAATGCTTTACTGATTAAAATATTTGTTTATGTAATAATGATAATAATAACTAATTACATCCAGCTTGATGAGTTTTATATCATGTTTCAGCCAAGTAGGGCTCAAAACAGCTGAGCTATTAAATCCTGATAAGTGATAATGGAAAAGACTGCTCAGCCTTAACTATAGTGATGCTACCAGCAGCGCTATAATTATAATTTCCTCTTTCATTAAGGGCCATAATTTGCCATTGATTTTTATGTAAAACCCCATCGACTTCAATGGGAATTCCTTACGTATAGCAAAGGGAAACTATGACTTTTGTTATTTCCTTGAATGTTCCTAAAACATTTAAACTCTAATTCTTTACAGTGTGATGGGATCATCCTATTCTACTTTATTTTCTGTAAAAAGTGTACATAAAGCTACTACAATTCTGCTTAGAATGTTTATTGCTTTTGGACAAATTCAGTGTAGAATCATATTTTCAAGAGAACTATAACACAAGTTGTGTCTGAGGTTTGATACAAGTTCAAGAGAACCATCTTCATAGAATCTACAGAATCCCTTTACCCGTACTTCATCCACATTTCACCCTGTTTTATTGTTGTTTTTGTTTATTTGTGTGTGTGTATGTGTGTGTTGATAGTGTCTGAAGTCTGTGAACTTCCTGAGATATGTTTGCATGAGATATGAGATATGCTAAGGAGGTGAATTCCGTTTTCCTCCCAAATATCCACTCACCATTCCAGTCACCCTATCTCCTACACTCTCCACCTCCTTCTCCACTCATGAACACAGTCTCTTGCACCTAGATGCCTTCTATTATAGGGCACAACCACATATATTGTCAGGCCAGCATTTCGCTTGCCATTAAAGCAGTAGAAACTTACTAGATCTCTTATCAGTATTCCTCATGTCTTACTCCCTCTCCCTCCCCTCCCTCCCTCCCTCCCTCTCTCCCTTCCTTCCTTCCTTCCCTCCTTCCTCCCTCCCTCCCTCCCTTCCTTCCTTCCTTCCTTCCTTCCTTCCTTCCTTTTCCTTTTCTTTTCCCCTGCTAAGGGCTTGATATTCCCTAATGAGAAGTTTGGACACCCCCATATTGTTAGTTAAAACAAAAGCATGAGTAATTTTCATTGTGGGAGGGAGCACCCACCTCCAGCGCTTGCTGAGCATCCTGGAAGAAGGTCCTGGGGATGATGGTTGGCTGGGGAGTCTATCTTTAGGAGTGGACCTAACTCCGGGCCCATGCACAGTGTTGGGGTTGGGGGGGGCATGAATCATGGTTCTCCTTTGCCTATGATTTTCTAAAACAAAGTATGCCCAAATGGTTCAAGGTAAACGTGGTTTCATGAGCATGCATCAGTCTGGGTGTGCCTAGGGATTTCAGCTCTGCCACTATCTCACCAGGTGAATGGGGACAAGTTACCCAACCATTCTGGGCAAAGTTACTATTACAAGCTGAAGGTTAAGAATCAAATGACACTAGGTCCTGTATCATCAATTATTGCTGCTTAACAAACCAATCCAAACTTCAGATATCAAACACTAATTTATTCCTGCCTATGTGCCCATGTCGGTCATGGGGATAAATAGATATAGGGTGAGGGCAACTGGGTGGTTCTGCTTCAAACGGCAGATCCAGCTGAAATTGCTTTGAGGGCCGAGCTCAGATCTGCTCTACCTGTGTTTATTCTGGGCCCAGGCTGAGGGGGCAGCAGCTAATCTGGGGAAGCTCTTCGTATAGTGATATCAAAGGCCCAAAGTAAAGCCAGACTCCCAAGCATTTGCCAAGGCTCATTTTGTGTCAGGTCTGCTAACATCCTGTTGGTCAAAGTAAGTCGTGGGACTTTTTCTGAAGTCATGGTATAGCAGGGAAGTATATTTCTTCCACTGAGGTGGGTAGGGAAGAGGAATATTGTGAAGAATAAGATTATAAGCAGAATTATTTTTTTCTAGATATTTATGTTTCCATTGTATGTGTTGGTACTTCCAGAAAGGAGGGGTTCCATAGAATGCATTTTGGGGGGAATTTTTTAATTGTGGAGATGGGGTTCTAGGGATAAAACAAAGCTTTGAAGTTACTAATCAAGTAAACACCATGAAAAACTTCCCTATGTTAATTTTATTGTTTCTGTCTTTTAAAAAAAACTCATCAATTGATTTGTTAATGTTTATGGGCTGGGCAAAACATGAGGCACAGTGCTGTTGGGGTCCAGAGAGGATACATGCATGGCAAGAAATTTGAGGTAGAATCTCTGAGGGAAACATTACTACACCATTTTATGGAATGGTGTCTTATTAGAAATAGTAGCATAGCAGATATTAATTTGTACAGAATATATAATCATTTGTGCAAAAATATAACTTCCTTTTCCTATCACTGGACTTAATTTCTCTTTCAAGCCATCTTCCCATCCGAAGGCAGGAGAGGTGTTTATTTTCCTCCTTACACTTACAGGTACATTCAATCAAATTCAGGGATTCTTTTTTTGGTGAGGGATCGTTTCAAGTTTCAACTAAAAGGAAATCAAGATTTTCTCCCTCCTCCTTGTTCTCTTTGATTATAATTCTCAGTCCTGGGGCAATGACGCACTGCTGTGGTGTCAGTGGGCAGAGGGGCCTGCCTTCTGCTGGCATCCATTGAGGTAGTCTGACCACCTATTGCGCCTTCACATGGTGTCATCCCTTTATGTCTTCTGAGTTTGGAAGTCAAGTGCTGGACTTGGATTGGACTAATATTGGACTGTAGGTAAATTCTCCCTTCCCGATTCTGAGGATCCTTTGGTGTACTTTGTTTTTGCAAACTCATGCCACACTGGAGATATGAAAAGCAAAAGCAAACAAAAAATATTGGCATTTCTCAGCATCCTTCGGGGCGCATGCTGAAGCCCTATGAGGATGGCTTAGAGTGTTTCTCTTGGGTATCTCTGTGTAGATGCTCTCTCTTCTCTCCTAGGATATTCCCCATGACTCCAGAAAGGTAATGAGTCACATACCTCCCAGTCCATAGATCCCTCAATTTATCTTGGCCTTTGATTATTCCTCCCCCTAAGGCTATAGGTAGGGCTTAGGTCAGTGGGCCACTAACTAAGGTTCCTTCTTCTCCAATTCTTCTTTCATCCAAAGGTCGTGGATGATCTTTATTAAGTGGGCCACAGATGCCAAGGAAAAAGTGTTTTCCCATATTATTTTAAATATTTCTACTCTTTCCCATAAATTTACCAAATGACCTGGCTTTTTGTGATCTTTGAAGCCAAGAATGCGACCTCTTTCTTCACTAATCCTACTCCTCCTAGAGGTGATGAGCTGCCCTAAGAAAAGATGATCACAGGGCAAGAAGGAAGGAAGAGAACAATATGCCAGTCAATATCTCCCTATATCATCCCTTCTCAACAGTTTTAGGAAATGAGAAAATCATACTTTAACAACAGTCATGGTTTACAATGGTAAGACTCCTCAGTGTTTTCACGTATTTTCACAACATCATCCCATTGAATTCTCACAGGTGGCTCTCTGGGGTGGAGCTGAGATTTGCAGCTGTGGAAGTGTGGCTCTGCTCTGTCACTTAATGAGCTGTGTCTCCTGGGACTGTTGCTTTTGCAGGGGTAGGAAATCTAAGTACCCATGCAGCTGGAGCCACCTTGGGGAAAATGCTGCTTTTCAAGCATAATCCTTTGTTCCTTTTTTTTTTAATTTGTAAATTTGAAATTGCTAAATAGCAGTGGATATTTATTGAGGCTTTGCCAGGTGTACTAAAAGATGCTTCTATTCATAGACATTTAGCCTCTCAAAAACTTCAAGGATTCAACCTAAAAGGCAGAGCTATTTAAGCTCACAAGCATACGATTCTGTCTTCTCCACTTTCTGCTTGCCCACTCTATTGGCTCCTAAAGTCAGGTGTCCTCAGTGAGCCTAAACCTAGGCTCAGCCTCCTGCATAAGTATATAAAAAGGCTGCGAGGAAAAACTGAAAGAAAAATTTCATTTTGCACTGTAAATCATTATTAGGGCACGAGACCTTTGGAAGTTCATAGAAAGGGAAGCAAAGTCATTCTCTTGTTATAAAGACTGGTGTCTAATAGAGCCTAATTCAAATCCTGTTCCCACGATGTATTTAAACCATGTGACCTCAGGCAAGTAACCAAACTTTCTGTTCACTCATCTCTAAAATGGGAGTAATAAAAGCAACTACTTCATTGTTTTGTTAGGATTAAGTGAATAAATATAGGAGTTAGACCATTTGTGGGTTTAGAGAAAATATGGCTCTGTATTACTATGGTATAACTCTTTATGAAGGAAGTGGAACAATTTCTTTTTTTCCTTTCTTTCTTCCTTCCTTCCCTGCCCCCTTCCTTTCTTTCTTCCTTCCTTTCCTTCCTTCCCTCCGTTGTTCCTTCCTTTATTTGAAACTACCATTTTCCATCATTTTTCTGATCAATGAAGATTGTTTTGATTGGTCCAGTGTGTCCTCCACCCCCAAATATTACTGATATTTCTTAATTTTATTTCTACATTTTATTTTATTTTTTTAAAGATTTTATTTATTTATTTATTTGAGAGAGAGAGAATGAGTGAGAAAGAGCACACATGAGAGAGGGGAGGGTCAGTGGGAGAAGCAGACTCCCTGCTGAGCAGGGAGCCCGATGTGGGACTCGATCCTGGGACTCCAGGATCACGACCTGAGCCGAAAGGCAGTCACTTAACCAACTGAGCCACCCAGGTGTCCCTATTTCTATATTTTAAAAATAAACTTTTTATTTTGGAATAATTTTAGATTTAGAGAAAGGTTGTAAAGATAGTAAAATGAATGTCCCATATACCCATCAGCCATTTTCCCTTAAAGTTAATGTCTTACCTAATCATGGGACTTTTGTCCAAACTAAGAGATTAACATTGGTATATTACTATTAACTAAACTAAAAACTCTATTTGGAGTCCACCAGTTTTTCCTTCAGTGTCATTTTTCTATGCCAGGATCCAATGCAAGATATTGCATTGCATTTAGTTAGTTCTATTTTTAAAAGAAAATATATATTCATAAAATATAAATCTTCAGAAAAAATGAAACCAACCACCATTGATTTGTTTATAACACACCGATTTTGATAAATTAAGCAAAAGTGGCAAGAAATTAGAAAGTTTTGATTCTTAGGTCCCATTAATATGGCTGTATTCTGTCTGTAGAATGTCCCAACACACTTTTGTATTTCTAAAATTGCTCGAGAAAATAAGTAGAGTGAGGTCAGAAACTATGATTATTTATTCAGTCAGGATCTTTTCAGGAGAGATATGATATACATTATAAATACCATTAATTATGCACAGTCATTTAAGTGTTTGGATTTTAGTTTAATTGGGATAAATGCTACTTAGTTTTAATTTGTGTAAGTATAAGAATAATACAAATAATATACAAATTATCTTGTTAAATCATAGTTTGACATTCACTTAATTTTTGTTACTTAAATACTGGTTGACCTTGGTGAAGTTATTTAACTTTTTTTGCTTAAATTTGATCATATAAAAATAAAGAGATGGATTTAGATGGTCTTGAAGGCCCAGTTAATCCTGGAAATCCCCTATGTTTTATTTTATTGTATGTTTTGAGTTATATTTTCCACATTTTATTTATTTCATATTTATTTTCACAGTAAATCATGCATGGCTTCAGTCTGCTAAATATTTTTCTTAAATTCTCTTGGAAAAATAAGTTTTTTTGGAGGTCTTAACACACTTTGATAACTATAGAGCATTACATTTGTCAATGGATTAGACCATTTGGTTTCAATAGGTGCTGGTAAATTTAAGGATTGCTTTTTTAAGGCTTAAGAGGAACACTCTGCTCAGGGATAGACGAGGAAGTGTGGTTTGGAAATGATGCCTCTACACAAAGAAAACATGTACAGCTGAACTCAGAGTCTCACAAGAACCTCAGAGGTATCTCTGGGCATCATCTTCTAGTCTCAGTGTAAATACCAAAGAGTGTCATTGAGAAACCACAGCTTTGGCCAGCCAAAGTTCAACTTCCTTCTGCGCTTTACCCCATTTTTTCTTCTTTTATCATAAGTGTTGTACTTGTGTTTTTAGGCAGGTCCCTTGAAAGCACTACTTATGGATTACAAAGTAGCATTTTTGGTCCACCATCCATCATCTTCCATAAAAGCCTGACGAACTTGTGGAAGGTTTTAGTTGAGACCCCGCTCAGATTTGTATGTGACCTGGAAGTATGTCACACAGAAGTCTTCCAGGTGGACCTCTGACCTTTTATCAAGTGCAAAGAGGGCTTGCTGTAGTCTTTTCAGTATTCATTATGCCACAGAGTTTATTACATGAAATTTCTCTTTACATTTTGTTTGAGCTTTCAACTGATTCTGAAGATATAAATTGAGTAATGTTTTCCTGAGGGGGTGATGTTGCCAAGAGTGATCCTCTGGGTTTGGAGAACTGTACTGCAGCATTTCAGAATCTGTCATTTATAAAGAGTATAAATCCTTCCACTTATTTTTGAAAAGTGGCTTTACAAATGAGTTTGATGTTTGAGACTGAGTGCAGTTATGAAAATTACACTTTAGTTTCATTCTGGCTGGCTGGGATTAGTCTAAACATGCATATTTTTCTAAAACATGTCCCATATCTGACAGGAAAGGTGAACCGCTATGATTGCTATCATAACAGGATATTTAATAGTCTGTCTGTGAAATGGAAGTAGTTGTAAGTTAACTGATATTATAGTACACTTATTTGATGCATAGTGCGTGGTTAGATTCTATCCCATAAGAAAGATTATCCATTTTACTATCCTTGTTGCTGAACACATTGGATGGTTTTTCTGTCACCGAACATGGTGTCTAGTCGTGTTAGAATGGCCTACAAACCCTCTAGCACCCGGTGGAAATCTGCATTTTCCACTGCCCTGGTGTGTGCTCCTGTCACTCAGTCCTCTGTAGGTTTCTCAATGTTCTTCAACTTCCTCTGGATTCTCTCACTTCCATAGTTGGCTCACATCACTTCCTCCTTCTGGAATGTCCATGTCTGCCATCACAGCTCTGACATCTCACCCGTGGTTCAGGATTCTGTTGACCTGCCACCTCCATGAAGCGTGTGCAGTGTCCAGCCGTCCCCGACAAGTTGTGGTTACTGAACATGTGTTCATTCTCTCCTTCCTTCTTCATCTCTTTTTTTCCAGTGTATCCTCCCAGGCCAAAGTATATTTTTCCTTTTCAAGCATCTTGTATTTCTGTAGCAGCAGAACAATTATTCTCCCAAGTTTAATTTTGTATGTGTTTTCCTTCTTCTAGCCTAGAACACGCTTGCTGGAAGGAACCATGCTTTGTTCATGGTCTCTCACGGGGCCTGATGCTGAAGTCTTTGCTCTTCTCCTCGCAACAAACTTTCCTTCTTTGACAGCAGATCCATGCTGGTTTGTTTGGTCAACTTGTATTTGGGCTAGTTCTGCGGGGCATGGCTCTTCTTCTATTAGATGGTAAGTTCCTTGAGAGCATGTTTCACGTCTGAGTCCTCTTTTTATCCTCGAAAGTACAAGGACAGTGCCATGGACATAGTTAGTGCTCATTAAATCCTTACAGAGTAAGAGAAATAGCCTGTTCAGCCAGTGTGCAGGACTGTAGCATATTCCACAGTTCCATAGAAAATGACATTTACTGTCCACTTTTAAGTTTAAAAAAAAATTTTTTTTTTAGTAATCTCTACTCTCAACATGGGGCTCGAACTCATGACCCCAAGATCAAGATTCACATGTTCCTCTGACTGAGCCAGCCAGGTCCCCTACTGTCCACTTTTTAGAAGAGGAATATATCCCATTAGGTTAGAAACAGAGAGAGAATGAAGGGGGGTTGTCATGTAACTTAAATCACATTCTAAACCTGGATGGGAGGAGGCTGGTGATGTTGATAAGGTAGGGAGAAATTAGCCATGATTTGAAATATTTAATTGTTTCAGGAAAAAAGTGATAATCCTGATACCTTTGGTTTAAACTCTGTTTCTGAGTTGCATGTCAGTCATGTTTGTAATATTTCTCTAGTCACTGAGGCTTTCCTGTTTCCATTTTAGTGTGTCACAAAATGTAGGGCTCCTTAAAAGATTAAGAAGTGGGAGCACCATGGGATAAACAGAAAATTGGCTTCAATTATAATTTTTTTTAAAGATTTTATTTATTTGAGAGTGAGGGAGAGAGCACGAATGGGGGGAGGGGCAGAAGGAGAGGGAGAGGAGAAGCAGACTCTGCGATCAGCAGGGAGCCCGACTCGGGACACGGGGCTTGATCCCAGGACCCTGAGATCATGACCTGAGCGGAAGGCAGACGTTCAACCAACTGAGCCACCCAGGCACCCCCACTTATAATTTTTTATTTCATTTTTTAAACTTAAAAAATTTTTTAGTCAATTTATTTAAATTAAAAAAAATTACCCATTTCTTTACCACCCCACCCCAGCCTCTTGCAACCACCAAGCTGTTCTCTATATTTATGAGATTAGGTTTATTTATTTATTTATTTATTTTCTGATTCCACATATAAGAGAGACATATGGTATTTGTCTTTGTTTGACTTATTTCACTTAGCATAATGCCCTTGAGGCCCATCCATGTTGTCACAAATGGCAAGAATTCATTCTTTTTTATGGCTGAATAATATTCCATTATGTATATATACACCACAGTTTATTCATTCATGTGTCAATGGACACTGAGGTTGTTTCCACATCTTGGCCCATTGTAAGTAATGCTGCAGTGGACATGCGGGTGCATTTGTCTTTTTGAATTAATGTTTTTCTTTTCTTCAGATAAGTATCCAGAAGTAGAATTGTTGGATTATATGATAGTTCTATTTTTAATATTTTGAGGAAATTCCATACTGTTTTTCATAGTAGTTGCACCAATTTACATTCCTGCCAACAGTGCACAAGGGTTTTCTTTTCTCCACATTCTTGCTAATACTAGTTATTTCTTGTCTTTTTGATAATAACCATTTTAATAGGTGTGAGATGATAGCTCACTGTGGGTTTGATTTGAATGTCCCTGATGTTTAATGATGTTACACATCTTTTCATGTACCAGTTGGCCATCTGTATGTCTTCTTTGGAAAGATGTTTATTCATCTTCTGCCCATTTTTAATTGTTTTTTTTTTTTTTTTTGCTTTTGAGTTGTATGAATTCTTTATATATTTTGGATATTAATCTCTTATCAGTTATTTGGTTTGCAAATATTTTCTTCCAGTCAGTAGGTTGCCTTTTTATTTTGTTGATGGTTCTCTTTGTTGTGCAGAAGCTTTTGGTTTGAAGTGGTTCCATTTGTTTACTTTTGCTTTTTTTGCTTTTACTTTTGGTGTCAGATTAAAAAAATCATCACCAAAACCTATGTCAAGGAGCTTATCACCTATCTTCTAAGAGTTTTATAGTTTTAGGTCTTACATTCAAGTCTTTAATCCATTCAAAATTAATTTTTGTGTATGGTATAAAATAGTGGTCCAGTTTCATTCCTTTCTATGTGGCTGTCCATTTCCCCAACACCATTTATTGAAGAGACTGTCCTTTTCACATTATATATTCCTGCTCCTTTGTCATAAATTAATTAACCATATATGCGTGGGTTGATTTCTGGACTTTTTATTCTGTTTCACTGATACTTGTGTCTGTTTTTATGCCAGTATCATGAAGTTTTAATTACTATAGCTTTGTAATATAGTTTGAAATCAGAGAGTGTGATGTCTCCAGCTTTGTTCTTCTTTCTCAAGATTGCTTTGGCTCTTTGGGGTCTTTTGTGGTTCCATATACACTTAATCTTAGGATTGTTTGTTCTATTTCTTTGAAAAACACTGTTGGAATTTTGATAGGGATTGAATTGAATCTGTAGATTGCTTTGAGTAGTATAGATGTTTTAATAACATGAATTCTTCCAATCCATGACCACAGAATATCTTTCCTTTTACTTGTGTCTTCTTCAATTCCTTGCATTAATGTCTTGTAGTTTTCAGTATACAGGTCTTTTACCTCCTGGTTAAATTTATTACTAAGTATTTTATTCTTTTTGATGCAATTATAAATGGGATTGTTTTCTTAATTCCTCATTCTCATAGTTTGCTGTTAGTGTAAAGAAACACAACAGATTTTTGTGTATTGATTTTGTATGCTACAACTTTACTGAATGTGTTTATCAATTCTAATAGTAAAGATGGAGTCTTTAGGGTGGGCACTTACATATAATAGCATGTCATCTGCAAATATTAACAGTTATACTTCTTTCTTTCCAATTTGGATATCTTTTATATCTTTTTCTTGCCTAATTGCTCTGGATAGTTCTTCCAATACTAAGTTGAATGAAAGTGGCAAGAGTGGACATTCTTGTGTCCCTGATCTTAGAAGAAAAGCTTTCAGCTTTTCACCAAAGAATATGATGTTAGCTTGGACTTGTCATATATGGCCTTTATTGTGTGGAGGTACATTCCTTCTATGCCCACTTAGTTGAGATTTATTATAGTAAATGGTTGTTAAATTTTGTCTCTACATCTCTACATCTATTGAGATGATCATATGATTTTTAGTCTTCATTTTGTTAATGTGGTATATCATATTGGCTGATCTGTGGATGTTAAACCATCCTTGCATTCCTGAAATAAGTCCCACTTGATTATGGTATATGATCCTTTTAATATATTGTTGAATTTAGTTTGCTAATATTTTGCTGAAGACTATGCATGTGTTTGTCAGGGATATTGGCCTCTAAGTTTCTTTTTTGTGGTATACTTGTCTGGTTTTGGTATCAGGATAATGCTGGCCTCATAAAATGAGTTTGTAAGAGTTCTCTCCTCTTCTATTTTAGAAGAGTTTGAGAAGGATTGGTATTAATTCTTCCTTAAATGTTTTGCAGAATTCACCAGTAAAGCTGTCTGATCCTGGACTTTTTGTTTTTTGTTAGGAGGTTTTTGATTACTGATTTCAATCTCCTTGCTAGTAATTGGTCTGTTCAGATTTTCTATTTCATCATGGTTCAGTCTTGGTACTTATGTTTCTAGGAATTTATCATTTTGTCTAGGTTGTCCAAATTGTTGCCATATAATTATTTATAGTAGTCTCTTATAATCTTTTGTATTTCTGAGGTATCAATTGTAATATCTTCTCTTTTATTTCTGATGTTATTTATTTGGGTCATTTCTTTTTTCCATGGTAAGTCTAGGCAAACTCTTATCAATTTTGTTTATCTTTTCAAAGAACTGGCTCTTAATTTCATTGATTTTATTTACTGTCTTTTTAGTCTCTATTTCATTTATTTCTGTTCTAATCTCTGTTATTTCCTTCCTTCTAACTTTGGGTTTTTTTCTTTTACAAGTTCCTTGAGGTATGAAGTTAGGTTGTTTATTTGAGACTTTTTTTTTTGTTTCTGAGGTAGGCATTTATTGCTACAAACTTTCCTCTTAGAACTACTTTTGCTGCATCCCATAAATACTGGCATATTTTGTTTCCATTTTTGTTTGTCCCAAGGTATTTTTTGGTTTCTTTTTTGAGAAATGTATTTATATATTGATATATGTTTTTTAGAAAAAGCAACTCCATGAGGCAGGTAAGGCCTGTGGCTCAGTGGGGTTTAATGATTCATCCATGACACCTAGTGTGTAAGTTATAGGCTCTGAGGCAAAATAAGGTCTTAGGCCTGCAAGACCAGTGTACTCCTCACTCCATGGTGACCTCCTCTGTGAAATACGCTAAGAATGGGAAACATACACATGCAGCTCATTAGTGATAGAGAAAAGCATTTATTTAAAAAATCAAAAGGAGCTCTGGAATAGTTACTCACTCTATAGCAGCATTTTGCTTCATTTTCTCCAGGATCAGAACTACTAGAATTGCTTTATTGTTGATAAGATTGTTTCCATGATTTCCTTTATTTTGAAAAAATAAGCTTTCATCTAACTAAATTTTTGGCAGCTTGTGACCAAGACAAAGTCACCATATAGCTAATCTTTTTGGAATGGGAAGTCGAAGACCAGATAAAATTAAATGCCTTTGATGCTATCACCCAAGAGACCAGTGCTTCATTACTGATGAGATGGTAAGTCTCTGAGTTTACTCCTGTGTACATTCTTAACCCACTGCTAATGCCCATCTACTGAGCATGCTTTTTGTCTGGCCTCAGTGCCCTAGTTGCAAAGCAGTCCATGGCTAACTGCTTTGTCTTTTACTTTCCCTGAAGGTCATGCAGGCAATAGTGGTGCATTCCTGTTACTGGGAAGACAAAGATGTAGCTGTATTTTCAAATGCCCACAGTCATGGCCATCATTTTTCACAAAAGCAAATGAAGATTTGAATTCCGAGGCTTGTGGGGTTGCACTTGGGTTTCATTATGGCTGGTGTGCTGATGCATCCATGCAATCTGTCTTTCTTTTAAAGATGTGCAGTCCATCACAGAGCAATGCCACTAATGAGCCTTCTAAACAACCAGGATCACACTTTTTAATAAGGATTGGAAAATGAGAACTACAATGTCTTGCCTGTCAGAGAAAAAAAAGAATGTGAGAGATATACAAAGTCCTGCCTCATGTAAATTGGTATTTGCCTTTCCAAATGACATGTTTGTTAGCCCAGTATACAAAGATGTCTTAGGCAGGTATTGGAGAGAGCCTTAGGGTCTGCTGGTGTGCAGCAAGTTATCAAAAAAAATCTGAACTTGGGGTGGGGCGAAGTGATGGTGGGAGGAAATAAAAGCTGTTGCACATTGTTTTGTCTTTCTAAAGATTCTTTTATTCCCATAATGATAAACCATAGCACTGACTGTGAGAACACTACCAACATTTCACTCATTCATTAGAATCTGCCTAACTATATACTAGAATGAACCACAGGTGACTTAACCTGACAATTAATTATCAGTAGAAAGGGGCCTTAGAAATACAGAGATATGAGGACACCCAAGAGTTAAGGGGTCATTTATCCAGATGAAAAATAGTAGACAAGCGGGGACCATATTGTCAGGACCCAATTTAATCCTCATTCTGAAGACCATCTTGATCTTAGCTTAAGAAATGCTTTGGGCAAATTCTGTTGGAGAAATGTTATTTGGATACCAAACATCTCATACAGTGGATATGGGTTGTTCAATCTGACAAATGGAGAAGAATTTTTTTTTTTTTAAAGATTTTATTTATTCATTTGAGACACACACAGAGAGAGAGAGAGAGAGAGAGAGAGAATGAGCAGGGGAAGAGGCAGAGGCAGAGGGAAAAGCAGGCTCCCCGCTGAGCGAGGAGCCTGATGTGGGGCTCGATCCCAGGACCCTGGGATCATGACCTGAGCTGAAGGCAGACGCTTAACCATCTGAGCCACCCAGGCGCCCCTCAATCTGACAAATGGAGAAGAATATTAAAAGAAACAAACACAGAGTCAAATTCCTTTAGAGATCAGGAACTAGCATTATGTCCATTTACTAATAATCAAAAAATGGTCTTTGTAGCACAGAAAGTCCCTGAAAGCTTCAGGGTAACTCTAACCAGTCTCAATCACTGATTTGTATTATACTTTAAGATTAGTTCCTGGGTTAGGAGTAAAAAAGCTGCATTTTTTTTTTCTCTTCTATGCTGGGAAACATGAAAGACAAAAAAACAAAAAACAAAAAACAAACCACATGCAGTATTTTTAGTAGGCTAAATATGAAATACTTTATACAATGAAATATTAAAGGTACCCATTTCTTGTTTCTTTTCATCTGAGCATGATTTAAAAAGGGGATAATGTGATTATATCTTTGAAGAGGAGGGAGCAGAATTTCTGGAAAATCTTATGCTCAGCTTGATTGCTTTATTGATAAGAAAGGAGGACGTGTGAATGTTTATTTTATGAGTAGTGCAATTATTAAGCACAGACGGTACATAATGCATTAGGCTTTATGTGAATTGCATTGGATTTATCTTTCTTTTAGAGCATATTTTAAAAATGTTTTACTGCATCTATTATAACCCCTTTATAGCTAGGGTGTTACTCCAGGGTAATAGTGGTTTAGCATTTTAGAGCAACTTGTAAGATGTGATTCAAGGGAAAAAAAGGTCATTCAGGCATGCATAATCAATAATCAACATCTCTCGTCTCCCCATTTTCCCTTTTCCTTGAACAATGCTTCTTTTTCTTTTGTAATCTTCTAGTCAGTCAAGTTTACTGACAAATCTGTGAAGAAAGTGGAATAATTATAAATTAATAGTAGGAGAAATAAACAGATCTAAAAATAGTTTGTAGAGGTGGAGCCAAATGTCTCAGTCCGACAGAAGTAGCAGCAAGCTTGAGAGTGGGTCATGTTCTCTGACAAAATGAAGCCTACTCCTGATTGCTCTTTGTTGAGAACAAACAACCTCTTGCAGGCAACTGGAGTTAGCTTCCACAGCCAGCCTCAGAAAGGGGACCGTTGTGGAAATTATGCACCAGCCACCTGTTTTCCCTTAATCACTGCCTGCATATTAGCTAATATATTAGCTCTGAATTTATCTTAAGTTCATTCATAAGGATAAAACCTTTGGAGATTTTTCAGAGTTTTATAAACTTCTAATTAAAAATTTCCATATATTCTCAAATCTGGCATAGCATTTGTCAGTTTTAGCATTAACCTGACCACATGGCTTTATCATCTGCAGCATGAATAAGCCATATCCTTTAACGCTGAAATAATCTAAACGGAATAATATGATTCATCCTCCCAATAAAAATTTTCAGCTGTTTGGAGGTTTATCATGGTATAGAGATGAGTATTAGAGCCTCCATTTGGATTAAGTTTGCATAACTAGAATGTGCAAAGCTTCCCTAATTTTTTTTCCTGGCTTTGCTATTTATGAGCAATATATTGCATATGAAGAAAATTTAAAACTGTTTAAAACAATCCAAATTACACTGTAGATTTGAGTTGGGACTCTCAGCATCATCCGTTTGCCAAATCAAGCAATATTAAGGTCATCTTAGAATTAATACTTTTCTGATCAATCTAACCCCAAAGTTTCAAACACATAAAGTGTTATCCCAATGGTGTCTGTTATACACAATTTGATCTAAAGAAAGAGATGTCTAGAGTTAGATGTCTGACTGCAAGATTCTGAGTTACCTCATTCACCTGCTCTTCTTCCCTACTGTTCTTTAGTGTAAATTTTGACCAAGGTTGGTATTCTGTTTTGTGCACAGGAAGATTTGATTGGCAGGGGAGGACCTGTCACCATTGAGAAAGGAAAGATATCAGCTATTTCCATTACCATTTCTATAACAATCATCTTTTAGTAATGCCCACTGTGATAGGACATCAGATTGTGCATAGGCCTGCCTATTGTCAGCACATTTCCAATGTTTAAATTCCATGGTGGCCAACACTGCCTGTTTTGCTTACTGCTATAAAGCCACTTGGCTGGCATAGTGACTGGCATGTATTAGGCACTTAATACATATTTATGGAAATGAATGAATGAATGAATGAATGATATAGCTGTTTTTTGCCATATTTGCCTGACTCAGGGTAATTGCATAGAGTGGACATCTCTGTTTCAGTTACTGTGACTGTGTCACAAACCCAAAGCTTGGTGATTTAAAACAACAACATTCAGGGGCGCCTGGGTGGTTCAGTCGGTTAAGCATCTGACTCCTGATTTTGGCACAGGTCATGATCTTGGCTCAGGTCATGATCTCGGGGTCATGGGATCGAATCCCACATTGGGCTCTGCGTGGAGTTTGCTTAGAATTCTCTCTCTCCCTTTCCCTCTGCCCTTCTGCCCTTCCCTGCTCAGGTGTGCTCTCTAGCAAACAAACAAATAAATAAAATCTTAAAAAAATAAAACAACAACATTTATTTTGCTTACATAACAAGAATCAGCAGTCTGGGCTGGGCTTGTTGAGGCACCTCATTTTCTTTCCACTCATGGTGGAGCCAGTACAGTGGTTGAGGGCTGGAATTATCTGAAGATTTCTGACTCAGTGTGTCTGAGGGCTGGACTGGAACGACTCAAATTGCTGAGGACTAGAACAGCTGGAGCTCCTTGGGCATTTTTCTCATTCTCCTTGTAGTTTCTGCTGAATTGAAGTTTCATTATAGCTGGGCTCTTATAGAGTGGTTTGGAGGTTTGAAAGCATGTGTCTCAAGAAAAAAAAAGCTGAATTATCTTTTGTAGCTTGGTCTGGGAAGTCACATAGCATCATTTCTGCTATACTCTATTGGTGGAGACAGTTACAAAGGTCCACCCAAGTTATAGGGGAATATTCATAGATCCCACCTCTTGATGAAGGAACATGAACATCATATTGTAAGAACATGTGGAATGAACTACGTCTGGGTGTAGCCATTTTTAGAAAGATACTATCTGTCACAATTCTCAACCTCGTGTTATTATTTTACTTGGAGAGTATAGGAGGATTTTAAATCAGAAATCCACCAATCTCTCTTTTCTAGAAATGAAAAAGCAACAAAAACTTAAGTGAATAAAAATCTTATTATTTTTACAAGACCACTTAGGATTCTGGCCAACATGAATTTCGTATTTAATGTTTCTAGGGAGATGCAAGATTATTTACATTCTACCAACCCTGAAAAAATTTTAAGTTTTGATTTTTGGTAAATTCTAGTTCTTAGAAGAGTGGAGAAAGTGGAATAAAAACATTCATAATCTATTGTCTTATTATCTGAAGAACATGAAGTACAATATTATCTGAAGAACATGAGAATTTTTTTTTATTATGTTATGTTAATCACCATACATACATCATTAGTTTTTGATGTAGTGTTCCATGATTCATTGTTTGTGTATAACACCCAGTGCTCCATGCAGAACATGCCCTCTTTAATACCCATCACCACCCCCTCCCCTCTAGAACCCTCAGTTTGTTTTTCAGAGTCCATAGTCTCTCATGGTTCGTCTCCCCTTCTGATTTCCCCCCCTTCATTCTTCCCCTCCTGCTTTTTTTTTTTTTAATATATAATGTATTATTTGTTTCAGAGGTACAGGTCTGTGATTCATCAGTCTTACACACTTCACAGCGCTCACCATAGCACATACCCTCCCCAATGTCTATCACCCAGTCTCTCTAGCAACCCTCAGTTTGTTTCCTGAGATTAAGAATTCCTCATATCAGTGAGGTCATAGAGAACATGAGAATTTAATGGCAAACTTCAGAACCATATTCTGCTATATTATTAGCCAAATTCCCGCCCAATCCTTGAAAAGGCCATTGCCCTATGATAGTATGCATTATCATTATACCCTTGAACTTTACAGGTTGTGCTCTACAGATCATAGTGTCTCTGGTCAGGAAAAAAAAAAGGATTCTTCACCACAATTATAGAGTCGAGAATAGCATCTGTCAGGTCATATTGTAAATAAAGGTTTATTGAATCATGTGCTACTCACATAAGTTAATGCCCTAGCTTATAATAGCAGAGTCCGCTGACACCGACTGCAGTAAAATCAGAAAAGGATTTTTAAAGGCCACTGATCTATTTTCTGTTAGTTTTTACAATTTCAGAAGATATTTTAGAAATGATTTTTTAATTTCTACATTTGAAATACATAGCATAAAAAGTTCTCCAATTTGAATTTTAAGAAATCATAATGGGAAGGCAAGAGTCCTCGAATGATGGCAGAGAGTTAGGTTTAAGTTTCTATCAAACCACAAATTCTGCAGCCCAGGCACATCATTTAACCCCTCATGGACTTGCTTTTCAGGCTGAATAACTGAATGAATGGCTAGATGAAGAAATGAAAGAATTGTTAATGAACAGGCCAGAGAGAAAGCTCATAGGTTCTAATCCATGAGAGATTCTCAAACATGGCCGGGGTGCTAGAACCTTGGTGAAATAAAATGGAATGCATTTATCAATACTTCTCAGGAGAAATGTCGATAAAAGGAATTCAGCACTTTGACAAGCCCCTTTGGTGGGGCATGAAACCCAACAAGGGCTGGAAACAGAATTGTCTTCTAAGGTGGTAGGGCTTTGGTTTTGTGGAGTGAAGACTGAACCAGGTTTAAAGCAGTCAATCTGGGGGCCTTAAGAGAAGAAAAGTTAGGCTCTGTCCCAAGGGGATGTCATTCTCTACTTTCTCCAATGCTGTTCAGCCTTCCCTCACTCCCTTCCTTCCCTTTTTCTATCAGCTAACATTTATCGACCACTTACTTTGTGCCAGGTGGTGTTTTTAAGAGCTTTCTATATAGTGACCCATTTACAAATAAATGTTGGACACTTGCTTAATGAATATTTATTAGCCTGCGTAGGCAGTAGGCTGGAGCAATTACATGTTACCTTGTTTACTCAGAGACTTTCACTTTTGTCCTCTTCTGGGTCTTGGTTTTACTGAGATCCTGTGCTAATGAACAGGAACTTCTCTTAGAACTCAGTTTGTTCACTTCTTTAGGTTTTCTTTGATTAGTCATCTCTTAAGGTCCTTGACGGGTTAAACTCCCAGAAACCAAAACACCAAAACACCAAAAAAAAAAAAAAAAAAAAAAAAAAAAAGAGGAGGAACAAGATACCATCACATGACCACTATAAGGAAGAGGTTAGTTTCTTTGCAAACTAAGATATTATGTTGGGTGAGGTGAAATACCATGGCATTATGGCCAGAACCATAACAAAAGATAAAACTAGCAAAATGTCAAGATCGAAGACAAAACCGGAATGAGCAATTAGCGATTGAGTGATTCTGAGATTAGGAAGCTGAGATCATTGAAATGGATGTTACTAGAGTCTGAATATTTGTTAAGGAAAATATCATATGAATTTCAAAACTATGCAGACTTTGGACAAATTATTAAATCAGATGTATCATGCAAGTATGGAGTTTAAAATAAAAATGATTATTCATGTTTTTCCAGTAAAAATCATGTCTCCAGTGAGGGAGCAGCCTCATCTTATTTTTCTTTATGTCCCCAGCACCTTATGTGTTGTTGGTTTGCAATGGGAAGTCAAGTAATATTTGTGAAAGAATTAATGAAATTCATTTGCAAAAACATTAAGAATACACAAGGATAACATTAAAAATCAGAAAGAATTAAAATTTAAATCATTTTTCATTAGGATATCACTCTAGATCTCTAGTTCATATTGTAGAAGTAAAATTTAGAGATTTTCTGATTGCTTTTGCATATTCATATTTCTTCCTTTATTTTTTCATTCCATACCTTTCTGTTAGCATTTGCCACTATCTTTGCCTAACATAGTGATTCTCAACTGTGGATTCACATTTAAATAACTGTATCTGTATTTCAGAGGGTTGATGAAGACCTCTGTATTTTGAAAAAGGGTCATAGATCATTGTCATGATCTTCCCTTGCTAAGAACCACTGGGCTACATTACCTTTTCCCACCTCATACATGTGGCTAATCGCCTCTTATTTTTTGAGATTTAGCAGATGGTTAATAATCAAAGTAATAAAAATTTTTAGGTTTTCCTTTTTTTTTAATATATTTATGAACAAACACAGATGGACAATGCCAGTCAGAATAGATGTATTTGAGAAGCTTAAAGTGCATTAAAATTTTAAATGGGTGTTATCTGGTATTATAATTCATGTTGATAGGGACAGATACTGTCCTTTTATTGCACATCAACTTTAGCATATTAATATGAAGCTGATATGTCCTGAGGAAAAAAAAAATCTCAGAGTTTTACAGCATTAAATACAACATTCTATGGAGTTAATATATGAAAACACACTTAGAAATAAACTATTACATATTAAGAGTGGACTTTCATTCTCAAGAGAAAATTATTTGTAAGTAAAGAACTCTATAACATTCTAAGAGAATCTCACCACCTTACAAATTGTAGTAATGTATGGTTTAATTAACTAGTTTAAAATTCCTTTTTGGTAGAAGGCATAATAAAAATACATCAACCCTTATATTCAGAACCACTTATCAATATCAGCATGATATTCAAAATTAAATAGTGATTTAATGATGCAAGATATATCTTTATATTCTGGAATGAGATGAAGTACTAATTTTAGTTCATAGACAGTACTATTTCCAACAAATTAAATAGTCGTAATTATACTTTTAACATCCAGAAAAATTTTATACATGCCTCTGAGGTAAGGGGGGGGGTAATTTTATAGTCAGGATTCTGAATAAAACCAATAGTCTTGATGAAAGCATTCTACAATTGTCAGGAAATGGTCCAGTTTAAAGACTTAAGGTCCAGTTTAAAGACTTAATGGTATAGAAATGAAATTAATGCTTATGATCATTAACTCCAAAAAATAATGAATAAAGGGTTTTAGTTCGCCAATGAATAACTGAGTCTCTAGCTTTTGACTGGTGCAATATAGTTGATTTGCATTTCTACTATTATATATGATTGTGTTCATATTATGAATTTTGCAGCTCTGATAAATTTATGGTCATGAACAGGCATTTTTTTTTTAGCCATAATTAAACTACCTTAATGTTTATGATGGATCAGTAAATAAGTACATTGAGCCTTGTTTTAAGCCTAGTTGGTGTTCACCTACCATTTCTTTTACTCATATTTTAATCTTTCAACAAAGCATAATATCCTAAAATTGTCAGGATCTAATGATACAGATATGGGTAAGCTGTGGACTTGTCCTTCAAGGAACTAAAGGACTAGTCTATTGATGAGAGAATTTGAAAAATAATTACAAAAGAATAAAACAACACATATTTAACAACCTTGCCTTGGAAGGATGAAGAAGATCTGACAAGGAGATGATATGTAAGCTGGATTCTGTAGCATGTGTTGGTATTGACTAGATTGGTTGGGAGGAAAAATGGACACTGCTTTGCATGGTCCCAGGGGCCCAGAGATGAGGCCATCTGAGCAGGGGGCATTCATGGCCAGGGACACAGCATAAGCAAAGGCACATGTGTGTGGACACTTATAGATCAGACCATCTGAACAGTATGAGATAACAAGGTTATCATAAAGAATTGCTGCATTTCCAGTCAAATCAAAGCAATTTCTTTTAGAAATTTCTTTTAGAATGAGGTTAGATTGAAGGTAGAGTGTCAATTCAACTTGAATTTCAACATCTGTGTTGTAAGGGAGGAAAAAGTTTGCCCTAGCTCTCCTAGTGTCCCTGGCTGGATTTAAAAATTAAACTAACAAAGAGTAATAGGCAATACATATTCATACAAATTTTATTGAATTTTTACATGTTTATGGGATCCTTCCCAAGAGAATGAAGACCCAAAAAAGTGACCAGAGCAGAAAGCTTTTATACCTTTTAGATAAAGAAAAATAAATTTGTGAAGAATTGACAAAAGAGAGGGGTTTGGGCTAAAGATAGTAAATGGTGAAGTAACTAGGATGATAAAGGTTAGTTCATCAAGTTTTTTTTGCATAGATTTCTTAGCCCTAAATTTCCTGACTCGGGTAGTAAGAATGTCTTCCTTCCTCCCGGCACAGGGAGGATGCCTTTCACATTGAAGTTTTATGACCTGTTTCAGGGAAGAGAGGTAAAGTGGGGAGGTCAGAGTGACTTTCCTTCTTCTGCCATTTTCCCAAACTCCTTCAGCTTAAGATAGCCAATATGCCAAGGTGCCATATTGGGTAGCATGTCCTAAACCCTATCAGTATACTAAAGGTCACTTTCTTTCCTGTCCATTGGCTCTTGTGCACATGCAAGTGGTCACTATGTTTGTAGCAGTTAGCACCTTTCAGATCTTAAAAAATCAACTCATGCAAAAACACCAATTTTCTACTGAAGATTAACTCAGACTTCTGAAGGGGAAATGGGGTCATTGTGGTGGATTTAAATTCATCACAACAAAGCAAATCATTTTTAGTCATTTTTTTCCAAACTCCTTGCTCTGTCAAGTCAACGAATGGGAAGAATGATGGGGTAAGGATGGCAGTAGAGAGTATCCACAGTCCCCTTCCCTTACTGATCACACACAGAAACTCCTGGCTTTGTTATTTTTTATTTCAGTGCTTTCCTTTGGAAATTGCATAGCTATTCAGCTTTATCCAGCTCCTGAGATTTTAAATTTAGCTACTCAATCCTCTACATAGTAGTTGATGAAGCACATTGTTTGGCCAGTTGTCTGGACCCCCACTCCTAGGAAGCAGTTTACCACTTTTTATTGCATGATCATTCTTTTGGAGGCACACCCCAAAACGATATATTTATACATTTATTTCAAAAATTTAATGTTGAATAAAATTTGGTGGATAAGATTTTGCCCGTCTTATTATTTATTGCTTGTATCTCAAGGACCTACTTGTGTCCCTCTCGCTGTTACTCACATAGATCTAAAAGGTCCCCTAGTTAGGAACTACTACTGTGAGCAAAATTACTATGAGCACTTACTTCTCTACTCAGTTAATTAAGTTACCAGTTTAATTTAGATATTTCTGTGTGGCAAACATATCTCAAGTTGAATATCACCTTAGAGAAGAAGTCTGTATAGTCCTTGACATAAAGTCCAGGGTACATGTGTATGAGACGTGTGTGTCTGTGTGTGTGATAATAGAGCTTATTTAAATAACAGAATGGAAGTAAAAGTGTGAGGCCTGGGATGTGATGTGGTATGGTCTTAAACAGGTCTTAGAGAAGAACCCAGTGGGAAGAGAAGTGAGGAGCAAATTAAATTCCCAATGGAAACCTCTCCCACGTTCACTGATGTTCCCCTTCCCTAGGATACTCAAGATTATAAGCCTCTTGAAGGCATTTACTCTAGCTTGTTTGCCACCATGTTCTTTGTATTCCTAGTACCTCAACTTAGTGTCTAGTAGGTGGGGCCACTTAATATTTATTTATGGAGTGAAGGAAATATGGTTGAGGTGGGAAAGACAGGTGGTTAAAAGTGCCGGACTCCTAGAAGTGGAACAGAGATGGGGAGAGGTGAAGTCACAAGTGCCTTCCGTGGAGGTGAGATGTGGAGACAGTGGGGGTGTAGGTGGGGCAAACGGTGCCCTCGGTGGGCAAGAGGGAGTTTTCCTTACTCATCAGTATTCTGCTGAGATGATTCCTGCCATGATAATTGGTTAGAAGGGATCACTCATTTGAGACAAAACCTTAAGGGAAGAGATTATCAAATTAGATCAGAATTTGCTAAAAGGAAATACAAGTGCTGTTTTTGAAAAGAAGTATAGTGGATATTCTTATCTCTTGGCAAGAAGTTGTAGTTTGACCTACCGTTATAAAATTAAACTCACCCTTTTTTTTAAGACACTGTTGACACTATTGAATCTGATGAAAATTTTATTTCATAGACACCATAAGTCCCGTTAACTGGATGCAGAAGTCAAGGGTTAAAACTATGCCTAGGCTCATACCAATAAGAAATAGATGCACGGGGCATGCTTGCTTAAGAAACTGGCTAGAATGAAGTATTACCTGGGAAGGATGATGGTGGCCTCCCCTTGTCACTGATGGTCCTCATCTTTAGTAATTTTACAGACCCCACGCACACTAAGAATATGCTGAGGAGCAGGTGGAGGTTTGCCTGTGGATGCCTTCACAAAAAGTACACATGTAATTTAAATTCTCATTTATTCATGCCTTGCTTCCACAAAAGATTTGGAAGCAGGTTAACAAACAGCTATCATAACATAATGGTAAACAGAATCAAGAAGAAAAACTTCGAAGCAAGAAGTTGTAAGTAAGTTATAAGTAAGTTATAAGTAAGAATAGATTGAGGGGACTGCAACAAAGTTTGCGCCATCTATTAGGACTGAAATAGTTGTTCTATCTAACCTTAGATTTCATTGCAAACTTCCTGGGAGCCAAAGTGAAAAGGAAAATATGACCACTATTGTAAGTCTTCTGCTAAGAAAGGACAAATTGCACCAAATACTCAAGGAAAGCAAAGCTTTTCCTAGAATTGAATTTCCAAAGAAGTTTTTCATCTGGGGCTTTGTTTAGAGGGCATTTTGTGATGTGGTATATACTTTTAATTGTATTTCTCTGGAGTGTTGGATTCCGTATGGCTGTTTCGTGTAATTACTTTCTATAAAAGCTGAGTCAATGCTAAAGTGAAATTCAGTGAAGGCATTTCTACATGATCTGAGTGGACAAGCTTCTATGGCCCAGAAATGAGCAAAGGATGGTCCCTAGATCAGTGATCTTTGAACCTAGAAGACTTTTGGGAAAAACAAAAACAAAAACACAACATTTTACCCTCTTCCTCATCTTTAAGGTTAAATTTGGATTTTCCATCTTAAGTTTAAATTGTTACAAAGTTTGTAATTTATGGTACACTGTGAATGCTGATATTTAAAAAATATCTCTTACATTATCCTTTCACGTGTATTCACTGGAATCTAACCAACACAATATGAAACACATCATCACCCACATATACAAACAATATAAGTTCTTTTTGACAGTTATAAGTTGTACATCATTTATCCTTGAACTTTTAATTCTATTCTATTTCTCCCACAGGATTTAATCCTCATGCAAAATTTTTATCTGCAACTTTCTAATGACCACTCAAACATATTTCTATGCAACAAGTAAATAAAATAAAATAAAATAAATAGTCTTATTTTTTTAAATTCCTTTGACCGTAAGCTTTAAATGTTGAAATTTCTACTGAATTGAGGTTATATAATAATTATTAATGGATAATGGGTCAAAAACATACAGATATAGGTTCAAATTTTGATGAGTAATTGTTAAGCATAAAGAGTAAAATACATCTCAGTGGGATTATTGTAAGATGAGGGAAGGATATCCTGTTCTTTTCTAAAATGACAATTGTGAAAGGGGAGGCAGGAATGAAAACCTTGGGCCAGAAGCATTCTCTTAGGAAGATCAATTTTAGGAAGTAACATTATATATAGAAATTAAAGATAAAGAAATTGAGTCCCTTAAATTTTTTATGCATATTATTCCTTGGAACATTTTTTACATATTCCAGTTTTAAAATGTCTAGATTTCAATTTTTTTTTTTTTTTTTTTTTAGAGGAGAGAGAGCACACGCGCATGTGTGCGTGAGCTGGGGTTGGGAGGGGCAGAGGGAGAGGGAGAGAGAGAATCTCAAGCAGACTCAATGCCCAGTGCAGAGTCCAAAATGGAGCTCCATCTCATCCACCCTGAGGCTGTGACCTGAGCCAAAACAAAGAGTCAGCCACTTAACCGACTGAGCCACCCAGGTGCTCCATGGATTTCAATTTTTTTTTTTTTTTATCATGGTGCACTTACATGGGGCAAGACTCTGTGGCCCACACAACTTGCTTGTCCTAGGGGTCCAGGGGATTCTATATCAGAGCACATGTGTAGGCACAGTAAGAACTTAGATTGCCAACTAAAATTCTGAAATAATAATGCTCAGTAAGTTTTAATGATATGCTTCATTTGGTTTATAAATACCAAAGTTAGAAACTGCATGGTTATTAATAAGTTCCTTTAATCATATCAAAAATAAAAGTCTTTGGAACTTTATATCTGTCACTATGAACTTGCTTTTTTAGGATTAATCTGTGGCTCTGCAGGAAGACATCATAGCCCAACAATGGACCTCAGGACAAAGTTTGAAAATTACCAACTTATTGTAATGGATGGTCTGCATGGTTTCCAAACAATCTTTATAAATGTTACCTTTTTTAAACTGAGTTAATAATAATTTGACTCAAAGGTTTGGTTTCTATGTATTTTCCTTTCTTTCTGACCCCTCCCCAGCACACTGAAGGTGTACCTCCCTAGGTCATACCAAAGAAAACAGTGACTCAAGAAAATCTTTTCTAAGTGCAAGCCAGAAAGATCCAGAGGCTTGCCTACAAAGCTGATTTTTCTGTTCTCAAAGACCATATAAAACTTGGGTTAGCACAGACTCTGAAACCAGGAGTTTTGGATTCTAATCCTCCCTCTACCACTTACTAACTCTGTGTGATCTTGACCAAGTTATTTAACCTCTCTGTAACTCAGTTTTCTCATCTGTAAAATGGCACTTAGGTGAGTTGATGTTTGTAAAAAAAAAGATGCATAGACCAGTGCTTAGTGCATACTGAGAGGTATATAAGGGCTTGTTTATTTAAAAAAGTATGTGTACATATAATATTCTCATAGCATTTTATACTTTACATACCATTCTCATAGTAGCTATATTATTTAAATCCTTCATTAATTTATAGTATATAAATTTCAAAAAAATATAGCTTGTTCCTTGTCCTAGACCAAAGAACTATTAACTGACAACTTTGCAACTCAAATCCACGTGTTCTAGGTCCACATGAATTCACTTTACTCCTCAACCTATTTTGTCACTTGATTTTCTGATATTTAAACTTTGGGGGTGCCTCCCTGGGTCCTGGAATTGAGCCCCATGTTGGGTTCCCTGCTCAGCGGGGAGCCTGCTTCTCTCTCTCCCTCTGCCGCTCCCCCTGTTTGTGCTCTCTCTCTGTGTCAAATAAATAAATAAAATCTTTTAAAAAAATATTTCTTCTAAACTTTGAACTTACAGCACATTTTCAGGGACTTAAAGCAGACGTACCTATGACTGAAACTTTGCTGGGCTTTTCACCATCCTAGTGGCTAGACACTACTTTTGACTAGGTTTTTCTGGTCCCTGGTCACACGCAGATCAGTTAAAACTGCCATCCAGGAAAGGAAAGATCACCTCAAACAGTACCAGGTGACACTTATACGTGAAGTAGAAGGCCTCTTCCACACTGATTGCATTGTCTAAGACTAAGATTTTCCCAGGTTTCTGGATAAAAATTGTGGTTGATAGAGGACAATATGAATATGCCAAAAGGTCATTTCGGCTTCAAGTTCTGCTAATACAAATCCATATGTTCTCTCTGATTGGTCATTATTTTCTCCTATTGTTCAAACTAAACTAATTATTTCTTACTGTTTCACTTTGTTAAAATAAAATTAACTAGTCCGGAAAGAGAGAAACCTTTTAGAATTTTTTCAAATTTCTTTTCTTAATTTCCACTATGTTAATCTGGAATTTATAGGTCTGAATATGGGGTGGGGGGATCTATCAAAGATCTCTCCACTCTATTTGGTTGAAACTGAAATGTCTCCCAGCCATGTGTGAACTTTGGATTTGCTCAACTTTTAGGTCCCCAAGTTTTTGCCCAGTTGTGAAGTTCCAACTGAATGCAAAGCTTCATGCATCGCTTAGAATTCAATCACAAACTTGAGATTTATTGTGCTCTTTCTCTTCCTAGCCACTTCCTTTCCAAAACTCTGCCCCACATAGTGAAGCTACCCCAATCTCAGTGAACTCTCAGGTCTGACTCCTCAATTCTTGAGCCGGTCCTGCTCTGCTTGGGTTCCCCCTCTCCTGTGCCATGCCTTTGGGCAAAGAGCTTGGGTGATGATAAGGCTCATCTTGTTTGTTTCCCTTCTCTTAGAGATCAAAGTTCTGTGTTGCCTGTTGTCTAATGTTTAAAAATTACTGTTTCATGTATGTTTCTGGTGGGAGGACGGGTCCGGTACTTCTTACTCCATCATGGTCCGTCTGTTGAATCAAATAACGAAACTTTGGCTTGTGCTTTGCATGCCTTTTTTTCAAAAATTATTTTTCTACCAACCTTTTTTTATTATACTTTAAAAGTATATCAGACTGTGAGAGAAGGAAATAAAAAAAAGCTGCTTTTAACCACAGCATTTTAAACTTTCATGTGCCTACAACTCACCTGGGGATCTTGTTAAAATTCAGATTCGGATTTAGCAGGTGTGGGGGCTGAGGCTGTAACAATTTTCCAGGTGATGCCCATCCTGCTAGTCCATGGATCACATTTTGGGTTGCAATGCTCTGTGTCATAGGAGGATCAACTTTTGGACTCAGACACATCATGGATATTGATAAACAGTGAGTTAGATTTACTGAAGGAGCAAAACCAATGAAGAAACGTCAAGACAGCCCAGGTAAGGAAAAGGACATTTGTTCTTTTCTTCTTCCTTTTCTCTACCCAACCCTGGAGCAGCTGGTATTAAAGCGAGGAACTGAGAAGAGATTACTCAAAGAAGGAATCAGGGTCCCAGCTCAAGGCTATACTCTGGCAAATGGCTGGCAGCACATGAAACCCTAATAGAGTTTGAGCTTTTAAATGCGGAAAGTGATAGAATTGGCCCAAGATAACATCAAAGTACAGGCGAAATATACAGAACATAACTGAAAGCAACGATTAGAGAAAAAAGTTATTTCATATTTATGCTTCTCAATATTAAGACGACTTGACAAAGTGGTTATGTATATACAACACTTGCCTGGAGAAAAATTTTCAACTGCATTTCAAAGTTTATATAAAAATGAAATAAAATCATGCATAAAATTATTTTAAAATGTTACCATAGAACTGTGCTTGTAAAATCAAATATTTAAAACATCCTCTTTATCCAGAGCAAAACACACACACACATACACACACACCAATTTTTATAATAGAGCCAAGTCACTACTTTTATGAGTGGCATCTCTGGCCATCAACTCCAAATTAGTCTCTTTATTTCTAATGTGTTTACTTTTTTTGAATGCAAACTTGTTCAGCTTGAAAGTGATTGGGAGATGCAGTGAAATCTAGGTAATAGAAGATATACAATGCAAGGCTGATTAACTCTAAAGAGAAAAGTTATTTTGTGATACTGAATAGGCAGTAGGATTGGATGATTTTGTAGATGCATAAATTGAATTACAATTATTGCCAAAGGCAAGCAGCACCATTAGAAAGCACATCAAAACAGCAACCAAACCAGACACACTGCCAGTGTTTTTAATGGGTGTCTCAATTGTCCGTGGAGTCGCTGTTGAGAAAGTTGAGAATAAGAGTTGAGACTTTTTTCTGCTGTGCTGCAGACAAGGGAACTATTAAGATGTACAATCCATTGGCCTAGAAAACAATGCACGTTTTTGGAGTTGAAGTGAACCAGCTCCTGAAAACTTGTGAACAAGCATGTGTGTACATGCGTGCGCACACGCACATGCAGGGAACTTAAGCTGTGGCTATCTTTTTGATATTCAAGATTAAATATTTGTCCATCAGCCTTCATCCAGAAAGCTGTATTCCCTAAAAACTCCCCAGAGAGAATATGGCTTCTCTTTCACAATTCTGAAATTGGAAGTTCTTTGTCAACTTTCCTCCAGGAAAAAGAAAAAACGAGAACTAAAATTTTGTTAGGATGAATGAATCTACTTCTCTTGAGCTTGACTTCAATTCTCCTTTTTCTCAGTGAGGCTTTTTCTGGCTGCCTCGGCATAAAATGGTCTGTTTCACCATCATTTTAACTCATTAGCTTCTTTTATTTTTTTAAAGATTTTATTTATTTATTTGACAGAGAGAGACACAGCAAGAGAGGGAACACAAGAAGGGAGAGTTGGGGAGGGAGAAGCAGGCTTCCCACTGAGCAGGGGGACGCGGGGCTCGGCTCAATCCCAGGGCCCTGGGATCATAACCTGAGCCGAAGGCAGACACTTAACGACTGAGATACCCAGGCGCCTTAACTCATTAGCTTCTTATCTATATCACTTATTTGTCATTTAAACACCGCTTTGCATCAATAATTAGTTTTCCTTGTGTTATGTTCTCATAAAGCTCTTCCAGGGTAAGGAATTTTGGGGTATTTCACAGTACTTTCCATGGTGCCCAACACCCAGTAAATATTTAATAATAATGGCTACCATTCATTGAGTTTTAAGTACCTGCTAGATACTGCTATATTATTCACATTTTCCAATTAATTTTTATGCTACCTCTGCGAGGTGGCTATTTTTTCCATTTTTCTAAATGATGAAACTGAGACTCAGAGGGGTTAAATGACTTGCTAAACCCATGCATTGGGTTAGAGTTTAGGTCTGACTCCTAAGTGTTCATTCCTGTGATATCCGGCCTGCCTGGTATCCACTCTATGTGTTAACTGACAGGTCAGGAGATCAGATTCGAGGACCAGCTCTGCCTCTGAATAGCTCACTGATTTTGCATTAGCCAGGTTATTTCACCAGCCTCAGTTTCTCTTGCTGTACAACAAAACTAAATCCATAGAGCCTACATATATGTTTAGAGGAGAACTAACATGTATTTAGTACCTATTATATGCCACAAAGTATACTAATCACCTTCTTATGTATATTCATCTCACTAAATCCTCCCAATGTCCCTAAAAAAGATATATTAATATATCTATTTTATAGCTGATGAAGGTGAGAATCAAGGAAGTTTAGTAAATTACCTAAAAATATTCAGCCTGAAAATGAGAGAGTAGTATCATTGTCTTTCAACTTCACCATGCCAACAACTTGAGGAAAGCTGCTGTTGAGTTAATTTTGTTGTAGACACTCAATTTTCTATTTTGGGAGGAAAGATGAACATCATTAATCCCCTTTATTCCTCTCTTGGTCTCAGATTAGTCTCACTTTAAAAAATACCCTCCCTATCAGAAATGTATAGTTTAAGGTAGTGCCAAAGTGGTTGTAATAAAAAAGATACAGAGTTATCAATGTATCCATCTCTAGATACAATGGTAATTTTTATCACCTTTGAGATTCAGAAAGTGTAGGCAATATTTCAAATATCTACTTATGGCAAATATTATATAGAATGTCTTTGAAACCATTAAAATTTTCCAGTTTTCCAGTTTACAACTAACATTTGTAGTTATCTTTAACATGTTAAAATAATTAGTATGCCCTCCTAAGGGCATGTAGTAAAGCATCCGCTTGTTCTTTAGATCCAACATTTTTTTAACCACAGGTTTCTTAAAAAAAAATAGCAAGTAATTATTTAGGGACGGATTTGGGTATTATTATTGTTAGTTTATTTTACTCACCCCAATCTGGCATCTGACCTGCTTTCTCCTTTCCCTACCCCCCCCAATTTCATTATGAGGTATTACGTCTGAATTCAGAGCGGTGAGCTGCATTTATGCTGCTGTTAAAATAGTGTAGACTCAGAAAAGCAATTTCCTGTTTAGGCGGAAAGAATGAACAAGCCCATAACTATTTCTCCCAGGATGTGTCCCAGTGCAATTTTCACCTTGAGTGAAACCTTCAAGCCAAAATCTACAAATAGTGCCAGAAACTTTTTGGCTTAATATTATACAGCAGTTAAGACTACTATTATTTTTTCTCTTTCACCAAGTGAGTTAACAAATTAGGTCATTACCAGGAAGTTTTATTGTTTGCCTTCAGGTGAAAATGTTTTATTAGGCATTAAGGCAGTTCTACAAAAGAGCCCTCTTAAAAAATACGTACAAAGGAGTTCTCTCTATCCCACGAAGGTCATCCCAACTGCTAATCTCACTTCAGTGGAAAGGCCTTCCGTACAATTGATAAATAGAGAATGTGCTTATTTCAATTTTTTCCCAAGTCCTAACAGCAGATTTCTCCTCAAGGTGATAGTAAACATACAAAGTGAAGAACTAAAGCAAAACCAGCCTTTACCCTGTGTCATCGAAATGACTTCTTTATTTTGCCAATGAATATAGAGCCCAAGAGTTAATTCAGATCCACATGGTAGTGTAGTTGGGATAAACTGAAGCATATGCAATTCTTAAGAACTGCTGAGATCCTTACTGAACAAGAGCCTGAGTTCTTCTGAAAAGATCTTGAGACAATGTCTATAAAACCTGGAACTGAGAATGCTCCTGTCACGCATTAAATCTGGAAAAATGCTATGAGTGCAAGTTTTTTACAGACTACCCATCCCATGCCTGCTTGACTCAAGCCTAGCTTTGAACACTATTTTGGCCATAATTTATCTGTTGTGAAATCCATTCACAGTGAATTTTATGAAAGGTAGAGCACAGCTCTGTTCTATTCTGCTGTTTCCAGGTGGATGTCTTAGACCCTACTGGAACAGGTCTGCCCTAATTGGCCTCCTACAGGTCTGTAACACCCGACCTGTACATTAAGGTAGGATTTGAGGATACAAAGTTGTGGATACCACTCAGTAGGTTGAATTTATAATCTTCTAGCACCCTATTCACTCTCTTTGGCAGAAATGACACCTCTCTGCCGCCTGTTGTTAAAAACAATCCATTTCTTATTCATTCTTGGAAAGCATGGGATTCAGTCTCCACCAAGGGTTAAACTTCATAAACAATGTTCAAACTAAAGTTACCTGAGGGAGGGAGACATATCTTGAATTAATATAGCTGATCCTATAAAGAGGGCTCTTGGCAATTGCATTGATTTCATTTTGCTGAGAGTGATTTTGAGACATTAAAAAGTAATTGAATATTTTACTCCCTTTACACAGTCTAAAACATCTAAAAAGGACAAGGATATTTAGGAGCCGTATTATGGAAACTAATATATACTCTATAGTCCCAGTTAAATACTTTTGTGCATTTTCAGTCTGCTGGCTTTGCAGATTATACATCAACAATGAAAATATGTCTTTCTTGTTTTCTGGGGCTTTTTTTCTCTCTCTTTAGTTTTGCAAAGAGATACTAGCACCAGTAAGTAAACTCTGTGTATTGCATTCGGAGAGAATAAATTTCTAACTGTGGTCAATATATTTCCTGTTGTGTTAGGTTAATAGCTCCTTTCCATTGTTTACTCCAGAAAATGCATTTCTCCAAGGTCATTCCTGTTTCATGAAGTTATTAAAAAAACAACAAAAAAGTAAATGCGTAAATGCGTAAATGCGTAAAAAAGTTACCACAGGTATGGATGTCGCCGCCAATGCGGCTGATACTGCTGTTGCGATTATGGCCACGCATGCTTTCTTCTCCTAAGTCCTATAAAGCCACGGTGAACAGGATTAGGTTTGTAAATTATGCAAAAAATGCAATCTTATGTTAGATGCAAATACACACATTTCTTTTCTTTCAAATAGCCCATTTAGCCTCTCAACCATAGAACAAAGTTGAATCAGGGGCACTAAGTTCTGTATCCAAGTGAGGAAGAGGAGAATTAGTCTAGCGGAGTCTCCCGGCCTGTGGCTGCCATTATCCCAGCACACGGACAGGAAACAGCTGCTGGTGTCATTGAGTTGAATGTAATGGTTTTGGCTTGAAGCTGTGGCTGGGAAGAAGAAACCCCCCTTATTTAAAATAAACAAAAATTGTAAGAAATCTTATTAAATTTTATCTTCAATTTTATGCTTTCATTCTACCTGGGAGCAGTAATTTAAGATTGCTCCCATGGTGTTATTTAATACAGTTCCTTGAGTATAGCAAGCTGGTGTAGGACTTGAGAACATGGCGTGGATTCGAATTTGATATAAAAGATAAGTTTAATCACTTAATTGCTATGCTAATCTCCTTCCAAGTCCATAGCATCACTGGATCACTAGTGGTCTTGCATTTAGATGTATATTCCAATTTCTACACCCAGGACTGTAAACCTGAACAACCATTCCTGGTCCAATAGTTCTGGAGACTTAGGCTGTTGGAGAGAGGAGAGAAGTCTCTCTTCTCTAGTATTAGAATCAATCATGGTCACATCTTGGCAATTCTTGGTCCTAACTCCCAGTGCCAGAGCTCCTTAGAGACAAAGCTATCTCAGCGCGTGCGTGCGCGCGTGTGCGCATATGCGCGCGCACACACACACGCATATGCACACACACACACACAGAGTCTCTCAAGGCAAACAGGTAGCACCAGAGCAGGTGGGGCAGGGGCAATTTCCACTGTAGACATGTGAAGTGCCTGAAATCTTAGCAAAGAAGACTATCATTCATTCAACAAATATTACTGTCTTTTATATGCCTTACACTGTTCTGATACTGCAGATAAAGTGATGAAAGACAAAGTACCTGTATTCTAGTCAGAGACACAAATAATAAAGAATATAACTTCAGGTAGAGGCAAATCCTACCTGAAAAGCAAAGTAAGGGGATAAGGGGTGACAACTGGTTTGGAGGCGTGGTCAAAGACAATCCTTTGTTAGAGGTGACATTTGGACAGCCATGGATAAAGGAGTGAGTCATGCGAAGATCTGTGATAAGAGCATTCCAGGCACAGGGGACAGAAGTGTAGAGGTGTGGGGGAGGAGCTAGCTTTGTGTGCTTGAGGAACAGCAGAAGCAAGCATGGCTGGAATGTGCTGAGGCAGAGTGATAGCAAGGAGAATGTGAGGAGGATATTTTAATACTCTAGGAGAAATTATGTGGCTCCGGCGATGACGGTATTCATGAATGCAATAGGAAATAGTTCAAATTTAGGAAATGTTTTAAAGTGGAGTCAGAAAGTCTGTGTGTGAGGAGAGAAAGAGAAATGGTTGTTCCATTAACTGAGATAAGAAAGAGTATGGATGAGTCTCTTTTTTCCCTTCCTGGAGACATCAAGTGTTCTTTCGAACATGCTAAATTTGAGTAGCTTTTTTGACATGCAAATGGAGATTACAAACAAATACTGACTATTTGTGTCTGGAGTCCTGGGGGGAAAGTTGGATCTGGTGATGTAAATGTAAGAGTCATCTGCCTGTTGACAGCATGTAACTCCAAGTGACTGGATGTGATCATAGAGATAGAGGAGATAGAGAGAAGTCTGGGGCATGATACGATTGGAGGTCTAGAAGAAAGGAAGAAACGATTAAGATGTCACATTGTTAGGACTGATCATGCCGATGAACATGTCTAATCATACCGATGAGTGTTCAGATCACAGAGTGCATCAGAAAACTATTTTACCGAAAGTCTAAACTTGAGCTATCATGGACAGAGAAAAGAATTCTCTATAGTTTCAAATTAAAGCAATTGTAGAAGAAAGCAAACTTTCCAAAGTAGATGGGTTGAACGCCAAAGATCAAATGCATAATTAAAACAACGCTCAGTGTTCATCTTCCCAAAATTAAAGATTTAGACCTGAATTTTCACCATATCCCATGATTGAAAATTAATTCCCACAGAATGTTATTTGATACTTATTGAATACACAAAAATATTTAAGTTAAATCTTGAGAGAGCTGTATGCATTTTTTAATTCTTATTTTGAATTCAGTAATTTTTAACGAATCTTTTTGGTTTTTTTTAGTACCAAAGTAAAAAAATTCTTTTGAGCCACTGTAATAGATTGAATTCTAAATCCTATTTCTGATGTTCACACTAGGCAAAAAGCAGTCAACTTGCTCCTTGTTCAGTATAATGTCTTAACAAGGCTTTTTCTTCTATGGGTACACTAAATTATAAATGCTCCAAGCAAATTGTCTAAAGAGGCATCTCCCTTTTTCAGGGTCCTTTGATAAGGTAGCTTTAAGAACAGGAAAGGGGGCATTTGAAAAATGTAAAAGAAATTCCATGGTTACATTAGACAGAGTTATTTTCTTACCTCTGAATTTGCCCTTCATTTATCCAAGAGTTTTTTACAAGGGCTGAGAAGGCTGGCCTATCTCTCTGTTCTTTAATTCTTTTCTTTATGAAATGGTGTAATCAAACAAGAATGTACATAGCATGGGGAGTGAGTGGTAAACAACCATTGCTTTGTTATCGTAGTTTATAAAATTACAGAATTTCTCAAGAGATTTGCATCATTGTTTGGTGCAAAGCATTTTCCCATTAATTAAGAAACTTATTAATTTTCCCATAATTAAGAAACTGTCAGAGATTCAGAAATCTATTTTAATTATTTCCTCAATTGTGTAAACTCAAATGAATGAGAAGGTAATATAAATTTCTTTGGCCTTGAATTCATTTGAAAAAAGTTTATGTCCAAATATCTTTTGGCGTATATTGTGTATACTAGTCTAGTTTTAATTGTGCATTGTGGCCAGTACATTCTTAGTAACTAAAGCTGATGCTCCCTTGTGCAATGTTACGTAGAGATGATAGATTTTACACATAGCTGCGATTGGAGGCACAAAGGGAGAAGTCCAATGAAAACATGGCTTATCTTCATTCTTCAGGATGGTTGATGTGTTTGAAACTTTCTCAGGATCCCCTGAAAGCACCATTTATCTTGGGATTTGATTCCATGGAGCCCATGGAAACTAGGAGAATATGAACTACCTGTGAATTCCCTCAAAACTTATGGCACTAGATTTGATATCCTGGAGCTACTTTTCAGACTGCTGCATCTTTGATTCCTAGGATAATTCCATTCGTGTGTTTTCTCAGTAACATTTCCTGTTACATAAATGTTCAAAAATCAGAATGAGAATTACTGATGTTACAAAGGACGACACAGACAAAAATATTTCATATCTGTCTTATATGTTTATAAGACACTATCTTATATCCTATTTGATTCCCTAGTGCCATAGATGGAATGTTTGTGTCTCCCCAAAATTCATATGTGGAAATCCTAACCCCATTGTGATGGCATTAGGAGGTAGCTGATTAGGTTATGAGGGCAGAGCCCTCATGAATGGGATTAGTGCCCTTAAAAAAAAGAGACTCCAGAGAGTCCCCCTCCTCTTCTGTTATGTGAGGATACGGCAAAAAGATGGCTGTCTATGAGCCAGGAAGTGGGCCCTTACCCAGCCTCCAAAACTAAGAGAAATGCATTTCTGCTGTTTATAAGCCACCCAGCCTGTGGTATTCTGTTATAGTAACCCAAACAGACTAAGACACATAGTTAACGAATAAATATCTTTTTCAACTTTGTTTTACATATGAGTGTTTCATTACTTAGGATAATGCTACCTACTGTTGTGGATTAGCTTGAAATATCAATGGGTTAATAAAATAGAAGTTTATTTTCTTTCTCACATAAAATTCAAACTGGGTGTTCTTGATTGGCAGGCAGCTTTCCACATTTAGGGACTCAAGCTCCTTCCGTTTGTTTGGCTCACTCACTACTTTCTCAGTTTGACTGGCAACTGTTACACATTACATCCACTGACAACATAAGCCAGAACCAGCTCCATGGCACCAGTGATATGCTAAATGGGGCTGAAAATTGTGTGGCCCATTATTGACTGACCATTTTCTGGGAACATCTCTACACAATGGAGGGGAAACCTCAGTCTTTGTCCTTCAGACTTAACTGTCTCAAACATCCTTAACATATGCCAAAGTGATAGTTTTTCATTCAGAACAATTTTGTTAGGTCCTTACCTTTAAGAATTTTTTAAAAATATGGAACAATCTGATGAGAACTTTTGGGTGAGAGTGTATTATTTAAAGGGATTTTTTTTCTTTAAAAGGAGTCTTTCCTTTTTTTTTTTTTTTTCTTTTGGAGTATTTAGTTTTAAAGTTAGTACAACATTGATTTCCAAATGATTTACTCATACAAATGTTCAGCAAAGGACCCAAGTCAGTTTAATCAAGAGACACAGTGTCTTGTAAATTGTGATCTGAATTGAATGGGGGAGGTGTTCTTTTCTCAGACATTTATTCTCAACTTCTATTTGAACTACTGGATTCAGGAATTTACTCCATTGAGCTTGGAACTTTTTAAAAGCCACACAATAAAATGCAATATAAGTATTCCTGTACTATAAATGCTAGTATCATTTAAGATTTAGCCTAGGAAAAGGCTCTTGTAAGCATGGGACTCAGTATGAAGGCCTGAGGAAAGAGAGAACATGGAGGGGCTGAGTAGGATGTGGGAGATGGAAGGATGCTGCCACTGACAGCTGTTCTCTATTTTCTAATTGTGCTAAGTGTCAGCTCTCCGTGGGACTGTCGATTTGGAGTACAGTGAACAAATGTCAGTGGATAAAGAAAAGCTACTGTTTTATTCTCCTTAAGTACATTTTAAGTGTCTACTATTTGCTAGATATGTTGCAAGAAATAAGAGCTTATAGTATAGTGTAATTAAGATTTAAAATAATGAAAATGTGCTGATAATATTGGCAGTTTCAGTTTCATTTAAAATATTTTGACTTCAAGGGCACCGGGGTGATGCAGTTGGTTAAGCATCTGATGCTGGTTTTGGCTCAGGTCATGGTCTCAGGGCCCTGGTCTCCTGGTGGTGAGATCAAGCCTTGTGTCTGGCTCCGTGCTCAGCATGGAGTCTGCTTAAGACTCTCTCTTCCTAACCATGAGAGACGATGGACTCTGAAAAACAAACTGAGGGTTCTGGGGGGGGGGAGGATGGGTTAGCCTGGTGATGGGTATTGAGGAGGGCACGTTCTGCATGGAGCACTGGGTGTTATGCACAAACAATGAATCATGGAACACTATATCTAAAACTAATGATGTAATGTATGGGGATTAACATAACAATAAAAAAATTAAAAAGAAAAAAAAAAAAGACTCTCTCTTCCTCTGTCCCTCCCCATCCCGCCTGCTCTCTCTCTCTCTCTCAAATAAATCAATCTTTAAAAAATATTTTGACTTCAAGTAATATATTTTAATTTATGTATGTAATATTTTTATATTACATATTGATATATTTATATGTAGCTAGCAATAGGATGAAAGAAAGCATAGTGGTATTCCTAGACTCCAATGTAGTATCTGGTACATATCACATACTCAATCAATAATACTGGATGAATGAATAAATAAAATAAATCTGGATGAAAAATCAGGAGACTCCAGTTCTTACTATGATTCTGCCAATGACTGGCAGTGTGACATAACCAATGACTCCCTATTTCACTTTCCTAATCTATAAGATGAGATAGAAATACCCATTCTTCCAACTAACAGTCTAGACATTTCCTTGGGTAGGAACAAAACAGCACATATGTAAAACTTGTGAATGTTTCAATAGCTGATAAATAGTCAAAATGGAGAAGATTCTTATTTGACTAAGATATTTCCATATTCTCTTTTAGAAATAAAATTTCCGATTGGCACATATCTTAGGGAAATGAAAATCATTTTATTTTAGAAATTTAATTATATCACCATCAGGCAAGTATACTTTGTGAAATCTTGGAACCTAGCGTCTCTTAGAAATGTAGCCTAATGGCAGTGACTTGGGGCCTGGAAAAATCTCAAGTAAATCAAATGGTATCTTTCCCCCAGTCCTTTTCTACTCATGGACAGATGCTTCCCAAGGTAAATCCTTGGTACATATTTTTCAACCTGGATTGCCTAAGAGAACAGACTAAGAGGGAAGAGGTGCACACTCACAAATTTGAGATTGAGATGAAAGAGGCATATTTTATTCAAAGTTCAACATCCACTTATTTTGAGGATAGAGGTATCTGTGTTGTGACTCATGCATGCTGTGAAAAAAATGCCAAGTGTCTTGATAACTAATGTTAGTAAGGAAAGATTCCCCAAGAGGGGGCAGAAGCTCATGAAATGCTAATCTTTGAATACAAGAGTGAGAATCAATTTTAGATCCTAATCTTTTTGGAACATTTCAAAGGATTTAATATTTTGGTAAAAAAAAAGAAATTTATATATTCTGAGAGTAATGATAAACACTTTTCTTTATTACTATTCATCTTTGAGGTTTTCTTTTTTTCTTACTGCTTTGGCTTTCCCGTTTTGCTTTTGTCTTCATGCTGTCCCTCATCTTCCCTCTAAGCTTTCAGAACATAAACATGGTATTCATTTCCTTTCAAGCTTTCAGACTAAACATTCTATTTACCTTAAAAAAATCTGGTTGTGAAGGTACTCCTTTTATGCTAAGTGTTGAAAAACCACAAACTTTAAGCCAGAAGGACAATACTTCCTTCAATAACCCCTCCTTTAACAAGTGATTTTTTTCAGAGCATTAAAAATGTCATAAAAAGACATTTCCCCTGCCATTGAATGTATGATGAGTAACATATCTTGAGAGTGAATGGAAGAGCCATTTTATAAAGTCTAAAGAACAAATACTCAGGCTTAGTTAGGGACCGCACAGTAGCAAGAGACACAGGGCAGTTCACTTGGATGACAGTGGATCAAATTAATTCTGCAAAATAACAAGGTCAAACACAGGGAACCTTCATTATAAAATGCCTTGAAGTGAAGGCTTAACAAGAAGTCAGTCTTGCATAAGTATAAAAAGCCAAACTGTTTTAGAAACTAAATTGCTGGAGATGGTTTATTTTTATGTGATAATTTTTTAAAAAAATTTTAGAACTTTTACTTGAATAGAAATATTGATTTGACTAATAGGGCATACATATTTGTTTCCTCTCAAGAAAATAATAACTTCAAAGGAAGAGGTGAGTAGGACTCAAAAGAAGCAATCACAGACCACAAGCATAGAATAATTTCAATAACGTTGCATTTGAGTACAAAAATCGAGTTAACAAAACCGTAGCCTCCTTCAACTTGTAATTCAAACACACAAAATAACTTGAGTTCAATAGGCAAGGCAAATTCACACTTACTTGGAAATTTCTCAGGTACTTACAGAAAGCCAAAGAGAGGACTTAAAGCAAAGAAAAATGTGTCTGATTAATAATTAATAAACTATTGTTGATTCAACGAATATTGTTGAATAGAATCTTTTCAACATCTTAAATATGTCTTGATGTTAAATGCAATGTTGTTGAATAGTTTCAGAAGAAATGTTGGCTCTGTATTAAGAAATCTGCATTTAATACCTAGCTAGATGGATTTAATATCTTGGTATTAGCCAGTCTTGAAGGAAAGTAGCCATATCCAAATTCGTATAGTGTGCGATTTGCATGTTTTGAGCCTGGTAAGTGTAGCTATAGAGAATACATATTTTTAAAAAAGTAACCATGCCACTTGCTCTTTTAAATTGCTCTGCTGAATTTTTAAAAGTTTTAAAAATGGGTCCTTGTACATAGAACAGCAACTGTTGCTCATTCTGTCTTTGCCTCTACTTCGGCAAAGGGATATTTTAAAAAGGAATACATTAGGAATACATCAAGATACATAATGCAATGGAAATGTTTTACCTTTTTTTTTTTTTTTAACCTTCACTACAAGCATTTTGTCTGCCTTGCTGAAGACAATGTCTCGCACAAAACCTCCACTTATCATTGTGGCCTCATTCTTAGATCCATCAAGGCAATTGGCAAGGACCAAAAAATATGACCTCCTATCCCTTGCTGGAATAAGACAAGGGTTGTGGTTGAAAATGAACACAGTTGAATGACTTGTAAGAATGTGGTATGGCTGAGCTAGTGTGGAAAAACACTGCTTTGGGCGGCTACATTTCCCTTGATCCCCTTTTTCTCTCTGTCACCCGAATTCAGGAAGCTTATTTTGGCTAATAACAATAGCGATGTGAAACACAGGCACAGAAAATTGGGATCTCAAAGATGAATGGGGGGGACTGGTTTCAGAAGTTTGAAAGATCAAAACTTTGGGTAGAATGTATTCCAAACCAATTTGAGGTTAATCAATGACCATAAAGTTGGGTGCCAAACAGTCTCTGAGAATTTTGAAGCATAAGCTGAACATACAATTGTTTTACATCACTAACAGCCAAATTCATTTTTAAAGCATGCAAAAGAGTGTTGTGGGAATTTTATAGTTTCTTTTCTGTTTATGTTTTTTATTCAAATATAAAAATATATAAATAATGTACTTAATTTATATCACATATATTTACATTATTACACCAATTATAGACATTTATATGTGTATAATTTATATACATAAGTTATGTTTGATTTATTCAAACACATGTATATATGTTAGCAGAATAATATAATAAATATTGCTGAACCCATTATCCAACCCTAAGAACTAAAAGGTCACCATGACTTGCATCTACCTATGTATAGTTTACTATCTCATCCTACTTTCCACCAGAGAAAATTGGATTTATACTAGTAGTTTCTACACTAGTATAGGAAACTAACTATAAAGATAGTTATTTTGGCATATATAAATAAACCAAAGGCAATATGTGGTCAAATTTTTCTGGTGTTGAGATTTATTAAAATGGCTTTATATTTTATACAGTCTTATAGCACAATTCTATTCAACATATTTTTAAGACACATCCATATTTTTGTAAATGTTGTGCTTCATTTACCTTAACTATTTTCTGATATTTGATTCGGTAAATACAACACCGTTTATTTGTCTATTCCTTTGTCAGAGGACATTTGTGTGGCTTCCAGCATTTTGTTATTATTAGTGCTGCTGTTATTCATATTTTTGCATGTTTCTTCTTATACACATATGCAAGAATTTTTCTAAGATTTGTATATAAGGGTAGAAATACTGGTTTGCGGCGCATGAGAATGCTTGTTAACTTTACAAGATAATGGCAACAGGTTTTCTGAGAATAAGTCCAAATTTGCATTCCCACCAGCAGTATATAACAGTTCCTGCTGATCCACAGCCTCCCAGATTGTCATATTTCTTAATTTTTGGGTACTCTAGTGGGTAAGCGTAAGAATTACAAATGACTTTATTAACTGATTAATAATCGCTATCTCATTGTAGTCTAAATTACATTTCATTCATCACAGCATTTAACACATTTTTACTGAGTGCCTACTATGTGGCAGGTACTGTTGAATGTGCTGTGGATACAGCAATAAGCAAAACAGAAAAAAAAAAAATCCCTGCCCTCGTGAAGATTAAGTTCTAATTGGGCAGAGACTGAAAATGAACATAATAAATAAGTGAATTATGTAGTGTATAAGGAGGTCACAAGTGCCACTGAGAAAAATAAAGGGAGGTGGAGAATCTGGGGGTAGAGGACCAGTTGAAATTTTAAGTAGGGTTGATTTTTGTGAGAGAGAATTTGAGCAAGGATTTGCAGTAGTGAGGCCTTAGGGATGCCCAGGGAGCAGCCAGGGCAGGCAGGAAGGATCCTGGTATGTTTGAAGAATAGTTACAAGGCCATTACATCAGGAACAAATTGAGTGAAGAGAGAGTGGTGTGAGATGAGTTTGAAAGGTAATTTTGGGGCCAGGCCATCTAGCATCTTATAGGCTACTCTAAAGATTTTAGCATTTACATGGTGAAGTGTGAGTCTATTGAAGGATTCTGAGCACAGGATTTACATGTCCTGAGGCCAGAGGTAGCCATAGGTTCAAACAAAGGAGGCCAGTTAGGGGAGGATCAGAGAAATGTGAAAGATGATGGTGAATTGGACTATGGTGACAAAAATGGAGGTGGTGAAAATTGAGGAGAGATATACTTTTAAAATATTGGTGATGGGTATTAAGAGGGCACGTTCTGCATGGAGCACTGGGTGTTATACGCAAACAATGAATCATGGATCACTACATCAAAAACGAATGATGTAATGTATGGTGATTACCATAACATAATAAAATAAAATAAAAAAAATATTGGCTCTTTGTCCTTGAACGTGGGATATCTTTCTATTTATTTAGGTCTTTTTTTTTTCTCTTTATTTTTTATTTATTTATTTTCTTATTATGTTATGGTAATCACCATACATTACATCATTAGTTTTTGATGTAGTGTTCCATGATTCATTGCGTATAACACCCAGTGCTCCATTCAGTATGTGCCCTCTTTAATACCCATCACCAGGCTAACCCATCCCCCCACCCCCTCCCCTCTAGAACCCTCAGCCTCTTTCTCAGAGTCCATAGTCTCTCATGGTTCGACTCCCCCTCCGATTTCCCCCCCTTCATTTTTCCCTTCCTGCTATCTTCTTTTTTTTTTTTAACATATAATGTATTATTTGTTTCAGAGATATTTAGGTCTTTTATAATGACTCTCAGTAATGTTCAATTTCCTACACTCATATCTGTACATCTTTGCTTTTGCTGTTATTGTAAAGAGCATCCCTCTTGCCACTTCTCGCTCTTGCTTTCTCTGCTTTAAACAATTTTTGAAGGCGCCTGGGTGTCTCAACCGGTTAAGTGTCTACCTTCCGCTCAGGTCATGATCCCAGGGACCTGGGATGGAGCCCTGCATAGGGCTCCCTGCTCAGTGGGGAGCCTGCTTCTCTCCCTCTCCCTCTGCCTGCCACTCCCCCTGCTTGTGCGTACTCTCTCTCTCTCTCTCTCTCTGTGTCAAATAAATAAATAAATAAATAAATAAAAATCTTCAAACATGTTTTCAGTTTGTTACTTGTGTGAGATATCATTTATTTTTGTGTAGTGTCTTCGTAACATGGGTAAACCCTGCTAAATTCTTATTAATTCTAGCAATTTGTCTATAGATAATTCTAGGTAGTTTATGTGGTCAATTATATCATGTATAAATAATGTTTTCTTTACGTGTTTTTAAAATATTTATGCTTTTAATTTAGTTTGCCTTTCTTACTGTACTGAAAAAGGTCCTCAATAAAATTGGAATAAAAGTTAGCGATATGGGCATTCTTGGCTTATTCTTGATTTTGAAGGGAATACATTTCATATTTTACCACTGAGAGGATATTTGTGGTAGACTTTTGGCACTTATCTTTTATCAGTCTAAGAAGCTCTCTTCTATTCTTAGTTTTTATTGGCTCTCCACATGAAGAGATGCTGAATTTTATAAAATTTCCACATCTCTTAGATGATCTTGTGCTTTCCCTTTTAAATATGTTTATGTAGTTCAATAGATTTGCAATGTGAAAGTATATTTGTATTCCTAAGATAAGTCAAACCTGGTCATGTGTATTTTTTATGTTATTCTGGATTCCACTGTAAATCTGTTTAAATTTTTACATCTATAGTCATAAATGAGATAAAGCTATGATTTTCCTTGCTAAAACTGTTTTCGTCTAGTTTATAAGTGATACCAATATTTTTATTTCTCAGATTTCAAATCCACTCTACAGAATTTGTACACACTGAAGTGGTGAAGAATACTTTAATACCTTAGTCCTTACTTACTAATACCGTACTTAGTAATATCTTTACTTAATCACAGCATACCTTTAATACGTTACTTACTAGTACTTACAATATGTGGATTTCCTACATATTGACACAATTCAAAGATTTGTGTTAGGCACTTGGATATTTTAAGGTAGCAGATATTTGCCTAAGCTAATGAAATCAACACTCAGTCAGTATGTATTATGTCTGTTGTGCTTTTGTAATTCATAAGGGATGATTAACTTATGTTTATAGATAAACAACACAAGAATTATTATTCTATGGGGCTAAGTTGTTGCAAACTAATTCCTACAAGAATGTGATGTTTTGAACATGTGAATGTTAAATCAGAATCACTGTGTAAAGTGTATACTATTTTATTGTATATATATATATATATTTTTTTTTTTTTTTTTCAAGATTTTTGTGTATGTACTAGTTTCCAGATGTCCGCCCTAGCCATCTGGGCTCCTGTTATCATGTTTGCCTGCTTTTAGGTCATCTAACATTTTCAAGTTAACTGAGTCTTATTAATAGTGATTTGACTAATTCACTCTAAGGTTAGAGATCTTTTCAAGCTGTAAGGCTCTTTAAGTTGTTATCACTTCTACTGAGGGTTCTAGAGAGGAGGGGTGTGGGGGGATGGGTTAGCCTGGTGATGGGTATTAAAGAGGGCACGTACTGCATGGAGCACTGGGTGTTATACGCAAACAATGAATCATGGAACACTACCTCAAAAACTAATGATGTAATGTATGGTGATTAACATAACATAAAAAAAAAAGTTACCACTTCTAGATTTCACCAGACCACAGAAGTTGTTAAATAAATAGAATGATTAGACCTGAATACTTAAAAGCAACTTAGAAGAAAATTTAAACTAATAACTTTATAATACCAAGAAGTTGATTAAATGGATCACTTTTTTTTCTTTGCAGTATTATGGAGTTAAGAATTTGCTTTATGCAATGGCCTGGTTTGAAAACTCCAGAGATGTATTTATTTGACAACTCGATGAACTCCCTGTGTAGGATTACCGGATAAAAATGCAAGATGGGTACTATTTGGGACATATACTAACAAATATTTGCTGCTTATTCAACTTTACCTGGGTGGCTTGCAATTTTGTTTGCTAAATCTGGCAACCCTCTCCCTAGGGGAATTAAAAACAAAACTAGTTTTCATAAACACAGTGTATAAGTTTAAAGTAGCACCCAGCTCATCTGACTAAGCCTATTATATAATCGCTCCAAGTGGTTAACATCTGTTCTAGTTAGTCAAAAATAAGAAAGCAACACAAGTCAATTAGGGGAGTTTGTGTACATCCTTTGTACACATTTAAGTAGCATTTTAGACAATTCTTGGTATATGGATTCAGTTTGTAAGATATGGTATATCTTTTACATGTGAAATGGAAATATGTGGGATGATAAGAACAGGTGAGAGAAAAAGGAGTTGCTAGATCCTCTCCTGACAATGACTGGGGGTGAAGACTCCTTTCAGTGGTGTGGGGGTAAGTTCACTTTGAGCAACTAGCTCAAGATGCTTGGACATTCCCAGATGTATTAGACATGGATGCAAGTGAAGGAAGAAGACAAAACTCTGAAACACAATTACTTGGAAAATTGACTCAGGGGTCCAAGGCCAGAGAATAATTTGGTTAAAAAGTGAATGAAATAATTGATTTTTGCAACTAGTCCCCATAGTTACCAGACAAGAGCTGATGCCCTTACCTGCCCATTCTATAATCTGATGAGAAATCCTTGGATTGTTCCAAAGAGGAAGTATGATAAGTGCTCTTTCTATTGATAAATATTGTTTCTGAGAATTTTATTTTCCAAGCAGAATCAAGGAATAATTCCCATTTCCATAAATAAACTTGAAATTATGTTGAGAAGAAAAACTCCAAATAACTTGAAAACCATTTTGGGAATTTGTGTTAAAACAAATAGAGAAGTCACGTAATGACTGAAGTGGTTTTTTAAATGGCCATGGGCTGAGTATGCAAATTATCTCATATAGTTAATTACTGCAGGTAATAATGTAATTTGAGCAGAGAGGAAGGAAGCTTTTACTAAGTTTTAGTGATTAAGCAGATTTTTTACTATGATTTGGTAAAAGCCATCTGCCTCCCAATATGACTCCCCACCTTGAGTTTAACTCTCATTTATGAAAATCAAAGCAAAACAAAAGGTCAGACAAACACAGTATGAAATAATCATCAATATTGTTTCCCACTTTAATGTATACTTATGTTAAATTCCAAAAGAGTATTTAAGATAAAGTGCCAAGTTGCCGAATATTATTTATGAATACAAATCTTTAATATTATCTTTTACTAATGTGCCTTTAATTAGAAATAGAAGACTGCTCAGGAAGTTGAATATCAGTCCAGTTTCAATAATTAGTCATGTTAGTTGATGATGAAGCTTCCGTATTTTGAGTAGCAGAATATTCTTAAGCCCTCTGGTATTAATGTTAATACTAATTAAAGCGCACTCTTGCCAATAAACAGCAAATGTTTCAGTTTCTAAACTCACTCGTGTTTTTTGAAAATTATCTTGAATTGGATCTGTCATTTCTTATTTCAAATATGTATATATTTTTGTTTGTTTAATTACTTTTTTATATTTTGTGGGTTTCTTCCATATTTTATAACGATTTTTCTCTGCTCTCAGTGGAGTAATATGTGATATACTAAAATACTTAGGGCAAGTCACCTGTTAGGATAGGGTTTATAGGTACCATGGGTTGTGCAAAACCATTTGCAGTTGAATGATATTCCTTATATATTAATATAGAAGCTTATTATCTCTCTAATATACATCACTTTGGCTGGGAATAAACTTGTCTGTAAAGAATATTATCGAGCAGAAAACACATTTTGTTCTAGCAGTCTCATTGGTCAATTCCCAGTGCAAAAATGTCCGAGAGTCTGAGTGTTTTTTGTTCATACCTCTGAATAAGGGGTGGAAAGAAACTTTTCATCAGCTCTTTAGCTCTCTAAGCTGGAGGTCTAAAGATAGCTTTTTGGTGCATGAATAAATTTCCAAGGATTTATTTGACATTTAATAAATTCTGTGTGCTATGCTAAGTAGTTCACAGCATAGTCTGTGTCTTCAGAGCTCTCCTATTTATTTAAAAAAGACACAGGTTTGTGACCAGAAAATCAGATGTACATTTAACTGCATTAAAGTGAGACACTGTACAACCATGTGTCTCTCTGTTGTGTCGCAAAGTGCAAATTCTTCATCTGGAATTTTATACTCTCCATAGTATAACCACACCGTCTTCCAAAGTTTTTGGTCCATTGTTTTCCTGCATATAGATTCCACCATAGTTTGACGGGGCCCTTTGTAATTAGTTCTAACTACTATTAGCCAGTGTTTTGATTGCCCATCATGTGTCAAGTATTTTCCAAGTATGGAATCATCTCATCCTGACAACAGTTCTACAAGGTAGTTACTACTGTAACCCTCACTTTATAACCTGGAAAAAACAAAACAAAAAAAAAGGAAAAAAGAAAAGCAAGGCATGAAGATGTTAGGCAACTTGCCCAAGGTCACGGAACTAGAGGTTGGCACTCTCAGCAGGTGAACCCCAGCTGGCTGGCCCCAGAGCGTGCAGGTGTAATCATGATGTTATGCCTCCTTCTTGCCTGCTCTTCTGCTTCGGACCTTCTGTTCTTGTTCCTCCTTACGATGCCTCCTTCCACCATTAAAACTTTTTCTTTTTATTGAATTCCTACTCATCTTTTAAGGTTGTTCTCAAAGGTCACGTTTTCTGATTGACCGTACAAAATGTACCTTTCCTACCATTCTAAACTCCTCTATAGCACTTTGTTTAACTCTTTTCAGCTATTTATTTTTGCACTTATCTGCATTGTGAGATTATAAGCTTCTTGACTGTATCTTAATTCGCTCATTTATTGAACTGAATGAATGAATTTATGTATTCATTCAACTCTGTCCCTGTGCTAGTCTCTGCAGAACATGGAATAAGACAGAGTCCTTGACCTCAAGGAAAACCTTTTAGAGTAATTTCAATAAATAATTACAATAGCCGTGGGGCCAGTGTGATGACAATAAAGAGCAAACATAGCAAAACCAGAAGTTGGAACTGAAGCTAGCTGGTGACTGGGGAGGTGGAAGAAAAGGAAAACTTTTAGGATTGTTGTTATAGAGCTGAAAGACCGGTGTTGAAATGATTGGCGAAGAAATGGATGGTATAGTCCTCAGGGCCACCAAACTCTGCTCCTGCACATAGTAGGTGCTTAGCAAACATTGGCAGAATTTACTCACATTACAATCATTACCTTCATTGCCCTGTTTGTCATTCATATGGTCTGCTTCCATGCAGACCCAGCGAGAACAACTTTGAAGCCATTGATCAGAAAAGACTTTATAGAAATGAAAAGTTTCAGGTGTTTTGAAGTTCTCTGTTGAGCAATCTCACAACTGTGCATCATGGTTAATAGTTTGGCAAATATTATGGGCTTTGTAGTCTTTATTTTCTTTAAAGCTCTCTATTTTTTTAGAGATTGCTAGATAAATACATGGCAGCACTCCACACAGAGTGTGTACAACAGAACATTCAAGGATAAATCCTACCAAGCTGAGGGGATAAAAGAATTTTTAAAAAGTCAACTTGCATTTCAGGTGGTTAGTCTGGGCAAAAAGAGAATAGGAACAGCTTTTATTTAGCCCATTCAATAATTCAAATCACTGGAGAACAGTAGTGGTGTCATCCCCAGGCAGCAAATACTCTTATTTATTTTTAAAAATAATTTTTTATGCCAATGGTCTACTTGTATCATCTAATGAAAGCTGAAGATCAGTTCTTCCCTGGTGAGTGCAGGAAGCTGGCCAAATGTGGCTGCATCACAGGTGACATATGTCAATACGTGTGGAATTATAAAAATAGGCAGTCAGAATTGGCTCCGGTGTTTTAACATAAAAAAATGTATTATAAAGATATGAGAACATATGTGCTCTCTATGATCTTTGTACCAGGAAAAGGGTGAGTGATATTTCCAGTCTAAAAGCACTCATACTTTTTTTTATGATATTGTGGAAAATTGAGTGTCTTCAATAGTGATTGTATGTATAAAATGTTTACTTGAAATTTATTTAAATAACTTTCCTTAGCATAGTATTAAAGAAAAAGAACAGTATTTTCCATGGCATATGCCCACATTTGTGCTTTAATCATAACAGCCTCATTTTCCAAAGGTTTATTTACATAAGTGCTTTCTCTGTAAATGTTACATTAGGAAAAAATACACACATTCACATAACCTTTTAAATCAACGACTGCTGGAAAAATGAATGGAGGAGACCCAAGAAATATGCCAAAAGTGGTTTGGAAATGTAGTTAGCCTTAATGCTGTTTGTAAAATTCATTTTAACTTTGATGCCTGATTGCATTGCAACACTTTTTCAAGATTCCATCTGGCACCATAAGTGTAGTGGGTAATCTGTGCTGAAAAGGGAGTTTAGGAGGTGTTAAGTACATTGCCTCATGGGGATCTTGGACTAAGCTTTTCAGGCAGAGGTACTTTTGATTGATTAATATCTGGTGAACCTGACTTTGTGTCTTCATCTTGTGCCCTGGAGACCTGCTTTTCCAGAATAGGCTCTCACTTCAGCACCTTTTTAGTGGATGATAATGAGACCAAAGGACCCCCTCCTAACATGGTGAGAGGTTTTGTCCTCAGATATTTAGACTCCTTTGCACTTTCTAGATGCATTTTTTTTAAATTTAGCCAAGTGTGATTGATTGATTTATAAGTAGCTTCACCTCCAGCGTGGAACCCAGCATGGGACTTGAACTCACGACCCTGAGATCAAGACCTGAGCTGAGATCAAAAGTCAGATCCTTAACCCAAGGATCTGATCTCTAGATGCACTTTTTAAAGTTGCTGATGAAATTGACCAACTGTTTTGATCTTGAGTGGATAAAATCTACAAAGACAAAGCTAGAACAACGAAAGTCATAAACGTCCTAGTAACTGAGGGAAATTTTTAATGAGTTCTTCAAATTTTGTTCAGTTCTCAAACTCGCTTTTATCATTCTGATGTCATATTTTCTAAATCCATTGGGTGCATTTTTTTCTTTGGTCTGGCATGGACCCAAATGTTGTAATTGCGAAACTACAAAACAAAGTAATTTACTTTAGCTGTGAAAGTTCTGGATTATTTTATAAATGCTTTACCTTAGAAATATAAATATGTTTAAAACTGAGACAGATCCCAGCAAACCTTATTTCAGTCACTTTTAATGCTAACTTTCTGAGGGCAATTTAAGAAAATTCTGTCTGTAGTATATCCTCCCACCACCCTCCCTGGGGGGCAAAATTCTTTTTCAAGATTATACTACCATCTGTTTTCATTCATTTGGTATTTGGTTGCAATTGTTTCATAGGGTATATTTTTGAATAATAATTAATAGAAGTAAATCAAACCTCTCAGAGAAATAATTCTCATATGTGGAATAACAAAACCAGATGAAAATATGACTGGAAATATCAAGTTATTTTCAAAGTTAAGGACTGGAGATTTTGCCTTGTGGCCTTGATCAAGGTCAATAGGACTCATATGAGTAAGTCTTGGCGAAGTGCTCTAAAAATGCTATCCCTAGCAAGGATCTAAGGAAACTGGAACCAGGTAAAAAAAAAAAAAAAAAAAAAAAAAAAAAAGTCAAGAAAACACAGGGGTATGAAAGAAAGAAAATCTCAGAAACCCATTTTTTTTTTTTTTTTTTTTTTTGGTAAAAGCTAGCCTAACATGTTGTATTAAATGATTCAGTATTTTTGGCAGTGTATTGGAAGTAAAATTTTATACTCCAGAGCAACCATGACTAATTCTTCTACCTGCTATCCCTTGGTTTCTGTATTTTTTCATTGGTGTTTTCTTTCCTTGGCTCTGCTGAATTCCTCTTGGGGAAGACCAATGAAGAGTCCAATTTTTCATTATTCAATATGGTCTAAAAATCTCATCAGCATGCTGGTCTCACTTTTGAAATCAATGGAGTCTCAGCCCCCTGAAGAGGTATATAACTAAATGAGAAACAGCTCATGGGAAAATGACAGGGAATCCATTTTATCATACTAATGCACATTTCAAATCCAGATGTAAAAACATGATGGACAATAGAGGCAAAACTGTTTGACAAAGGCCATAATGCAAAGAAACATATTATGTCAAGAATTAATTTAGTTCATGTAACAAATGTCTTAATTAGACAAAGGGGGGAATAAAAAGAGGCAAACGTTAGTGTCATTAAGTTAATGTAATTAATGTTTAGTCAGTATGATTCAGCATGATTCAATACTTACTTGAACTCCTAAGCTAACAAGTAGTATACCAGGTTCTATAATTTTTTATTGTCATTGACTAGAAACAACATTTTCAGAATTGTAAATAGTATGTTTGATCATGTTACATTATAGAAGTTTATCTATATTATCTGTATTTTATCATAGAAGCATGATTATTTCTGGGAATAATCAGAATAATCCGGTTATTTCCTAAGAACGTTATTTCCTTTGTAGGTCTGTTCAGTGGAAAGGCTCATTCCCTGGGGCTTCTCACTTTTTCCAAGACTGGGAGTAGTATTGTCATTCTCCAAGACTTTCAAACTCACACAAAAACTTTTCAATATGAGAGTTGAACCATTTGTTACGCAGTCTGTATCCTTTCTATCATTTACTTTTCATTTACATTTATGTAAAGTTACATAAATTTACATAAGTATAAAAATGCAAATTTTCATTCACATGCAGGCATTTATTGAGGTAAAACGACTCCCATGTTTGAGTCATCCCCATCCCTTCACTTTCTATTATCCTATGTGATTTCACCATATCAATCACCCCAAATATCTCAATTCTCATGGCTTCTTATTTCCTCTATGCCCATGTCTCTTCTATATATTTCTCTCCAGGGACTTATCTCCACAGCCCTATCCTGAACATTGCCCTCACCTGAACTGGATTAGAAGGCTTAAACTCCGTTATCTTTCTTGCCAATTACAGCATCATTTCTTTTCAGACACCTTCCCAGCATTCCCCACACTCTTGTTCTTTGATCTTCTTGGGCATTCAGTTCTCTTGACATCCAACTTTGTCTTCTAGTTCTGGACTTTAGGTATTCCCTCCTTTTCTCAACACTCTATTCACTTCAAGTGTCCTTTAGCTAACAGCCTCAGGTCCTTTGCCTCCCTGACTTTCTAGATCATCCCCGAAAATCCCCTTGCAAATAAAAAACCATGAAAAATTGCCTTCTCCTTTCCTACTCCTGTTAGATTTTAAAATCAGAGGCAATCACACTTTAACAGCTGCTCTCTGATTTATTTCAACAACTATCCTGATCTTTCCATCCGTACGTCATGCACCTTATCTTGTTCTTCTGCAAACTTAGAGATAATCTTGACTTCTATTTCAAAGAGAGAAGGGTCTGAGCCACCAACATGACCTTTCTTTATTAACTCCCCATCTTCTTACAAATATGTCTTATGTCTGCCTCTAGCTTCATTTTCTTTCCTTCAGTCTCTTAGACAGACTGAGACTAATCCCCAATTCCTTTCCATCCACCCTTTTTAAAAATTGGTATTAAGAACAAACAAAACCAAAGATGCATCTCCAGATTACACACCACCTTATATGGCACCAGTTTATCTTAACAATAGCCTTGTGTATTTCCCTGGTTAAGTGACTTAACCTGGCAAATTCGGGTTCATCAATGTTGAATGTTTGGCCAATGTCACACTGCTAGTGGTAGAGCACCAACCCATTTCAAGTCTTTCTCTTCCCTCCACACTGCATTGTTAGCTATCTTTTCATACGCAATCTTCCAAATTAAATTTACTCTCCTTATTCATTGTATCCATCACAGTGCTTGGCCTAGTACCTTACAAGGTGTTGGTGGAATCTCGGCTTCAACCATGATAAAGTAATCACAATGATTCAGTGCTTTAAATTCTGCATTTACAAGGTATAATCATGTAAACTCTGCTCTTGGTGTCCAATTTACAGAAATGTAACAGAAGATCCTTTCCGATGGCAGTCCAATGGAGGTTGGCATGATCTTTTGAATGCTTGAAAAGAGTAATGGTTTACATCACTGAACTATAAAATTGGTACTGCCAACTCCTAATGACCTTCTTGACTGTCAAGATTTCCCTCCGGTTCTCCAAATGCCTTAAATTATAAAAGAAGAAAAATCCGAAATACTAAAATCATATTAGAACCTGCACCTGGAGAAAATGCTTCCAGGAGTCATAAAATCGCTAGGTTATGCAGATGAAACAATTTTATTTGAAAAATAATCATAAAGAGAACTTATGCCATGAATCAAAGTATCTAAAAAGAGATAGAAAAAAAAATCACTACATTTTTTTTTCAATTTTCTATTCCATTTGGGATAAATATTTATCAGATACATTAAAGAAGAGTTTTTATCCAGATAAACTTTGCATATACAACTGTGAAATTATTTGTAGATGCTGCTTTTCAGTCATATTGTGGATATTGCTTTTTAGTATAGCAATGGAATAGCATTTCTCTCACTTGAAGTATGAAAAGTAATTTTCCTGCTTTAGTTTTCTTTCCTGCTATTTTTTGAATATTATTGCCCTTATGTGCCCTGTAAGTGTCACATCTGATTGGATGCATTTCCATAAGCTTTTCTAGACTTTGTTAAATGTGCATCTCTATTTATTTTAAAGGATAGGTGACAACAAAAAGATTAAATCCACATGTTAAATCCAGGTCCATCTGAGGAGAAATACTTCAGTATGAAGCTATTAGTAGTGCTCTGATGGAAAAGTGATACCTGTCTTATTTACCGAGTGGTATTCAAGGGCGTTACAGGTAATGCCTGTCCTATGAGAATGTAAAGGAAAGAAAACACATACCAGCACAAGTATGGGTTGTATTTTAAAACCACCCTGTGCAGTTTGAACCAATTTACTAATTGCCTAATATGACATACAGCATAATGGGAGGAATGCTAGAAATCCCAGCCATAAAACTGATGTCATTAAACCATCATAAGCAGAACACTGTGCATCTTTGTCCTATTAATGTTATGATTAGAGGCCCCTTGTTCATTTCATGGCAATTATAAATTTTTTTTCCAATTGTACCAGCCAGATCATTGGCATTCCTTCACATTCTGTAGTATCAGCTCACGAGATGGATTAAATGGGAATCACTCAATGTGACGTAAAAAAGGAGATCAAGAGATGAAACAAATGACTCTCTTTTTTTTTTTTTTTAAAGATTTTATTTATTCATTTGAGACACAGAGATACAGAGAGAGAGAGCATGAGCAGGGGGAGAGGCAGAGGGAGAGGGAGAAGTAGACTCCCCGCTGAGCCAGGAGCCCGATGTGGGGCTCAATCCCAGGACCCTGGGATCAGGACCTGAGCTGAAGGCAGACGCTTAACCATCTGAGCCACCCAGGCGCCCCATGACTCTCTTTTGCTATCAGTTTGGGAAAACTGATGAAAGTGTTGGAAAGAAGTTGGCCGGATGGTAAAGTGTTTTATCAGAGACTAAATGACAGTGAGGTAGTTTGATATATTCAGTAATACCTGCTAAACCATTAAAAGAGAGAGAGCGATAAAATGACATGTAACCTCAGAAACATTTGCTTGTTCTAGGTTTGGGCATTCTTCTTTGAACTTATTCCTTTTTTGCTTTGGTGGAATTGGGGAATGAGATCTGGTTTTTCATGTCATAACTGCACTTTGAACTAGACTAATAGCTAGTTCCATTAGGTTTGTCAGTAGAAGTAGAATTTGCCAGTACCGTGTTCTGTTACTTAAAAACTATTCTCTAGAGAGATTATGTGGCAGATGCAGGCTCATATATGTTAGAGTGAGGGACTTGTTTGCGGAGTTTTATGGAAAGAATTTCTTGGCTATCTGGTATGCATTTAGATCCCTCTTTTCTCTATTTGTCAACTCTGTGAACTGTTTACTTGAAATTTATTCATTTAATAAGAATATAAGTGTGCCATTTGGAGAAAACCCTACCCACACAAACCCCTTTGTCTTCACCTAATTATATTTCACTGGATCCCATTGAAAGAGGAGTATTGGAGGCTTCTTTGTGGACACAAACTGTTTTCCCCACCTGGTTCCAGCCAGCATCTCTAATTCCTCCCCAGGCCTCTACCTTCAGTGTCTGTCCTTGTGTGGTCTACATTGCCCCACTGTAGCAAGACTTCCTCATCTTGATAACTGATCGCCCCTGATATCTGGTCAAATTCCTTCTCCCCCACCCAAAAAAGGGGAGGGGCACCTGGGTGGCTCAGTCGGTTAAGATCTACCTTTGGCTCAGGTCATGATCCCAGGGTCCTGGGATCAAGTCCTGTATCGTGCTCTTTGCTTGGCGGGGAGCCCGCTTCTTCCTCTGCCTCTGCTCCTCCCCCTGCTTGTGTGCTCTCTCTCTTTCTCTGACAATAAATAAAATCTTAAAAAAAATTCCTTCTCCCCACTCCTTAGTGTCTGATCACCCTGGCCTGACTTCAGCAAGAATCCTAACAAGTTGGTTTACCAGACTCTTCCCTTATCCTTGATGTTTCCTCTTAGTACATTTCTATCCACTGACTTCCACCCTACCACTTGGCTATAAATTTCTCCTGTCCATGCTGTATTTGGAATTGAACTCAGTTCTATACTGAGGTCTCTTTTCCCCTGTTGTGACAGTTCCTGAATGAAATGTGTTCTTACCACTTTAAAAAAAAAACTTAAAAAACTTAAAAAAAACTTTGCAAATTGTAGATAACTGTTAGCAATGAGAAAAAATTCTTGTCAATATACATGCCAATAAATTGTGTCAAGTGGAGACTTAGTTGATTTTTCTCACTCCCCACCCCTCAAATACTACTGTGAAAAAAGACAGTTTTAAGTCATTTGCAAGTTTATTTCAACATTCTTTTATTCCACATAAATTTGTAGTTCTTTGATTTCTTTTTTGATAGACATGCAGGTTTTTTATTTTTGAGAGAGAAAGAGAGCGAGAGAGCATGTGAATGGGGGGATGGGCAGAGGGAAAGGGAGAAAGAGACTCTCAAGCAGACTCCCTGCTGAATGCAGAGCCTGATGCATGGGCTCCGTTCCAGAACACTGAGATCATGACTGAGCTGAAACCAAGAGTCTGACACTCCACTGCCTGAGCCACCCAGGTGCCCCAGACATGCAGGTTTTTAAAGACCAATCTCATATTGGGTGAGTCATATTACAAAAGCAGGTAGAAATTGAAGGAAATGATGGCAAATTAGATTACTTGTAGGGCACCTGGGTGGCTCAGATGGTTAAGTGTCTACCTTCGGCTCAGGTCATGATCCCAGGGTTCTGGGATCGAGTTCCGCATTGGGCTCCTTGCTCCTTGGGAGCCTGCTTCTCCCTCTGCCTCTCTCTCTCTCTCTCTCTCGTGAATAAATAAATAAAATCTTTAAAAAAAAAAAGATTACTTGTAATTGATCACTGTCCTTATAATCCCTCTGGTACTACTTAAGGTAAGTATGCCTTAGTTTTGGGGATTAAAAACTAAATATTTGGTTTATAGTGCTTGCTTCAGCAGCACATATACTAAAATTGCAACGATACAGAGATTAGCATGGCCCCTGCACAAGGATGACATGCAAATTCGTGAAACGTTCCATATTTTTGTGATAGTATCATAGGTGCAGACGTATGTCCAAACTCATCACATTGTATACATTAAATATGTGCAGGTTTTTGTGTATCAATTATACTTTAATAAAGTTATAAAAAAATCTGTGCTTGTTATAAAAACTGATCAAATGTGATCTGTACCTGAGTTAATAGTATTGTACCAACTTCAACTTCCTGGTTTTGAAAATGTATTATGTTAAAATAAAAAAACAATACTTAAAAAATATTTGGTGTAGGAGGGTATTTATTAGATGACAAGCACTACCTAATTACCATACTTGGTAAATAACTTGCTATCTCTGTATCTTACATTTTTATGGGAAGAAATACGATATTGAATTTAATTCGTATCAACTCAGTTCATTTCAAATATACCTCACTGTAAGTGTCCTAGAGGTGCTTTAATTAAAAAAAAATTCTTGTTATTCAAGTTAAATGTATTTTGTGTAGTTTGCTGAGGTTCTTATGGAAAACAATTTCATAATTGCAGGGTACTTCTCAGATTTGTATAAGAACAATAATCAATTATCAACATTTCTTCTGGTTATTTCCAGAAGGTAGTGCCTTCTTTGAAAAAATAAATTGTTTTTACCAATAGCCTTACTCAGATGTAGATACGTTTAGGCTTTCATGCCAGTCCCTTAGCCTTCATTAGTACCTAGTAGTTATGCATGATGAAGAGAAAATATTTACCAATGGAAAACATGTTGATATAATGAAATGATGCATTCTGGCTATTAAATTCAGGAAGACTACATATGCAGGCATCTCTTTTGAGGTGACGTTTTCATGCTCAATTTCAATTATTTGAAATTCTTTTGAAGAAGTTCTTATATTCATAATTACCTTGACTAAATATAAACAATAAACAGATGCTTTTCAAAGACTTAACATCACTAAACAATTTCTTATGACTTTTCTTAGAGAAAAGATATGTGTATTTCTTTTGCATATGTAATGCTATGGCACCTTGAAATGGAAGAGACAATGTATTAGTCAGTTAGGGCTGCTATAACAAAATACAGACTGATTGGTTTAAAGAACAGAAATTCATTTTCTCAACATTCTGGAGGCTGGAAAGTCCAAGATCAAGGTGCCTGCAAATTTGGTGTCTGGTGAAGGTGTCCTGGCTTGTGGACACCTCCCTCTTGCTATGTTCTCCTATCGCCTTTCCTTGGTGTGCAGGGAAGGTGGGGGGAGAGACAGAGACAGAGAGAGAGAGACAGACAGAGAGGGAGAGAAAGAGAGTGTGAGCGAACTCTGGTGTCTCTTAGTATAAGGACAAAAATTCTATGGAATCAGGGACTCACTTTTATGCCCTCATTTAACCTAAATTACTTCCTTAGAAGCCCTGTCTCTAAATATAGCCACATTGGGGGTTAGGCCTTCAACATATGAATTTTAGGGGGATACAAACATTCAGTCCATAACAGACCATATAGTTCAAGTCTGATGAAAACTTTGACTCTGGATATGAGCATTTTGTTACAAATTGGCACACTTACACCTTATAGAGAAACTGACTCTAGCTTCATGAAGCCATCTTTAGTGCAAATATAAGACATATTTACATTCTGTTAATGAAATATGTTTCCATAGTGCAACGCGCTGGTGAATTCTGATCTATTGTTTCTTTAGTCTGAAATAGACCCTTATATTGGAGCGAAGTGTAATATTCACTTACATTACAGCTTTTCTGAAAAAAAAGTTTATATTTCTCCATTTCTGTGACAAAACCCTTTGAAGAGTACTTTTACTGGTAATCAAAATGAGACTCTAATAATACAGCTTATTGTACTATAAAAGTAAGAATTTAGTTAGGAACTAAGTGCCAGTTGATATCCATTGATTCATTGTGATTGTTTCCTCCAAAATATCTACTATGCAAGACCTGTCGAAATGCATGGTTATTATAGGCTATATGTCTGCCAAAGTGAGAATGTATCAACTGATATATTTTTACATACATTACATTTTAAACTTCTTTCCAAGGTTTATACATGAACCCATTGAGTCATCTCTTTGTTAACAGTATCCTATACACCTCAGTGTCTTCTGCTTTATTATTTTCTCTTGGCTATGACATGAAATGCAACAACTCATCTTAAGCCAAGTCATATCAACCTTCTTCCTTCTTACACTGTCACTTTCCACAAGATTTATAGTAAAGCATAAATGAGAAAAAGAAGTGAGCCCCCCCAGCCCTGAATGACTGAGATGTATTTGAATAGTACTATAAAATTGCTTACTCTTGGCACATTCTAAAAAAATAGAAATGTTCTTTAGAAGCAAAACTTTCACTATTTGTAGATGACATGATATTATACATAGAAAACTCGAAAGACTCCACCAAGAAGCTATCAGAACTGATAAATGAATTCAGTAAGTTCATGGGATAAAAAAATCAATGTACAGAAATCCATTGCATTTCTATACACTAATAATGAAGCAACAGAAAGAGAAACTATGAAAACAATCCCATTTACAATTGTACCAAAAATAATAAAACACTGAGGAATAACCTTAACCAAGGAGGCGAAAGACCTTACTCCGAAAACTATAAAACGTTGATGAAAGAAATTTGAGATGGCACAAATGGAAAGATTCCATCCTCATGAACTGGAAAAACAGATATTTCTAAAATTTCTGTACATTTTAAGTAATCTACAGATTTAATGCAATCCCTAACAAAATACCAATAGCATTTTTCACAGAATTAGAACAAATACTCCTAAAATTTTGGGGAACCACAAAAAACCCCGAATAGCCAAAACAATCTTGAAAAAGAAAAACAAAGTGGGAGGTATCACAGTTACAGATTTCAGGTTATACTACAAAGCTGCAGTAATCTAAACAGTATGGTACTGGCACAAAAATAGACACATAGATCAATGCAACAGGACAGGAAGCCCAGAAACAAACCCATGATTATAGGGTCAATTAATCTTCAACAGAAGAGGCAAGAATATGCAATGGGAAAAAAAAGACAGTCTCTTCAACAAACAGCGTTGGGAAAACTGTACCATTGTCTTATACCATATACAAAACAAAATCAAAATGAATCGAAGACCTAAATGTTAGGCCTGAAACCATAAAAATCCATCCTAGAGGAGAGTACAGGCAGTAATTTCTCTGACACTTATTCTACCAATTTTTTTCTTGATATGTCTCCTGAGGCAAAGGAAATAAAAGCAAAACTAATCTTTTGGGACTACATCAAAATCAAAAGCTTCTGCACAATGAAGGAAACAATCAACAAAACTAAAAGACAACCTATTAAAAGGATATTTGCAAATGGCCTATATGATAGGGGTTAGTATCCAAAATATATAAAGAACTTATACAACTAAACTTCCAAAATGCAAATAATTCAATTAAAAATGGACACAAGACATGAACAGACATTTCTCCAAAGAAGACATAAAGATGGGTAACAGACACATGAAAAGATGCTCTACATCACTCATCATCAGAGAAATACAAATCAAAACCACAATGAGCTATCACCTCACACCTGTGAGAATGGCTAAAATCAAAAACACAAAAAACAAATGTTGGCAAGGATGTGGAGAAAAAGGAACTCTTGCGCACTGTTGGTGGGAATGCAAACTGGTGCAGCCACTGTGAAAAACAGTGTGGAAGTTCCTCAAAAAATTTAAAATAGAACTACCCTATGATCCAGTAATTGCACTACTGGGTATTTACCCAAAGAATACAAAAACACTAATTTGGAAGGTGTATGCATCCTTACGTTTGTTGCAGCATTATTTCAATAGCCAAATTACAGAAGCAGTACAAGTATCAATTGATAGATAAATGGATAAAGAAGATGCGATACATACGTATATATATATGAAATTGAGTATTACTCAGCCATAAAAAAGAATGAAGTCTTGCCATTTGCAATGACATGGATGGGCTAGAGAGTATAATGCTAAGTGAAATATGTCACCCAGAGAAAGACAGATACCATATGATTTCACTTATTTGTGGAATTTAAGAAACAAAACAAATGAACAAAAGAAAAAAAAGAAAGAAAGAGAGAGAGAGACAAACCAAGAAACAGACTTAAATATAGAGAACAAGCTGATGGTTATCAGAGGGGAGGTGGCTGGGGGGGATAGGTGAAAGAGGTGAAGGGAATTAAGAGCACACTTATCATGATGAGCACTGAGTAATGTATGGAATTGTTGAATAACTATATTGTACACCTGAAACTAATATGACACTGTATGTTAATTATACTGGAATTAAAATAAAAAACTTAAGAAAAAATAGAAATGTTCTTTATACTTTTAGTGCTCAGTGGTGATTGTTTTTTCCTTAGGCATGTCCTTCTAAATGTCTCTCAAGTTCCTAGTATGGGTATCAATACATTACTGTTGTTTCTGTGGTCTGTTTTCTATTTCTTTTTGTTGAAGTGGGGGTTAAATGCTGTTGCAGAGTATATGGAATTGAAGAATCACATAAGCATGTCTGCCAATGATCTCAAAAGGCTATGTTCTCATTTAGGGTTTTGAAAATATTTCAAGGACTTCCCGTCCCATTGTTTTCCCAGAAATTGACCATTAGAATGATTTTCATACTTCCTTGACTTTAGAAAATACTCCTTTGTGGTCTTCTAATAAATTATGTGGACTCAGCTGCTTTTTGGCAACTTTCCCATATCATTTCTATTGTTATGATGATTTACAAAGGGGAACACATAAATTGATACACATGGAGACCCCATTATTGTGGAGTTCCCATGCAAATGTTATTTACTGGGAGCCAATCACTAAGAATTATAAGAAAAATAGTTGGTATTGATCCAGCTATTAAAGCTCCTGTAATTATCATACTCAGCCATTTAAATCACAGCTATATGCAGCCAAAGATCCACAAATACAATTCCCAGTAATATCATTGAAATTCAGCAGACAGACTTTGGAGCCTGAAAAACCTGAATTTAAATTCCAGGTTCACTACACATAAGCTTAATCTTCTGGAAGTTACTAATGTGTCTACATTTTCTATTTCTTCATTGGAGATTGATGAAATTAGAGATTATGTGTATAACCACCTAGTACAACTCCTGACAAAATTTTGAGAGTCAATAAATTGTTAGTATTATTTTTTGTTATGTATCTGTGAGGATAGGTTATTGCTTGTTCTTCATAGAAGTATTAGAGACAAATTTAGTCTCTAGCTATGTGGGACTTTGTAGGAAATATGCACAGTATGAAATATTTGTTACTTTTTATAAGATCAATGTGGAAATCTTAAATGTTTCAATACATTCATACTTATGAAATATTGCCCTCTATAAATTGTATCAAGTATATCAGAATGCAAAAGTGGAGGCATAGGGACCAGTTAGTCCAAATACATTGTGATGATACATTGTGGGAAAAGGTGCTGGCAGTCTGATGGAAAGCTGTAGATGAATTTGAGAAGTATTTATAAGATAGATTCAAGAAGATTTGATGACAGGAAATAGTCTGTAGAGGGTAGGTTCAAAGAAAATTCCTAGGTTTTTGGCTGAAGCAACTGTTTGTGCTCTCATTTAACACAAAACAAAATGATAGAGTAAAATCAGGTTCAGGGATAAAGTGAATTCAGTGTTTTTAATACTGATTCATAACTGGCATGCAATAAAATGCACAAATATTAAATGTTCAATTTGACGTGTTTTGACTATTTCAAGCACTGGTGCAATCACAGCACAAAATAATATCTAGAACATTTTCGTTACGTCAGAAAATTCCCTCATGTCCCTTTCCAGTTGATTTCAACTCTCCTCTAGGCAATGATTTTATGAATTCTATTATCATCGATTGGTTTTGTGAATCCTCATACTGTGTATAAATGGTATCATGCTGAATGCATTCTTCTGTGTCTGGGCTTTTCATTATAACAAAATATTTTTGAGAAAGTTGCGTGTATTGGTAGCTCATTCTTTTACATTGCTGAGTCGTATTCCATTGTATGAAACTATCCCAATTTGTCCATTCTCCTATTGTCAGGCTCATGGGTTGTTTCCCAGTTTTGGCTAGTGTGAGTGAAACTGTGATATTCTTATACAAAGCTTCTTGCAGATATGTATTTTTATTTTATGTTAATATCAAAGAATGGGATTGCTGAGCTGTAGAGTAGATGTATGCTTAGTTTTCATAAGAAACTGGCAAATATTTCTCCAAAGCGTTTTCCATTTTCCACTCTCAACAGCACTGTATGAGAGTTTCAACTGTTCCACATTCTGTGCTGTATTTAGTATATCTTGTTTATTTGCCATTCTTGTAGATGTGAACAGATATCTGTGGTTTTCATTTTAATTTGTATTTCCCTGATCACAAATGATCATATTTCATATAGGTATTTTAACCAACATTTGTCAAAAAAAAAACCTTTTATTTCCCAATTGATTTGGCAATTGGCCAATTTATTCAGCAAATGAGTCTGTTTTTGGACTCTGTTCTGTGCATGGATCTTACACTGATACCAGTTAGTGTAAGGTTTGAAATCAGTTTGTATAATTCCTTCAACTCTTTCACTTTTTTCAGGAGGATTTTCTAGATTCTTTACATTTCCATATGAATTTTAGAATGTTCTTACCAATTTCTACCAGAAAACCTGTTGGGATTTTATTGAATCCATAGGGCAATTTAGAGAGAATGAACATCTCTAAACTACTGAACCTTCCCATTCATAAAATGGCAAATCTATCCTTTTGGGTCATCATTAATTTCTTTAAACAATGTGTTTTCTATTTTTCAGTATACAGGTCACATCTATCTTTCACTTGATTTAGTTATAATACTTTTTATGTTACTTTAGTGGGGTTGTTTATTGCTAGTAGATAGGAATGCAAATCATTTTTATATATTTATTTTGAATCCTGTGAGCTTGATCAATTCCTTTATTAGTTCTAGTCATTTTTTTGTAGACTCTATTATAGAGTTTCATATGTACATAATCATGAAATTTTCAAATAATGACAGTTCTTACTTATTTCTAGTTTTTATGTCTTTTATTTATTCTTAAACATTTTTACTTTATTGCACTGGCTAAGACATCCAATACAGTGCTGAATAGAAGTGGTGAGACAATATCTCAGCCTTTTCCCTATCTTTGAGGAAAAGGGCTTAGTATTTCATTATTAAATATGATGTTAATATTAGGCTTTTCATAAATACCCCTTCTTGGATTAAGGAAGTTTTTTTCTATTCTTAGTTTGAGTAGTTTTTTTTTTTTTTTTTAAATCATGAATGGGTGTAGAATTTTGCCAAATTCTTTTTACCTTTCTTGAGAAGGTCATGTGACCTCCTCTTTCCTCTTTTATTCTGATAATGGATTGAGTTACATTGATTTTTGAATGATATACTAACCTAAATTTCTGGAATAAATTGTATTTGACCATAACATACTATCCTTTTAATGTAGGGATAGATTGGATTCATTAATATTTTGTTATGGATTTTGTCATCTGCATTTATTAGAGATATTGGCATGTATTTTTTTTTCTTTTTTTTAAGATTTTATTTATTTATTTGACAGAGAGAGACACAGCGAGAGCAGGAACACAAGCAGCCGGAGTGGGAGAGGGAGAGCAGGCCTCCCGCGGAGCAGGGAGCCCCTTGTGGGGCCCGATCCCAGGACTCTGGGATCATGACCTGAGCCGAAGGCAGTCGCTTAACAACTGAGCCACCCAGGCGCCTGGCCTGTATTTTTTTCTTGTAATACTTTAACTGTAGGCTTATTCTGGTTTTATAAAATGGATTGGAAAATGTTCTCTCTTTTACTAATTTCTGAAAGTTTGTGTATGATAGGTATTATTTCTTTCCTAAATGCTTGGTAGAATTCAACAGTGAAACTGAGTCTGCAGTTCTTTGTGGGAAAAATTTGATATTAATTTCCTTAATAGGTATGGGTCTCTCACATTTTCTATTTCTTTTTGTGTAAGATGAAATTGTCCATTTCATCTAAGTTATCAAATTCATTGGCATAAAGTTGCTAAAAATATTCTCTTATAATCATTTTAATAATTTTAGTATTTCTAATTACTTCCTCCTTTTCATTCCTGCTGTTGTTAATCTGTGTTCTTTCTCCATGAAATATAGCAGGCTAACTTGTTAGCTTTCAAGGAGGGTAGAAGTCCTTCCAGCCTTTGACAGTAACTTGAGTAAATTTTTTAGCAGTCCCAAATTTGCCTAATTTTAAATTAACATGATCATTTGCTGTATTACCAGCTTTTCTCTTTTTCAGCTATCTCAATCCATTAATACTTGTACAATATTTTTAAATTTCTTGGTGCAAATTAGTCTGCAGAACTAATACTTGAAGAAGCAAAGTAAGTGTTAATTTCATTAATAACTAAAATTTAAATATACAATATTTCTTTGCAATTGAGAGGTACTTTGGTACGTTCATGTTGACATTACTTGCACTATTAGGTAAAACTAGATTAATTAATTTATTGAGCCATTTTGGAAAAATTGCCCCTTAAGATAACTCTTGTGTAAGGTACTGGAAACATAATGATGAATAAGACATAGTTCCTGCCCTAAAGGAGCTTACAATTGAGTATTGAGAAAGACAAGTTACTATGACATTATGGTTTACTCTAATAAGCAATGTGATAAAAATAGGCAGAAAGAACTAAGAGGAGGTGACTTAACTCAGTCTTAATTAGGAAAGGCTTCTAAGGGGAGGTATCATAAACTCAATTCTGTAGAATGAGTAAGAATTCGCTAAGCTGCTCCCAGATTCCTGTCTTTCAGAGACTGCAAAAATATAATCTATCATTATTCACAGATTCTGTATTTGCAAATTTGCCTACTTGCTAAACTACATTTGTAACCCCAAGATCAATACTCATGACATGTTTACAGTCATTTACAGATATGCACAGAGGAGTGAAAAATGTGAGTGGCCCAATGTCCATGTCCCTGTCCCCAGCTGAGCTCTGCCATCCTGCATCGGCTCTCATATTGTAAACAAGTGTCTTTTTCACGGTCTATTTGGTGCTCTATTTTCTGCATTTTTGTGCTTTTTTTGGTGGTGATTTCACTGTTTAAAATGGCCCCAAGCATGATGTTGAAGGGCTTTCTAATGTTTTTGCACACAAGAAGGCTATGATATGCCTTATGGAGAAAATACAAGTTAGATAAGCTTTGTTCAGGCATGAGTTATAGTGCTGTTGGCCGTGAATTTAGTGTTAATTAATCAACTATATTTATCAAGTCAGTAAGGTGCTTTTAAGCAGTAACACACATAAAACAAAGTTATGCATTGATTGGTTTTTGAAAAGGTTGTGACCAGAAGCTCACAGGAGCCTAAGCCGGAGTTTCCCCCTAGGAGCAATGGCTCAGTATTCAATTATTCCATTTTTGCAGTGACTTTATAGGGCACACCTACTACAGATAATGAGAATTGAGTATAAATGTCTTCTGTTTTAAGTTACCAAGTTTTACCATCTGGGTTTTCCAGCCATCTGAAAATAGAGCATTTTTATAAGAACTCTGGTAAGATGAAATGGCATCAAGCGAAAAAGTAATTGCCATTCATTGATATGGAAACATTTTTGAGCATTTCCAGACCTAAAAAATAACCTCTCTGATACCTTTAGCGAGTAGGTTCTTCTGATACCTTAGGACATATCTTCCTAATGAATTCACAACATCAATTGAGATAAAGCACAAATGTTCACAGACCAGTTCAAAGCTATGGAGTCTTTTTTTTTTTTTTATGTTATGTTAATCACCATACATTACATCATTAGGTTTTGATGTAGTGTTCCATGATTCATTGCTTGCATATAACACCCAGTGCTCCATGCAAAACATGCCCTCTTTAATACCCATCACCAGGCTAACCCATCCCCCCACCCCCCTCCCCTCTAGAATCCTCAGTTTGTCTTCATGCTGAGCTGCTGAGTGTGGTTCCTAGGGAAGGAGCTTGGTGGGGCCACTCTGCTGCTCCAGGTGCCTTGCCTCTGCAACGGCCCGCTGCAAAACACAGCACAACACAACACAACACAACACAACACAACACAGAACATGGAATGCTTGGTGGGGCCACTCTGCTGCTCCAGGTGCCTTGCCTCTGCAACGGCCCGCTGCAAAACACAACACAACACAACACAACACAACACAACACAGAACATGGAATGCTACTTTCAATTTTTGATTTTTTTTTCCATAAAAGCAAAAATCCTCTTTGGATTTCTTTGGGTTAGCAACGACAGGTACTAATGTAAGTCTTTCATAAAAGCAAATTGACATAATGTGGACTTTTGATATCTGTAATTGGTGATGCAGCAATAGATAACTAATGTAACATATCAAGCCCAATGATAGAGCTTTTTTAGAAGGCCTTTGTAATCTTCAAACTAAAACCCATGGGAGAACATGTCTAATGACTCACCAAAAATATTTGGGGACAGAATAAGTGCATACATTTGCAGGTGGATATTTATTCTGGAATCAGCATTGCTCTCTAGACTGTTTATTTGAAATCACTGTGTTTAAAGAGATTCTGAGTAGTTTACTACTTAGAAGCAATTTCATGTGCCAAGAGGTGGCCACATCAGATGCCTTCGGACTTAACTTGGTTTTCAGGATCTCTTTTAGCAATGTGTTGTGGGCAACATACCAACATTAGGAAATACCTGCTTTGTGGAGTTAATGTTGTATAAATCAATGTGAAAAACCAAACAAACAAGATTATTCTGGATATGTGGAAAAAGGAGTAAAACTTGACAACCTAAGATCTCTGTTTGGTTTACATCCTCCACAATTACTCTATGCTTGTTTTAGACTTAAGACAATAATTATTATTTAAGTTAAAGAAGAACTTTGTCTTGTTCTGATTAACACACATAGGTGCTGGGTGAGCCATTGGTGAAAGATTAAATTGTTGGCTTTTTATCGGAAAGTCCCATTTAGTTTGTAAAAGTTTCCGATTGTGTATAAAAATAGAAAATTGCTGTATCGGTCACAGGCATCCTGCTGGGATTAGATGAATGGCAGCTGCAAAACCACCGTGAGACGCAAAAACAGCATTTTAGCCTTCACTAAAAAGACTTTGGGTCTCACTTTCATTGTAGCTCTGGCCCATGTCTTGCTGCCAGCTCAGCTGTTAAATTACTGTGATATTGAAGAACAAGTTGGGGCTAGCTGTGTTGATAAGGAAAATAATTTGGGAAGTGCAGGTGCTCATTCCCCACAATGGCACTTTAAAAAGATAGTTGAAGAATAATAATCATAATGCTCAATTGTTCGTTGTATACACACATATCTTCAAAGATATAAGAAAAGTAAAGTGTTTTACCTGTGGAATGAAATATTTAGTGAAAAATTTAAAAATCGTGCATCTCGGAGACAACACTGATTCTGGAAATCAAACGGTTATTTGGCTTAGAAGAAATATAAGGATAAAAAACATGTATTTTTAAATTTTAACAGATAACTGAAACATCATATACATCAGATCTTCCAGGATTCTATTTTTATGTCTTACTAATAGTCAGATTTTGGAGTTTGAGCACAGCAACAGGAATCTTGGCACTTACTTATATATTCTTTGTGGTTTCCAATATTGCTCTGAAAATCACAAGAGATGTGACCTATTTGAAATTTAGTTCTGCTTAGACACAAAGTCACAATTCTTGCTTTCATCTACCATAGAAATGGGAAGAAAGCATGGCCTGGGAAGAAATTAATCAAGTATTTTGTTTCTATTCCCTTCCCTGTCATGACTCTGCCCCTCTCCTCCCAGGTCAGTAATTTCCACTGGAGGTGAGGGGTTATGGCAAACAGACCTTCAAGCCATTGGTTCAAAAAAAAAAAAAAAAATGAACTAATGGCTACAAAAATAGCAAATTTTGGAACTGGGGAGGGGCTACTATGAGGTCTACCCATTTAAAATTTCCATATTTTAAAAGTCTCAATAATGCTCATATTCCTGAAAACCACAAAGTGGCTTAAATCAGATTTTATTTCCTCTAAGTAATCCACAAGGAGCCTGAAATAGAACTACATTCTAATGCATTATAGTTTAATAGATGCATTATTATTTAAACTGACTGTATTGTATTGTATTTTATTTTTTCATAGAATTATATTCAATCTAGCCTTTGGTCTACCCTGCTAGAAATTTTCTTCATTGGAAAATCTATTAGAAACTTTGATCTGTTTTTGAATATACCCAATAACCAGTTCAGTTCACCGATCTGATTCTAAAATATAAGCATATGAAAAGACTGAAATAATTGGTTTGCTTTGAATTACACAGATTCGTATGGATAGAATGTTTGGAAGTAACAGGAAAGCTGAAAATGGTGTGAAAAGATTTCCTTTAGTGGTTTCTTTGTGCTGGAAAGAACAATAAATTTGTTTTTATCTTTGAAACAAGAGATCACCAATAAAAGATAATGAAATAATCTTTTTTTACTATAAAGATGTTTAATTTACATATATGTTAGTTTACTTAAACTTTTCAAAAGATGAATATTTTAATGTATCGACCATATCTATACACAAATAGTTAATTAAATCAAATTAAATCAATTAAGCAATTGAATATTTATATTTTAGGGATAAAATCTGTTGATGAAGTTTTTAAATTAAACTATTTCCGTTTTTAGAGCAGTTTTAGGTTCACAGCAAAATTGATTGGAAAGAACAGAGTTCCACATACTTCCTGTTTCCTCATACCCACAATCTCCCCTACTATTTACATCCTGTACCATATGCTACATTTGTTACAACTGACGAACCTATATCGATACATTACCAGCCAAGGTCCATGGTTTGCATTACAGCAGGGCAAACACTTTCCTATACATTTAACATAGGTACAGTCATACATACATATCTTTATTCGCATGATATCCAAAATTTTTAAAAATATTCCTTTCATTATAAAATTATAACAAAGACTGGACAGTCTTTTGATTACTCTGGAAAGATGTAGTTCAGTATAAACACAACTTTGGAAGTCATCCAGAGGTTGTGGCGATATCTTCTAAATAGTTAGATGTTCTTTCATTAAAGGTACCAGGTACTCTTAAAAGGACCTTGTGACAAGTACAGTACAAATCCTAGACAGGGAGCTGAGAGGGTGTCTTCTCCATATTGAAGATCGAAGTGGTCCTTACTCTCTTTGACCTTATCTCTTGCAATGGAGCATAGCCCGGGTGGTGCTGGGAAGGGGGGTCTGGAAACCGTGCCTTATGTGTGATGAGCCATCCTGAAACAACTACTGTTTGCTTGTGTTCTGATTCCCTGCTCGTATTATTTAAAGCTATGTTAACTGGTATTGAGTGATATTTTGTGTCAGAAATCTTTTAGTTAATTCCTAATCTGGGACCAATTGATACTGACCCTGTGGTCATGTAGCGGGTCCTTGAGTCTAATTAACTCAGGTGGACCTGACAAAAATGGTTTTGTGAACCTTCCAAGGGAGAGCCAGACCCTGAATTATGATGAGACCTGACCCTATAGGATAGACTGAGTGTTTGTGCCCTGTCCCCCACACCACGCATGTTGAAATTTTAATGTCCAGTGTGACAGTATTAGGAAATGGGGCCTCTGGGGGGTGATTAGGCCATTAGTGTGGAGCCCTCATGGATAGGAGTAGTGTCCTTATAAAGAGACTTCAGAGCTCTCTTTCCCTGTCTTCTATGTGACAGCACAGCAGGGAAGCAGCCGTCTGCAAACCAGAAAGCAGATCCTCACTACACACCAAATGTACTGGTGCTTTGACCCTGGACTTCCCGGCCTCCAGAACTGGGAGAAATAAATGTTTATTGTTAAAGCCACCAGCCTATGGCATTGTTGTTCCAGCAGTCCCACAAAACTAAGACTTTCTGCTTGCATGAACAACCAGTATTTCTAGACCAAATTTCTATTGTTTTTAAAGATTTTATTTATTTATTAGAGAGAGAGAGCATGAGAGGGGAGAGGGTCAGAGGGAGAAGCAGGCTCCCCGCTGAGCAGGGAGCCCGATGTGGGGCTCGATCCTGGGACTCCAGGATCATGACCTGAGCCGAAGGCAGACGCTTAACCAACTGAGCCACACAGGTGCCCCCACAAATTTCTATTTCTAAAACCTCAAACTGCAACCTTCATCAGAGCATATATAACTTCTCCCGTGGCTCAATGGATGTCTTATAAATGTAGTAACAAAATGTACACTAGTGATTAAGCAAATAGGTTTGGAACCCCATACATCTGGGCTTTAATCCGAGCTCTTCTATTAACTGTGCTGGGGAAAATTGCTGAAAACACTCTGGTTCTCAATTTAGCCCTAGGATGACTTCTACTTGAAAAATTATAATGTAAATAAGTTATTTGTAGACTAAATGAAAGCGTGAATACCACCTTGCATAGTTAATATTAAAAAGTGGATACTCCATAAAAGCTATTTTCCCTTTATTCCATCATTAGGCTATTAATTTATTTTTTTAATAATTATGCTTATAGTGCAATGAAAGAGAGCTCTGTGGGCAGTGCATTTCTGAGCATTTCTATATCATATCTACAAAATATAAATAATGATCATATAAAATGACTCAATATGATGTCACAAGGCGATGTCTTGCTATCTTAATATTACTACTGCCAATACCTCAGTCATTTGAAAACCAAACAGGGTAAATTCCATAGCGCCTCTATTTTATGACAGATTTCAAGACAGATTGCACTTCAAGAATGAATGGGGTGATTTTACTGCCTTTCATGCAATTTTGACAATCGATATAAACCACTATAATTTTTCAAACTGTATGTATTTGCTCTTGATGGTATTTTCAAAAATTTCCAAGTTGCCTTTCTGTATATTCAGAACACGATTTGATTTTTGATACGAGATGTAAATTCTTCCATTTTGGCCCCCAGGATACTGAAAATTGACAGGTATGATAAGCTGTGTTGCCAGAGACTTGGAGAGTTTAAATGAAAGAACAAAGTTATTTTCTGGCCAGTTGCCATTATACTCCATCGCTATAACTGAATTAATCCCCCAAAAGATCATAGTTTTGATTTTGCATGGAGAATTTTAAAAGTCAATAACTTTGTACATAGCACTTTTTTCCATTTCATCTATGTTCTTTTTAAAAATTTTTTATTATGGAAATTTTAAACATAAAAAATAGGAAGAATAGTATGATGAATCCCCAAGTACTATCACTGAGCTTCAACAAATATCATTTTACCTCTCTTCTCTACTTTTTTCCCCCTTCCTTGAGTATTTTAAACAAATCCTAGATATTAGGTATCATATTTTAACCATAAACACTTTAGTACCTTATCTCTAATAAGTAAGGATTTTAAAAAAACAATCATGGTGCCATTTTCATGAACTAAGAAAATTAAAAATTATTTATATCCTCCAATATCCAGTCTGTGTTTATATTTTTTATATTGTCCCCAAATAATCTGTTTTATTATTTTGTTCAAAGGGATAGCAAAACAAGATTTACACATTGTATTTGGTGTCTATCTCATAAGCTTCATAAACTATAACCTCTTCATTTTCATTTTTAAATTAAATATATATTTTTTTCTATCTTCAAATTATCTCTCCCTGTAGAAAGTAAGTAAAAATCTTCTAAGGATTATTTTTTCCACAAGAAGTCTGCGATTAATTGGAACAGAAAATATTAGGATTTTTTTTGTAAGACAAAACTCATTCATTTATTCCAAAGGTAGTTTTGGGGCTTCCTATGTGCCAGGTAGTGTGCAATGTAACTAGGATAGGATGCTGAACAAAACAGGTACAATTACCGCTCTTCTGAAGTTAAGTGTTGAGTGGGAGAGAAAGACATGGAGTCAGATGTTAATATGCAGTGTGTAATAGAAGTGCAGGGCACTGTGGGAACAAAGGGGGGAGAACCTGCTCCAGTCTAGGAGTGGGTGGTGTTTGGGTTGAATCATGTCCCCCCCAAATTCATATGTTGCAGCCCAACCTCTGATGTGACTGTAATTGGAGAGAGAGCTTTTAAGGATGTAAGGTTAAATAAGGTCTAAGTTTGGGGCCCTTACCTATAGGACCGATTTTCCTACAAGAAGAGGAAGAGATACCAGTGCTTGCTCACTCTCTGTGAGTGTGTGCAGAGAAAAGGTCATGTGAGGACACAGCAAGAAGATACCATCTACCTACCGAAGGGAGGTTCCTCACTAGAAGCGAACCCTGCTGGCACCTTGAGCTTGGACCTCCACCTTCCAGAACTGTGAGAAAATGAGTTTCTGTTGTCTAAACCACCCAGTGTGGGCTATTTTATTATGGCAGCTTGAGCAGAATAATACAAGGAGTAATAGTTGGAAAGGAGCAGTGGAGGTCCTTTCTCACCTCTCAACCCCAACGTGTGTGAGGTCTGAGAGAATTCCTTAATTCATTCATCAATACTGATCATGAATCTACTATACCAAGGGCTAGGCTAGGGCATGTGTTGGTAGGACAGATTACACATATATCCTGCCCTCATGGCATGTGTAATCTGGTGGGCCATATAGACCTTAAGCACATGGTATCAGCTATAAATTCATCATTACAGATTACATTGAATCCAGTGAAGGGGAAGGGCAGAGTCCTAGGACAGAAATAATGGGTTATTGTGTGGGTAGGAGGGCGTGTTTGGTGAGAAGGGATGGGGAGTATTCACAAGGCTGAGGGAACACCTCCAAGAAGAGGGGCATTTAAAATAGAGCTTGAAAAAAGACTGGGAATTCAGGGAAGGTTCAGAGAAAGAGTATTTCAAGCCTGAGGACAGAATAAACTTTGATACATTTGAGAAACTGAGACAGAAGGGATGTGTGGAGAGTGTAACAACAAGAGAACAAAGAGCTAGGAGGTGATGCTGGAAGGAGGGGAGACCCAGACCCTGCAAGGCCTAGGCAGTCATGCTTCCAATGTGACAGAAAATCCAGTGCGAGACACTGAAAGGTGGAGAGCAGGAAACTGCCTCTCTAATGGAGGAATTAAGAAAATCCCTCAGGCAGCTCAATGGAGAATGATGTCCAAGCATGCACAAGAAAGCACAAGATTATAGGAATGAATACAGAGGGCAGGGTAAATGACTTAGAGCAGCCCACATCTTGGCAGAAACTGAGGACAAAAGATTCGTATCTTGTTCAGCATTGTCTCTAGCACATCTGTACCCAAGCTCCTAAAACATGGCTGGAGAAAAACCACTCCCTCCTGACTGGTCCCACTTCATATTTATGATTCTGACCTCAAGTCAGCCTTTAGAGCTTCCTGCAAAGTCCACTGCCTTTCTCTGGTCATTAGCTTTTCACTCTCCTGTTTCAGGGATCTGCAAACTATTTCCTGTGAGCCAAGACCAACTCTACCTGATTTTGAAAATAAAATTTTATTGAAACACAGCCATGCTTATTTGGTTTTGGCTTGTCTGTGACTGCATTTACACGACAACACAGACATTGGGTTGAGTAGCTGTGACGGACACTGAATCATTCACAAAACCTAGAACGGTTAATATCTGGCTCTTTGTGACAAAAGTTTGCTGATCTCTGTCTTAGATGGCTATTAGGTACATTCTTCTCTGTCTGCAAAGCTTTAACCCTCTTTCCCGTCTTTACTTTCAGTTGAAAGCCTTCCTTTTTATTTCAAAATGAGATTGGAGAAATGCTTAGGAAAAATGTCAGATTCTTCCAACACCAAGTATATAACTTCTTTCAGCCACTATCCAATTGCCCCATTTTCTGTTTTCCTTTGATCTTGTCCACTGTCATGAGAATTTGAAGGAGTTATCTACATTTACTATCTATGTTTCTATTTCTTCCATTTTGTAACTAGGTATTTTAATAAGAATGTTCTTGTCAAGGTCAGTAATGACTTGTTTGCCACCCAATTTATTAGTCAATTCCAACTTGCCTTGTAAATACCATTTGACAAAATTAGTCATCTCCTCTCTCTTGAAGACCTTTCTTACAGTTTTGAAATCTGTTGATTATTCTCTTACTTCACTGTCTTCTGATTTTTTTTGTCCTTTTCCAGAATTTATTTTTCTTCCTCCCCCTTTTTTTAAGATTTTATTTATTTATTTCAGAGAGAGTGAGAGAGAGAGAGCACGAGTGAGGGGAGAGGCAGAGGGAGAAACAGACTCCCCACTGAGCGGGGAGTCCAATGTGGGGCTCCATCCCAGGACCCTGAGATCATGACCTGAGCTGAAGGCAGATGATTAACTGACTGAGCCACCCAGGCGTCCCTCTTCCCATCTTCTGGACATCATTGTTCCAAGACTTATTTCTCCCTCCTCCCCTCTCTATACACACAATGTTAGTGCTCTTACCTACTCTCTTACGGGAAGTGCCATCTCTGTACTGATGATTCTATTTTTTTTTTTTTAGAGATTTTATTTATTTATTTGACAGAGAGAGACAGAGCAAGAGAGGGAACACAAGCAGGGGGAGTGGGAGAGGGAGAAGCAGGCTTCCCACTGAGCAGGAGCCCGATGCGGGGTTCGATCCCAGGACCCTGGGACCATGACCAGAGCTGAAGGCAGACACTTAATGACTGAGCCCCCTGGCCACCCCTCTGTACTGATGATTCTTATATTAACTTCTTTGAATTCCAGATTTATATTTCTGTACCAAGCTGTCTAGTTGACATTGTAAATTAAATTTTTTCCAAATACAAAATTTTAATTTCCTTCTAAAAATCTACTGTTCCTTATTGTGGTGAAAGGCACCACCAATCTTCTAGTTGCTTGGACTAAAAGCTCTAGTTTTTTTGGGGAGGGTGGTGGTTCTTCTTTTCTTTTGTATCCTAAACTCAATTCCTTAAAATATCCTAACAGATTTGTTCAAAATGTATCTAGTATTCAGCCACTTCCTGATACATCTACTTCTATCACTTTATGCAAGCCAACATTATCTCTTACCTGGATTGTTAAAATATCCTCTGAGGTGGTCTCTCTGCCACCAATCTTGTCTCTCTGTCCTCTCTTCTCCACACAGCTGCCAGAGTGATACTATTTAAATACTCAAAACTCGGGGTGCCTGGGTGGCTCAGTCGTTAAGCATCTGCCTTTGGCTCAGGTCATGATCCCAGGGTCCTGGGATCGAGCCCCACAACAGGCTCCCTGCTCTGTGGGAGGCCTGCTTCTCCCTCTCCCACTCCCCCTGCTTGTGTTCCCTCTCTCGTTGTGTCTCTCTCTGTCAAATAAATAAATAAAATCTTTTAAAAAAAATACTCAAAACTCTCCAGAGACTCCATGGGCACCCACCCATATTAACACCAAATCCTTCCCTTGTATAATCCAGTCACAACAGGAAACAAATGGCATATTCGAATTCACCGTTTTTGGAGATAATCAAGGGTCTGTTCACAAAGCTATGGGCAAGGTAAAAGAGGAACCTCAAGGACTAGTGGGCATAGTGCAGGACCACGGGATCAGTGACAATAGAGGCCATTACCATCCCTTGGCCTGAAGGGCTGACAGAAGGAAGCTATTACGGGAACTCAGAGAGTCCCTTTTCATAAAAGGAAAAAACAAAAAATTAATAAACTAGAAAACAGAAAAAAATGGGAAAAATGCTAAATATATTCTAAAGGTAGCCCTTGAAAAAGTAAAATAAATAGTGACTGCCCGAAAGACTCCACCAAAAAATTGCTACAATTGCTACAGGAATTCAGGATGTCACAGGCTATAAAATCAACTCACAGAAGTCTGTTGCATTTCCATACACCAATAGTGAAGCAGCAGAAAGAGAAATCGAGGAATCAATCCCATTTACAATTGCACCAAAAGCCATAAGTTACCTAGGAATAAACCTAACCAAAGAGGCAAAGGATCTGTACTCAGAAAACTATAGAACACGCATGAAAGAAATTGAGGAAGACACAAAGAAATGGAAAAACATTCCATGCTCATGGATTGGAAGAAGAAATATTGTGAAAATGTCTATGCCACCTAGAGCAATCTACACATTCAATGTAATCCCTCTCCAAACACCATCAACTTTTTTTACAGAGGTGGAACAAACAATCCCCAAATTTGTATGGAACCAGAAAAGACCTCGAATAGCCAAAGGAATGTTGAAAAAGAAAACCAAAACTTGTGACATCACAATTCTGGACTTTAAGCTCTATTACAAATCTGTCATCATCAAGATAGTATGGTACTGGCACAAAAACAGACACATAGATCAATGGAACAGAATAGAGAACCCAGAAATGGACTCTCAACTCTATGGTCAACTAATCTTTGATAAAGCAGGAAATGGAATCCAATAGAAAAAAGACAGTCTCTTCAACAAATGGTGTTGGGAAAATTGGACAGCCACATGCAGAAGAATGAAACTGGATCATTTCCTTACACCATACACAAAAATAGACTCAAAATGGATGAGAGACCTCAATGTGAGACAGGAATCCATCAAAATCCTACAAGAGAACACAGGCAGCAATCTCTTTGACATGGGCCAAGGCAACTTCTTACTAGATACGTCTCCTGAGGCAAGGGAAACCAAAGCAAAAGTGAATTATTGGGACTTCATCAAGATGAAAAAGCTCTGCAGAGAAGGAAACAATCAACAAAACTAAAAGGCAATCTTTGGAGCAGGAGAAGATATTTGCAAATGACATATCTGATAAAGGGTTAGTATATAAAATATATAAAGAACTTAACAAAATCAACACCCGAAAAACACAAAAAAATCCATTTAAAAATGGGCAGAAGACATGAACAGACATTTCTCCAAAGACTTCCAGATGACTGACAGACGCATGAAACAATGCTCAACATCACTCACCATCAGGGAAATACAAATCAAAACTACAATGAGCTATCAACTCACACCTGTCAGAATGGCTAAAATTAACAACACAGGAAACAACAGGTGGTGGTGAGGATGTGGAAGAAGTTGAACACTCTTACACTTTTGGTGGGAATGCAAACTGGTGCAGCTATTCTGGAACATAGTATGGAGGTTCCTCAAAAAGTTAAAAATAGAACTACCCTATGTCCCAGTAATTGCACTACTAGGTATTTACCCAAAGGATACGAAAATACTTATTCGGAGGGATACATGCATGCTGATGTTCATAGCAGTATTATCAACAGTAGCCAAATTATGGAAAGAGCCCAAATGTCCATCAACTGATGAATAAGATGTGATATATATATATACAATGGAATAGTACTCGTCCATAAAAAAGAATGAAAACTTGCCATTTGCAATGACATGGATAGAGCTAGAGAGTGTTATGCTAAGCAAAATAAGTGAGATAGAGAAAGACAAATACCACAGGATTTCACTTATATGTGGAGTTTAAGAAACAAAACAGATGAACATATGGGGGAAAAAGGAGAGGCAAACAAGGAAACAGACTCTTAACTATAGAAGAAACTGCGGGTTGCTGGAGGAGAGCTGGGCAGGGGGATGGGTTAAATGGGTGATGGGCATTAAGGAGGGCACTTGTGATGGGCACTGGGTGTTGTATATAAGTGATGAATCACTAAATTCTACACCTGAAACTAATATTATACTGTATGTTAAACTGGAATTTAAATAAAAACTTAAAAATGAAGAAAAAAGGAGAGTATTTAGGATTGGTATAGAGGTAAAAAGTCTTTTACTTTTCATTTTCATTTTTAAAGATTTTAAATTTACTAACCATATGCATATTTTATTATCTAAAAGCCATAAACTCAATGATGTCCTCAAATGTAGTAAGTGAAAAATGTACTCTATATTAACTTAATTTTTTAAAAACTAATTATGTGAGTGATATTGTGTGAATTTACATAGTTATAGAGTTTTGGAATGACACATATAAAGATTTAAAAATACATTTAAATAAAAAAGCTTAATGTGACCAATTTCTAGACTAATTTATAGAAATTTAAGTAGGTAAGGAAATAATTATTAACATGCCTTTGTGAGAAAACTGCTGGTAGCTCTAAGTTGCTGATGATGGAAATTCATAGAGTGGTTGGTGGAAAAATATTTAATTTACATTTAATTTTTGAGGAAAAACTTAAGAAATGTATACAACACTTATTTTGGCTACAGTTGACGTTTACATTTAGAGTACTGCAAAGTTCCACTGATTCAGCACCGACACCTCACCTCAGCCTGTCACTGACATCAACCAGACCTAGTCCTGCTACCAGGAAATAGGATATTTAGTAGTTAGTATATAAGTGGAGTATTGTCAGAAAAAAAGAAAGTACTATTGGAAAATGGTAAAAAAAAATCATAGATGGCATAGTGGTACAAGAGTATGGACACAATTTTTGTTGAGAACTCTAAGTGAATATCTACCAAACTGTTTGGGAATCTAGACTCTTCTGACCATGATAAATGGGAAGGGGATTTTAAGTGGCCTTTGAGGTTCTGCTTGAGCAGTTTGACTATGAACTCAATGAACAATTTCAGTTGATCTTATAGTGATGATGTAAGAGAAGAAGTAAAAGCAATCCAAATGAAGGAGAATATTAACCCTAGAGGTAATCTCCAAAGACCCAAACTTGGTCTGACCTACTTCATGTGGTGGACTTATGGCTGCTATAGAAATGTTGAACCCTTAAACTCTGGACACTTACCTTCAAAGATTTATTGAAGGATCTATTCTAGTAGAGATACATCTGTATATAGATATAGGTACAGAGAGAGATATGAAACATATTCTTTTCATAAAGTACTATTAATCTGTGATCCTCCATATTTACCCAAGTCAAGTCATCTTTTATGATGAAGAAATTGAGGGGGCTATTTTCATACACTTGTCCACAGAATTTAGAGTGAAGATATATTCTCATGTAAGATGGGAAACATTAATATCAGCATGTAATGAGAATATAATTCTCTGTTGAACATATATGTAGTATGAATTCTTGAAATGCAAAACCAGGAAACTATATTAATTATGTTAAATATCAAGTAGCACTGAAGTGTTTGCTTTGGTATCTGTTTGTTTTCTGCATATGAAATGAGTTGATTAACTAATCTGAGGTTACATGGTTTTGGTACAATTGAACTGATCTTGGAATGAACTGTTGTGCATTCAAAATTATGCTCTATTGGGATGCCTGGGTGGCCCAGTTGGTTAAGCGACTGCCTTTGGCTCAGGTCATGATCCCAGGGTCCTGGGATCGAGCCCCGCATCGGGCTCCCTGCTCGGCGGGAAGCCTGCTTCTCCCTCTCCCACTCCCCCTACTTGTGTTCCTGCTCTCACTGTCTCCCTCTCTCTCTGTCAATTAAATAAATAAATAAAATATTAAAAAAAATTGTGCTCTATTATCTCCCTGAGTGCAAAGCAGAAGAGATCCTTCCAGTCCAAGTTTGGCTTGAGCTGAGAATTATCTGGCAAAAGTTTGAAATGGAATTTAGGCTACTACATGAAACAAAAAACAAAAAACAAAAAACAAAACCCACAAAAACCAGTCTTAGTTACATTCTGCATGAGTAAGCAAAACATATGATGAAAGTTTATTATTTCTCCAAAGCTTGAAAAAGTTGTAGAAGGAAGGTAATTTCAGCTTTCAAATTGGATATATTTTCTTTTTTTTTAATTAATTTTTTTTTTTAAAGATTTTACTTATTCATTTGAGACACAGAGATACAGAGAGAGAGAGAGAGAGAGAAAGCATGAGCAGGGAGAGAGGCAGAGGGAGAGGGAGAAGCAGGCTCCTCGCTGAGCCAGGAACCTGATGTGGGGCTCGATCCCAGGACCCTGGGATCATGACCTGAGCCGAAGGCAGATGCTTAACCATCTGAGCCACCCAGGATATATTTTCTTAACTGAATGAGACTGGATTTTAGATCTGGGCCAGTGATTTCTACTTTACTTTTCATTTACATCTCAGTTTTTCCAAGTATTGTAGTGGCAGTCTACCAGAAATATCCTTTCTTATTTAGAACTATAAATTGTCCCCTTCTGGAAGTTAAGTTCTAAAAAATAAAATACAATTCCAGAATTACAGGCATGTTCAATTCTATTTAATGAAATATGAAGAGTAAGTCTAAATAATGGATGTGCTTTTGTTTCCCTGAAGAACACATGTAAATGTGAAAGCCATACTTATATTAAAATACCTAAATACTCTATATTGTAGATTCAATTATGAAAACACTATATATCATATATACTAATATAATGAGCTCCAATAATTAATTGAGGTAAAATAGTACCTCCTGTAATGCAGTTTTTGGTTCCATGAGCACCCCTGAAAAGTAGAAAGTACTGCAATTAGGTAAGCTTTAAAAGTGTCACTTTCCACCACACTGCAATATCACTTGTTTTTTTGTAATACATCTATTTTGTCAATTCTGTCTTCCTTTATTTGATATTCTCCATTTTAAGGAGCAAATCAAAATAGCTTCTTATTTCATGATTATTAATACTATGAAGAATTTCCTAAAGATCTATTAGTTTTTCATGTAAGATTCTGAAGCTTTTATGTTTATAAATGTTCCCCAAACCAATAGTCTGTCTAATGTGTTATCCATCATGTACTTCTCAGGAAACTGATGATAACAAATTAAAATTTACTTACAAACCCTAGAGAAGAAAAAAAAGAAATAAAATGGACTACCTTATTTTAATGTGAACTTTACTGTAAATACTCTAAATTCACTTTAAAAAGAAATATTTAGTCAAATAATGATTTTAGAACTTAACTGTGGGGCACCTGGGTGGCTCAGTCATTAAGCGTCTGCCTTCGGCTCGGGTCATGATCCCAGGGTCCTGGGATCGGGCCCCACATTGGGCTCCCTGCTCTGCGGGAAGCCTGCTTCTCCCTCTCCCACTCCCCCTGCTTGTGTTCCCTCTCTCGCTGTCGCTCTGTGTCAAATAAATAAAATCTTAAAAAAAAAAAGAACATAACTGTGATAAATTTTTAGAGTCAATATAGATCTACAATTGCAAGGAAAACAGATGTCTCTTTGCTTTAGCCAAATTATTTCCATTATTATCTGAATATTAAATATATAAGACTTGTATTTTTAAACAAATTTCCAGTCACAGTGGTCTGATTCTGCAATTATTAGTATATCTTAGAGACTAAAAGAAAATAAGAAAATTATACTTTTATTCCTATAGTGGTTTTATGTAAATTAAGATTGTTTAATAACCTAGCAAAAGATTATGGAAATCTAGGTGTCATTGAAATAGTAAAGATCTTATTTAGATGATTTCCAGGCTACAGACTAATTTGATTCTCCCAGAAATCCTGGGGGGTGTAATAGGTAATAAACAAACACAGCAGCACATATAAACACTTGCTTTCCTCCAGGCTCTATGCCAAGACTTCACCTGCTTTATCTCATCAGTTCTTTCAACAACATGGTGATTATTATCCCCAATTCACAGATGTTGAGACTGAGGCACAAAGAAGTTAACAAATATGATTCAGTTACACAGTTAATAAATAGCAAAGCAATAAAAATGAAAGGCACGATTACTGTCTCCACTTGAAAAATGAAGAAACTGAAGTGCAAAAGGCATTACTGGGGCAAATTCTCTCAGCAAGGAGGCATCAGATCATAAATGGCAGGCATTAGGTCATAATTAGGACACAAGGACAGAGATTTCCAACTCCAATTCTTACACAATTTTGATTACACTACACCATTTTGGTCTTAAAATAAATGTATGTTCTGACTGTTTTGTAAATTAAATTTATATTTCACAAGAAATTGCAATTAATGTTGACATAAATTACAGTACTATGACTTCTTTATTCTCTATACATACACATGAAAATTTGTAGTAGCCATAAATCAGAGTTTGCATCTTCTAGTAAATTAAAATTACCACTTATGGAGTATTTCATATGACTCCACACACATCTGAGTGCTTTCATATATTATCTCATTTAACGGTCATAAAAAATCTATGAAGATACAATTATTCCTCATTTTAGATGAAGAAATGTAAATATAGATTTGAAAAACTAATGATCAAACAGCCAATAAATTGTAGAGACCTAACTGAAACTCAGCTTTCTTTATGACTTAAAACCAACTCTTAACTACTATTCTGTGAAGACTATAAAGTCTACCACAAAATCAGAGTTTAAAATAACTTGAAATCAAAAGTGTCAACTTTTACTTTTAAAAATTACATACTTTCAAAATATATAATATTACCAAGAACCTAAGAAATGTTGGTTATTTCAACTCTGACGCCAATATAAATTCTGCTCTTTTGTTCCATTTTTATGAAAGGCAAATGAATTTTCAAACATAAACTCACCCTAAAAATTCTTAGATCATTTATGCTCTATTTACTTTCTTTACTTAATTCAAGCACGTATATTTGTCAAAGGTTTGTTCCATGAGGCAGTAGGTTTCCCACTCTTGTGGGTCACACATATGTGAGAACCTTGAGTGGAAAGAAATGAAAAACGTGTTTTATTTTAGATTCATGTATCTTTATCCTTTTCCAGTTTGTATTTAAAAAATACAATTTTTGACATTAAAGAGGCACAGATTTTAATATAAGAAAAATATACATGTTACAGAGGAAATTAGAAGAAAAATGGCTGCCTCTTTAGCCAGTGATATTGATGAACCCCGAAGATCTTCCTGCCACAAACATGTGACTCTGTAAACTAGATAGTGTGTTATTTGCAAGGCTGATCGTAGCATCAACAGCCTTATTGACTGAGTCAAAATATTATGTGCCAGTCACACAGCTAAAACTTGATCTTTATTAGAAGGCTATGGAAAGGTACTATTTTAGGCTCCTTTTACAGAAGACAATGAGGCCAGGAATGTTCATTAACTTGCCTCAAATCATACACCTAGTAAGGGGCAGAATATAGGGAGTAATAGAAAAATAGTCATAAATATTACTTTATTTACAAGGCTCTGTTCTGAAACAGCTTTAGTGTTGATACAGGTAGCCATATACGTGAAGGCTGCCACAAATCCTCTCTCTCTGCGCTGCGACACCTAGTCCAGAGCAGTGCATGGTTAACTCCCAGTTATTTGTGTTGAAGAAATGGAAAAATAAATGTAATTGCATTTAACAGACCATGAGAGTTATTTTGATTAAGCCTTACTGTTTATTTCTGTAAGCTTGAAAGTTCATTTTCCTCCTACATACGGTACACCCCCCTTATCACAGGGGCTACGTTCCAAGGCTCCCCGTGGGGTCACTTCAGGTGTTCCATTTATAGGATTTGTGTTTACTATTCTGCCACGTTAGAGGTCCTGGTTTCCAGGGGTGGGGGATGGGGGGTGTTTCTTCCAGGGATACAATGAGAATTCTACTGACCTTGAAGCTGAAGCTATCCCTGGCTGCTTTGAGTTCTTCATGGCAGCAGTCATATGTGCAGAAAAATAAATCCTGGTGCAAGTCATCAATGGATTACCATGAAAAGTTTGGGGTGCTGCCACACAATGAGGGTAGGGTAAGTGTATCCAGGTCCCACAGGATTCTTGGTGCTTTCATGCACAATAATAGTGGCAAATGGACAAATTGCAGCAACAGTGGCCCAACAAGGACAATATAACTAAAGGCCTTTTAGTCACCCTCTGAGCTAAAAGTCTGTGCCATCCTACCGGGCAGGTATCCAAGACTAGCTTGGCTGAAAGAGTGGGAAGTAGAGAGGGAGATGGCGACTCAAGGCCTCAAGGTCAGTGGCAACAATGGGGTTGGTGGTATGTTTCTCTAACCCTCTTGTCTTAAGATTCTGCAAAGATTTTGGCTGGCTACTACCTTAACAGAAACTCTGATTTATTAAACTTGTATCACCACTCCCTGGGAAGAATCAAGAGAATCATATTCTCACAAAAATGGAGGGCCCATCCTGTATTTTGCAGCCAGTTATAACGGAGGCTACAGGTTTATCTGGAGGGCAAATATTCAACTAAAACTTTGTGAGAATCAGTGAATAAATTCTTCTTCCTTTCTCCCCAAAGATGTCATGACCTGATATGAACTTTATATGCCTTCCAGGAAAATGTGCCCCAAGATTGATTAATCGCTGCTTTTAGCAGCCATCTCAGTACATATGGGGTTTTATAATGTGTCATCTTGAATAAGCTCAACAACATTGCCCCAAGTTCCCTTTCTTTATGTCTCTGATTAGGGCTAGCCAAAAGATGAATTTGGGCAAGATTTGTTCAGATGTGTTGTGTATATATAAATGTATGTTTTACATATATGGTATGTATATATTCTACCTATCATCTATCATCTATCTATCTATCATCTATCTATCAATCTATCTATCTGTCATCTATCTATCATCTATCATCTGTCATATCAATTACTGAGTCAAAGATATTAAAGTCCTCAATTATAATTAGGGCTTTATTTCACTTCTTTAATTCTGTAAGATTCTGCTTTATGTATTATAAAACCATTGTTAGGTACATATACATTTATAATTGCTATACCTTTATAATAAATTGATTTTTAAAAAAATTTAGCAATTCTAATAGGTGTGTAGTCATACCACATTGTGGCTTTAATTTCTATTTTTCTAATGACTAATGATGTTGGCCATCTTCTCATGTGTCCTTTGTGTATGAAATGTCTGTATGTCCTTTGTGATGAAATGTCTGTCATGCCTTTTGCATATTTTCTAATTGGATTGTTTGTTTGTTTTTAATCCAACCCAAGTCTTAGTGAATGTCTCATGATCCTTCCTGTAAAATAAGTAAGAGGAACTGTCACAAGACTGTTTCTCATCCACCTCTCTACTTTGTGGGAGGCTCCCTATGTGGTGGGAAGCTGCTACAAGGCAATTTCTCATTCACCTCCCTGGTTGTGGTGAGGTATGGGACTTCTCACCAACTCCTCCACTTAGGGTGCAGGTGTAAGCTATAAAACCACCAGTTAATTGCAGTCCAGAGATGGCTCATCCACAGCAGAACAAGGTACTAATTGTGCTGTCATTGGGTCCCTCAAGTCCTGTGTCATTCTGTGGGATTAGGAGCTGAAACCATGCTGATACTCCTTTTGCTTTCCTTTGTGTAAGTAATAAACTGTCTAAGTCCATTTAGATTCATTGTCTTTTACCAGCTGAATCCATAGAAATGTGGCAAGCCAACCTAGTAGCTGCCATCATGTGGCTACTCAGGAACTGATTGACCACTTGAAAATATTCATTAACCTTCTACCCAAACACCATCTCTCTTGCCTATAATTACATTTGCTTAACTGATCTCCCTGCCAATAATCTTGCTTTCTGCAGATCTCTGTCTCACACTGAAACTGGAGTGGCTTTTCTAAAGACAAACCTAGTCCTATTCCCCAGCTTAAAATCTTCTAACTCCTAGATAAAGGGAAACATTTTACCATGTGTCTTAGCCAGTTCAGGCTGCTATCACAGAATACCCTAGACTAGGTGGCTTATAAACAACAGAAATTTATTTCTTACAGTTGTGGAAGCTGGGAAGTTCAAGATTAAGAATACAGCAGAATTGGTGTCTGGTGAGAGCCCACTTCCTGGTTCCAAGTCTTCTTGCTGTGTCCTCAGCTGGCAGAAGGTGTGAGAGAGCTCTCTGGGGTCTTATTTATAAGGGCACTAATCTCACTCATGATGCTTCACCCTCATGACTTAGTCACCCCCCAAAGGCTCTACCTAATAATATAATTATATTGGACATTAGGATCACAACATATGAGTTTTGGGGGGACACATCCAGTCCATAACACTGTGGTTTACAATGACTTCCACAATTTGCCCCTGGACTACCTCCGCCACCTTGTATCTTGACACTCTTACAGTGTAAGTTCTAGTAGGATTGAATATATTCTCATTTTTTGAGGGTAGACACATGTGTCAAGTTTTAGGCATTGAAAATATTTAGTTCTTACTAACCCTAAGCACAAAATATGGCAGCAAGACATGAAGCTGAGTAGAAAAGCAGAGCAATGTTGGATTCTTTTGGACTACTTCAGTCTTGCCTTATTTTTTTGAATTAACGAGGTGAGTGTATAGCTTTAAAATACACCAGCAATCCATGTTTTGCACGCAATGAATACCACACTTACCATATATTGATGGGTTACAGGAAACTCCAAGACCAGAGGCACATTTTAGTCCCCCTTTCCTAGGTATCCAGGAAAACAATGACTTGTTAATTTCTTTGGTTTTATAAAAACCTCAAGGGTGATTACAGGAGGATGTTTTGAACATCTGTGATTGAGTAGTATGTGTAACATTATGTAAATGGCTCTAGGATTAATTAGGGACCTATTTGATCTAACATTTTACTTTAGTATTTGAAAAAACCAGCACATGGCTCCTGTTGATATGTGTCAGCATAAAACTCCCGACTACAAAGAAGGTGGCTTTTTCATCTTTGACACTATACTTGCTGTCCTCTCCACCTTCCTCAAGCTCTGAGAAATTAAGCAGGCCTTTGTAAATATTTTCTAACTTTTCTTCAATACATGATACCCAGAAACAAAAACAAAAATGGGGCACCAGTTAATCCCCTCCAATAGAATGTTCCTCAGTAGGCAACTCACTAGAAAACCAAGAATAATGGTCCATAGAAGTATAAAAGACCTCGAGGAGAGATGTTTAGAGGAAGATGTTATTTTAAACCTTGTGAGGGAAAATATGATTCTTCTCCTTAGCGGTAAGGAAAGCTGGCCTTTGTGAATTGCCCATTTTAATACTTTTAATGTGCATCTGGTACTTGGATGTGTTGGCGGAAGTAAAAATAAGAGTGAGCAGAGCATAAGTGGATAAGAATGAATGTAGGATGTTCTGAATTGCAAAATGCCCTAGATACGCATTTTTAATTATCACTTGAGAAATACTTCTTTCACCTTGGTATTATTTGTTGCAAACATATTCTCTCTAGGTAACAGAGTTACGTTAATGACTGTTGAAATTCAGCAGATATTCCTGGGTACTCCCCTTACTGTATTCATGACACTAAATTATGGTTTCCTGATATCACTTTCATATGTTGTTTAGGGATAAAAACAGGATTAGGAAAATTGTTCCCAGCCACCACAGTAAATTTTCACCAGAACAAGTAGGCAGCTATGGTAGATGACATTGGCATTTACTTTAACTTCTGAATACCTAATTAGAATGGAAGTGGTTTATGTCATATCCCCAAATATTGTTCTGTTTTAGTATCCTTTGTACTGAGATATGTTTCCTAAGATTAGTATATTCTGTGTCAGTATACTACAGCTTAAACAAAATCAATACTTTTGATATTTTCTATTTTGGTATATGATGACATTGGCACGCGGTCAAAAACTTATTCATGAAGTGGCGCTTCATATAAAAGAAAATTTATATGCGGATAAAGGTGACATAAGATTTTTAATCTCTATACTTAACTTTGCATTTTCTCTGCAGATTCCGTATATTTTTTCAAATCTCCCAAACAACTCAGCAACAGAAATTGTAGTTAAAAATGACAGCTGACATTGTAAAAAAAAAAATAATTACATGACTGCAAAGAAGCCCGGTTCAACTCAGTGTAAAATGTGGCGCTAATTCCATGCATGTGTTTTATCCATTTAACTTTTTTAAAAAAGATTTTTTTTTTTTTAAGATTTTATTTATTTATTTGAGAGAGAGAGAAGGAGAGACAGAGAGCATGAGAGGGAGGAGGGTCAGAGGGAGAAGCAGACTCCCTGCCGAGCAGGGAGCCCGATGCGGGACTCGATCCTGGGACTCCAGGATCATGACCTGAGCCGAAGGCAGTCGCTTAACCAACTGAGCCACCCAGGCGCCCCTAAAAAAGATTTTTTATTTATTTACTTGAGAGAGAGAGGGAGAAGCACACTTTCTGCTGAGCAGGGAGCCTGATGCAGGGCTCGATCCCAGGACCCCGAGATCATGACCTGAGCCAAAGGCAGACACTTAACCGACTGAGCCACCCAGGCACCCCCCATTTAACTTTTGAGAAAATATTTTTAGGAAAACCATATTGCTGATCATGTCAGAACCCAAAATGTAACAGTAATCAACTGACTTGGAATTTGTATTTTAACATGAAAGTCTTGTCTGCAGTGAATGTTCCTGATTGCAATCTGCCGTGAGGTTCATCAATTCAGGCTGTTCTCTTAGTTGCTTCTTTTAGAGGACGCTGCTGAATAATTGTACTTCAACTTCATGGCAAAGCTAATTTTAACTTGAGGCCAGGTTTTAATGTCAAAAGGCCAAAATATAGCCTTGAATAAAATGAACCATACTCATAGTCTACAGAATTTTCTCTTGCAATATTATAATATTGTGCAATATTTTTTTACTATTGTGAAAATATGGGACTCTGTGAGTTTTTATTTCTCTCTCAGTAATTTTGCATTAAAATTTTGACATAAGAAACCAGAAGATTGAGATGTTAGTTCTGACTTTGCCACTTTGTAAGTTTGTTACCTTGCCCAAATCGTATTAATGCTTCCAGACCTTAGTTTTCCTAATTATAGTGTGAAAGAGTTGGATAAGATCATCAATAAGATTTAGTTAGTTCTCAAATGTTGTAGTTTTATAACAAGGAACCTGCTTATGTAGGAAATTAAAAAAAAAACTGTATCACAAAATTTGGTATTACTTGTCATGTGATTTTAAAGTGAGATCTTATAAAAATTTTGTTGATGTAATGAAATCAAAGCTACTTTCTTAAAATTTAACTACAATAATCCTATATGTTATATTTTTGTTAAAGAATAACAAAACATTATTTTTTCTATGGAAGTATATTTTAATGAGAAATATATAATTTGTTTTTTTTTTTGAAGGACTTGATATGTCACAAAGATTTACCTTTTTGGATGATATGTTTTATTTTTCTACCTACAATTACTATTTTGTAAAACTTAACTCTTGAAATAAGGACAATACGTAAGTCAGCAGTTGAATGTGTTACTAGATTTGATTGTGTAGAATACGATGCCTATTTTTGTCATCTGTGGGTCATTGTAACACATAGTCAGGATGACACTAGGTCAGGAGAGAGGTAAGCAATTTAACATCCAAAGGGATTTTTGTGCTAAATCAAACCCCTTTGTGCCAACTCAAATAGAGAGCTTGATTTTACTTTGGGAAATGTAAAATCGCCTAATCATCTAAAAGTAAAATGTCCTTAGAAGTAAAAGTATTCTTTAATCTGATAATTATAAAAGTGCCAATCACTGGTTACTCTATACACTTTCAAGTATTCTTTGGCTAATATAACATGGAGTTTATTTTATTTTTGTTCAATTTTGTTCACATTTTTGTTTTAAACATCATTCAGCGGAGCAATGATTTCAATGAACTCAATTCTATATAGCAGAGCAATTTGCTTCTGCCTTTATCCACATTGAATTCGAGTCAGGGCAGTTTGTCTTTGGATCTATGAGAGATTATATCCACTTATGTACAGTCCTAGAAGAGGGGCTTTATTGACTGCAAAGAAACCCATGTAATCCCCTAACACAGCGTTCCAGCTGGTCATTGCCACATATACTGCACACTCACAGTTAAGTTGAATGAACTTATCTCAAGAGTAAGTCTAAATGTTTTTCAGAAATCATTAAATCATATTTTTGATGACTATTAATCATTTAAAGATTGGAAGCAATTTCTAATTAGTGAGCCTCAGAGAAATACATTTGAAAAGTCAAAATTAACTTATTCTAATGACCTTTGAAATCAGATTATATTAGAATAGCAATTTAGTAAATCACATGCCTCTTAATTGTAGATGAAGATTTGAGATAAAAAAGTAGAAAAAAAATTTTGCTATTGGGGCGTCTGCGTTGTGCAGTTGTTTAAGTGTTGGACTCTTGTTTCTGGCTCAGGTCATGATCTCAGGGTTGTGAGATTGAGCCCCACTCAGGGTGGGGTCTGCTTAAGACTTTCTGTCCTTCTCCCTCTGCCTCCACCCTTCTCTCTCTCTCAAATAAATAAATAAATCTTTTTAAAAAATGTTGATGTTACGGATAGCGTCGTATTGGGAAAATACTCAATTTTATATCCTGATCACCCTTAAACTTGGCGTTGGGCCTCAGATTGTCCTCTCTTAAAGCATTTGAAATCAAAGAATCTGAGAAAGAGCCACATAACATATTAGAAACTAATGTTTCCAGCTTTATGATTGATTGGATATTCTAAAAATAAACAAAGAAACAAACGCACCTTCCTTCTCCAATACAACTTGATCCTGGGTAAATTTTAACATGTATTTGTATTTAAATGAGTGACTGAGTTTATAAGGAAGTAAGAAACATTACCAGGGATCCCAAAAGAGGAATAGTTTGTTGGAAACAAACCAGTGAGCATTAAGTAAACAAAATCTAGGAGATGTTCCTAAGAACAAATGTATGTTATCGGTTACCTTCATCTTAAACATAAATGATATAGCATGTAGGTAATTAGACATTATCCTTAGGCCACCAAATTAGAAAGAGGTAAATAGCACACCCCTGCAATAACCTGGGGTAATATGAAAAAGCTACACATTAGCAAAAGGGCAGGTTACCAAAAATTTTCTGAACAGCAAAAGAAACATACAAAAACACTGGTCTGTACCCTCTCAAAAAAGTGAAAGGAATGATCTAAAAATAATGATAACCATCAAAATGGTAGTTTTATTTCATAATTTACAAACATTGTACTTCTCTCAGGTGACTCTGGATTTCAAAGTTTTACAACCCATGTCAACTGAGAGTGTTAAGATAAGAAATTAACTTAAATTCGTCCCAAGCAGCTCTTCTCATGGCATATAAATCCTCTCAGGAGGAAAACAGACCCAGGAAAATCTAGGGATTCTACCAGATTAAATTCTGTAAAACATTCATTCAGATTAAAAAATACTGAGTACTTCAGGAAAGAAGCCATTATGTTTGAGATCCAGCAGAAATAACACAGTAGATAAAGATATCCAAGGACTTCATATATTGGAATTAACAGATTTAGAATATAAAATAATTATATATAAACTTTTTTTAAAAAGATGGCATAAAAATAACAATGTATAAGAATTTATCATAAACACCAGAAAGATTTGATTTTAATTAAAGAGAATTGAAAATGGAAGAAAATACATTTAAAGTGAACAGAAGATGAAACAGCAGGTTAAATAAATCTGTAGAGAATATTAATGAACTAGAAGAGATATTAAGAAATTATTTAATCTCTAGCAGAGAGAAAAGGAGACATATTACCTGTATGAAAGGTGAAAGATATATAGAATAGATGGAGATGGTCCAACATTGATATGATTAGAATTCCAGAAATAAAGAATAAAATAATGACAAAAATTAATGTCAGAAGAGAATGGTTGGTAAGTTTTTTAGAAATTTACATGATTGTATCTGACACAAAAGTCATTATGAATACTAATAGGATAAATGAAAAGAAGTGAAATACTTTGATACTTGATACTTTGTAGATGAAGTAGCTATACCATGTCCAAACAAAAACAAACAAAAACTCCACCAAATATTTTTAAAAAGCCACAAATTATCTTCTTATGACCCATAGTTATATCGACAACTGATGTTTCAAGAGTAATACTGTAATCTAGACAATAATGGAAGATATCCTCAAAGTGGGAAGAGAATTTCTACATCCAGCAAAACTGTTTTCTTCAGGTGAGGGAAAAGAAAAGAAATTTGCAACTAAACAAAATGGACTTTACTATCAATAGACCCTTATTAAAAGAACTCACATGCAAATGAGGTATGCATCTCAGGAAGAAAGAAAATGATCCTAGAAGAATGTCTGAGATTAAGAAAAAATGGTGAGAAAATAAACTAGTAAGCATGTGTGTAAAAACACATACATGCCAATTGTATGAAATAATAATATTGATGTATAATTTGGGGGAAGTAAAAAAGATAAAATATCACAAATTGTGCCATATAGAACATTCAAAGTTATTGGTATTTGAAAGGAGAATTAACATACTGATTATATTTAGAGTTTCTTTACATTAGGCACTTATGATACAATTGTAAGTGTAACTCATAAAAGAATAGAAATAATATGATAGCACCCAAATGTGTAGATTTAAGGAATAATATGAAAAATTAACAAGTTAAAACCCTTGGAAAACTCCTCTAAAAAAAATGCAATAAAGAAAATAACACATATAAAAGCAGAATAATAGAAAGCTTAAAATAAAATGATATAAACAAGATTTAATATATCAGTAATCAACTGTATGCAAACTGAATGTTTCCTTTATACGATGGAAACTGTCTAGTGCAGTTTTTAAACCAGTTGTAGTTATAGGTTCTTTACAAGCAATAAACCAAAAATGTGAAGATGCCAAAATGTTGAATATGAAAGGATGGAAGAAGTCATATAAGGTGAATAACAGAAATATCATAGATGTTATTAAGAGAGAAAAAGCAGACTTTAAAACAAAAATGTTATTCAAGACCAAAGGAATCACCACAAAATGATAACAGGCTTAATTCACCAAGATGTATTAATTCTAATTTGTATGTAGCTAATAGATAAAGCAAAAGTTGATTAAACCAAGTGGAATTTGAAGAATATGCTTAGCAAACTTTATTTAATAATAGATCTTGTCCTGAAGCCAACAATCAGAGAATATAAATACTTCTCAAATACTCATGAAATATTTATACAGTTTGTTTTAATGAATGCTAGCCCATTAAAAAAATCTCAATTTTTTTTTTTTTTAAAGATTTTGTTTATTTGACAGAGAAAGAGACAGCAGAGAGGGAACACAAGCACGGGGAGGAGCAGGAGAGGAAGAAGCAGGCTTCCCACAGAGCAGGGAGCCTGATGCGGGGCTCCATCCAGGACCCTGGGATCATGACCTGAGCCGAAGGCAGATGCTTAATGACTGAGCCACCCAGGCGCCTCCAAAAATCTCAATGATTTTTAATAAATTGCTATCATACAGATAATATACTAACCACAATTCTATAACATTAGAAATAAGTGAGAATTAACTTGACTGTGGGAATTACTTCATATTGTAGACATATATCAGACCATCATGCTATATACCTTCAATATATACAATTTTTAATTTGTCAATTATATATCAATAAAGCTGGAAAAAAATAAAGTGCTCAAAACTCCAAAAGAAATAAGAAATCAGTTATAAAATGATACTTAATAAAATTTATTTCTATATTAGGAAGTTAAAAATATAAATAATTATTGGCTGGATGAAAATATCAAAATGGACATTAAATAAAAAATGTTTCCTGCATGATAGCAAAATATAGCCTATTAACACTAGGTAGATGAAACCAAATTGATTAAATAAAAATGTATAGCCTTTACCACTTATATTAGAAAATAAAGAAGACTGAAAATAAATGAGCTCAGCGTCCAATTTTAGTTAGAAAAACAACAAAGAGAATAGACCTAAATACATTAATTAGAAAGACAAATCTAATAAAGACATGAATAGAAATTAATGGAATATAAAACAAATACACAAAATAAAAGAACCACTAAGCTAAAACAATGATTATCAAAGTACCTATAAAGCATCATACTTTTTACAGGTTGACAAAAATAGAAAAACAAGAATGAAAATACAAATAACGTCGAGAATTAAAATGACAGCAGAACTAAGGATACAGCAGAGATTTAAAAGATAATAATAGAATATATAAACAAATGTATGCCGATATATCTGAAAACATATGGAGTGGGAAAACTTCCTAGGAAAGTGACTTACCAAACCAATTCAGAAAGAAATAAGAACACTGAATAATCCTATAGGCATTAAATACACTGAATCAATTAACAATATCCATAAAGATAATACCACTAAATGTTACTCACAGATGGTTTTACAAGCAAACCTTATCATTTATATGGAAGAAATCTGTTTCATCTTGAACAAGTTATTTACAGAATAAAAATAGTAGGAATGTACCCCAGCTTAATTTATGAAACTACTATAACCTTGATTCAAAATTAACAAGTAGGAAAATCATATTCAGAAAACAGGTGAAATCATTAAAAATAGTCAAATAGAATGCAGCAGTATATAAAACATATATTACATCATGACCTGAAAAGCATGTCTGATTTAGCATTATGCCTTCTATGTAATTTTCTTGTTAAAAGATTACAGATAAAAATCCTACGATCTATGGTGTAAAACAAAATTCAACATCCATTTATGATAAAAAAAATTCTAACAAACTAGGGCCAATTGGGTGAACTATCAAGAAATGAGGTTCTATATTTATTGTATTTGGCTGGGGGCATGGAAATTGCATATACATATCCATATCCTCCCTCAGAAAGGGCATTTGAGACATCCCTATCTTCTGGCATATTTCAGCATGTGCAGTGGTAATCACCAGGTTATATAAGATTACCTTTTTAAAAACATTTTTTTCTTGGAAGTGTAACATGCATTTGGAAAGTTAAAAATCTTAGGTGTAGGGGCGTCTGGGTGGCTCAGTCGTTAAGCATCTGCCTTTGGCTCAGGTCATGATCCCAGGACCCTGGGATGGAGCCCCATATTGGGCTCCCTGCTCAGCGGGAAGCCTGCTTTTCCCTCTCCCACTCCCCCTTCTTGTGTTCCCTCTCTAGCTATCTCTCTCTCTCTCAAATAAATAAATAAAATCTTTAAAAAAAAAAGCAACTCTTATTTACACTTGGACTCCTATCCACTCCAAGTATAATCACTCTCCTAAATTTTGACTTCTATCATCATAGATATCAGAATTTATTAATCTGTTTTTCTTATGAAAAATAATATTGGATATCTTTTCACTATTGTAGCAACCTGCATATCTTTATTTTTTTTTGTTCAAGGTTTTTTTTTCTATTTTTTATTGTCATAAGAACACTTCACATATCTATCTCCTTACCAGTTTTTAGGTGCACAATACAGTATGGTTAACTATAGGCACTATGTCGTGCAGTACATCTCTAGAACTTACCCACTTTGCATAACTGAAACCTTATAACTGTTGAACGACAATTCCCCATTTCCCTCTTACCCCAGTCCCTGGTAATCACCATTCTGCTCTCTGCTTCCCAGTTTAACTATTTTAGGTTCCTCATATAGGTGGAGTCATGCAGTATTTCTCCTTCTGTGACTGGTTTATCTCACTTAGCATAATGCCCTCCAGGTTCATCCATGTGGTTGCAGATGACAGTATTTTCTTCTTTTTAAAGGCTAGATGATATTCCATTTTAGTATATACCACATTTTCTTTACTCATTTATCCACCAGGGGACAATCAGATTATTTCCATATCTAGACTATTGTGACTAATGCTGCAATGAACATGGAAGTGCAGCTCTCCAAGATATTATTTCAATTCTTTTGGATATATACCCAGAAGTGGGATTGCTGGATCACGTGGTAGTTCTATTTTTAATTTCTTGAGGAACCTTATGTTTTCAATAGAGGCTGCACCATTTTACATTCCCAATGGTTCTAATTTGTCTATACCCTAGGCAACACTTTTCATCTTCTTCTTCTTTTTAATAATAGTTATCCTATTGTGAAGAGATATTCATTGTGGTTTTGATTTGCATTTTCCTGATTTTCCTGATGATTAGTAATGACGAACATCATTTCATACATCTGTTGTCAAGTTGTATTTTTTCTCTTCATTTCACAAATTTTGATAGTTGTATTTTCATTTTCATTTAGTTCAAAATACTCTTTATTTTAATTTACATTTCTTTTTTAGCCCATGTGTTATTTAGAAGTGCGTTGTTTAATCTCTGTACATTTTAGGATTTTCCAGCTATTTTTCTGTTACTGATTTCTAGCTTAATCCCATTGTGGTCTGAGAGCAGATATTGTATAACTTATATTCTTTTAAATTTGTTAATGTGTATGTTATGTCCCAGATTGTGCTCTATCTTGGTGAATGTTCCATATGAGCTTGAGAAGAATGTGTATTCTGCCGTTGTTGGATAAAGTAGTGTATAGATGTCCATTTTGTCCAATTGATTGATGGTGTTGTTAAATTCAGTAATGTCCTTATACTGACTTTCTGCCCACTGAATTTGTCTATTTTGGAGAGGGATGTTGAAGTCTCCAACTATAAAAGTGAATTAGTCTATTTGTCCTTGCACATCTATCAGTTTTAGCCTCATGCATTTTGATGCTCTGTTGTTAGGTATATACACGGAAAGTATTGTTATATCTTCTTGGACAACTGACCCCTCTATCATTATGTAATGCCCTCTTTATCCTTGATAACAACTTTCTTTGTTCTGAGGTCTACTTTGCCTGAAAGTAATATAGCCATTCCTGCATTTTTTGGTTTTTGTTTAAGTGTCAGCATGGAATATCTTTCCCCTTACACTTACTTTTAATCTTTCTGTGCCTTTATATTTTAAGTGGGTTGCTCATGGACAACATATAATTGGGTAGTGTTTTTTGATCCACTCTGAGAATTCCAGTTTTTTAATTGGTGCATGTAGAGCATTATTGATATAGTTGGATTAATGTCTATCATTTGGTTCCAGTTTTCTACTTGTCCTTGTTCCTTGTTTCTATTTTTGTTCACCATTTTTCTGCTTTTTGTGGTTTTATATGATCACTTTATATGATTTCATTTTCTCTACTTTCTTAGCATATAAATTCTACTTCTTTTTATATATGTCTTTAGTGGTTGCCCTAGAATTTGCAATGTACATTTACAACTAATCCACATCTACTTTCAAATAATACTCTACTGCTTCACAGGTAGTGTGAGTACTTTATAATAAAGATAATCCTAATTCTTCATTTCTGTCCCTTTGCTGTCATTCACTTTGCTTATTCATAAGCATGCATAGGCATGTGCACGCGCGCGCACACACACACACAAACATGTAATCAGATATATCATTGCTACAGCTATTTTAAATATACCTATCTGTTAGATTAGTTGAGAAGCAGAAAAATACAAGTTTTTATTTTACCTTCATTTATTCCTTCTTTTATGCCCTTCTTTTCTTTATGCAGATCTGAGTTTTTGAACTATATAATTTTCCCTTTCTCTAAAGAACTTCTTTTAACATTTCTTAGAAGAGCTACTAACAACAAATTCCCTCATTTTTTGTTTGAGAACACCTTTAGTTCTACTTCATTTTCAAAAGCTAATTTCACAGTGTATAGAATTCTAGGTTAGTGCTTTTTTGTTGTTGTTTTGTTTTCTTGCTTGCATCCTTTCTGAGAAGTAGGATGTAATCCTTATCTTTGCTCCTCTATTGGCAAGGTTTTATACTCTGACATTAAAAAAATTTTTTTTTCTTTCTCTTTGATGTTCTGTTGTTTGAAAATGATACGTCTAGGTTTAGTGTTTCTGGCATTCATGCTGTTTGGTGTTCTCTGAGTTTCCTGGATCTGTGGTTTCATGTCTGATGTTAATTTGGAGAAGTTCTCAGTCATTATCGTTTTAAATATTTCTTCTGTTTCTGTTGGGAAAGGCAGTAATGTGCACAATCTTTCAACCTCCACTTAGCTGCAGAAGAATAGGCCTTGGGCCTGGAATACTTCCTTACCAAGAGATAAAGAGCCCACGCAGCCTGTGCTGGGCTTATTATCTTCTATGGTAATATCTTTTCCTGTTTCACGTTCAGTGTATGCTCTTTTGTCCCGTTTAAGGGTGTGAGTCATATGGCACCTGGACAAACCCACTGCTGTATCTGTCCCCTGTGGAGAGTGGATGAGGTCTTTCCACCCAGACACAGGATGGGTGTTTGTACACGAATTGCCCTACGGCAGCTAACAGCTGACAGGAGAGATCAGCTGGCCATGGAAGACGGGCATCCACTGTTGAATCTGATCCTTCTCTGGCTGGTTTCTTTGTAAACAAAGCATTGTTCCATCCAGGGCTTAGTCAAGTGTGTTCTTCTTGGTGACTCTGATATGAAGATGTAGTGGACAGAAGTGTTTTAACTTCTACTGCTGGTGGTTGGCATAGTGCTGATCTTTGCAATCCTTCGTAGAGTTGGAGTCCTCCCCCAGGATTAGTAACTGGTACACAGTATTCCGTTCAACATTTTTTTTCTGTCTTTTTCTGGTATTTCCATTATGGGTATATTACACCTTTGGTAGTTGTGCCAGTTGTTAGAAATTCTGTTTTCTTTGTTTTTTCAGTCTTTTTTTTTTTTTTTTCTATTTTCAGTTCTGGAGGTTTCTCTTGAGATACCCTCAAGAGCAGAGATTCTACCTCAGCTGTATCCAATCTACTAATAAGACCATCAAGGGGCGCCTGGGTGGCTCAGTCGTTAAGCATCTGCCTTTGGCTCAGGTCATGATCCCAGGGTCCTGGGATCGAGCCCCGCATCAGGCTCTCTGCTCAGCAGGAAGCCTGCTTCTCCCTCTTCCATTCCCCCCTGCTTGTCTTCCCTCTCTCGCTGTCTCTCTCTCTCTGTGTCAAAATAAATAAATAAAATCTTTAAAAAAAAAAAAGACCATCAAAAGCATTCATTTGTATTAGGTTTTTTTTTTTTTTTTTTGCATTTCTTTTTGGTTCTTTGGATATCTTCTCTCTGCTTACATTGCCTATCTGTTCTTGCATGCTGTTTATTCATTAGAGCCCTTAGAATATTAATCCAGATGTTTTAAATTCCTAGTCTGATAATTCCAACATCCCTGTCATATCTGAGTCTGCTTTTCATGCTTTCTCTGTCTCTTCAAACTATGTTTTTGGCTTTTAATATGTCTTGTAACTTTTTTCTTGAAAGCTGAATATGGTGCACTGGATAAAAGGTACAGCCATAAATAGGCCTTTAGTAATGCGGTGGTGAGGTGGGGAGGAGACGAAGCATTCTGCAGTGCTCTTATTAGGTCTCAGTCTTTTAGTGAGCCTGTACCTCTGGACCATGAACATCACATGTGCTTCTCATTCCTCCTCACCCCCTTAGGTGGGGCAGAATGGATAGAGGGGACTGGTTTTGGGTGTTTCCCTTTCTCCATGTGGAAGAGTACATCTAGTAGGAGTTGGGTATTTGCCTTCCCCGAGGTCAGTTAGGCTCTGATAAAATCCAGCTGATTAGAGTTTGGTTAAATAGTTTCTCCTGTGGGCAGACCTTGTTAGGAAAAGAGGGCTGTTGGGTATTTCAAAATGGTTCCCTTTTCTTCCCTCTCAGAATGTTCCAGAGATTTCTCTCTGATATGCAGAGCTCCAGGAGGTAAAGCTCACAGAAATGTGAGGTTGCTTGATAACTGGGTCCCTCTGGAGTTTCAATCTCCCAGTTTTGTCCACACTGGCCACTAGCAGTTAATCAGTTACAGGTCAGGTTTCTGTACCCGGCGCTGGTTTCCATGGAGGTTTCAGCTCATGGGTTTCTGCTGAGGTAAGTTGTGATTTTCAGTATTTGCCTGTTGATGTCTCCAACTTTATGGATATCAATTTGCCCTGTGATCTCAGTTCTCTCACACATCTAAGAAATGTTGTTGATTTTATAGTCAATCAGCTTTTTCATGTTATTAGGGTGGAGAGGCAACTTCCAAGCCTCTTACATGCCAGACTGGAACCCGAAGGCCTGGCTTGGTTGTCTTTAATCTGGGTTTAACTAGTGGAACTTGATGTTCATGAAAAGCATGTAACCCTTCTCATGGAATTAAATTACTTTTGTTCCTCAACATACACGAGGCTGTTTTGCTTAGCAGTTGTGGACATGGGAGGCATCCAAAAAATCATAGTCTCCTCTCCAGTATATTTCTATTTGTGGTTAACAGTTTAAATAGAACTTTCACATGCACATTTGATCCTTGCATCAGTGAGATTGGTTAGGACCTGCATTTTCTTTATTTTACAAAAGAAGGCATTGAAAGATTGATTTGGGCAGTCATACAACCTTATCTATTCAACTTGAATGTCAGTGAATTCTAGGCAACAACTATATTTTATTTATCTTGATCACCCCCGTGCCTAGCAAGTTCCTGGCACATAGTTGGTGTAGTTAATGATTGATGAATAAGTGAATAAGTAAAGAAATAAATATGAAATTAGAAACTAGACTTCTAGACTTTTGCTCATTCCGTTTTACTAAGGGAGTTTTAAATTTAAAAATATTTTGAAGCTTTATGTCCCTGTCATTAGTATTTACTACCATATTCCCAAAAGATACCCCTGGGGGATATATAGTGCAGAAACAACGGCATCAAGTTTTGAATTGCTTTGTAGCTGACTACTGTGCATAGAATTCATGCCCAATTTTATCATTTTGTAAGAAAAAAAACTTGTATTTCTTCAATAAGTGTTTCAATCTCCCTTAAATTAGATCCAATTTTAACTTCAATACTTTCTCACACTGAGTATTCACTTGCTAATTCATTTAAACTTATGTGTAGGCATTACACGGATGCGACATTGATATCTTGCCTTGACTAAATGGATAGAAAAGGCATATTTATTAGTTGGTAAATATGATTACTCTTCATTTTAAATTTCCACAAAGGCATATAAAGTAGTAAGGAGATGTGCGGTATGTGCTATGTGAATATCTATGGATATACAGTAAACTGAGTTCTGAAAATCTGAGATGTATTTTATTTTGGGTCCTTTATAACTTAGCACTGCTTCTAGTGCCAATCAAAATGACAACTGCAAATTCATGAACTTGATCTTAGGAGAAGATAAATCCCTACAGATGATTTAAGTAAAGGGAGAGTAGAGAAAATGAAATTTGTAGAAACTAGGTGTTACTGTCCATTATAGTTGCTAAAATTACCTCTGAGTTCTCAGAGAAGGGACAGAAAAAGAGTGCCTCGGTGTTGGCCAATAATTTGGAAGGATGTAAGATAAGATTAGAAGAGGAAAATTTAAGGTCCATATCACAAATATGTGTGAGCTGGAGTGGCACATTTTCTCATCCAAAAACAAACAAACAAAAAACACCTGAATAGAAACTTTAATGGAAAACCTTAAACTTTTGGAAAATTAGTCTGTCTGTCAAACTTCATAATGTGAATTAGGTAAGAGTTTTTGCTTGCCTCAGGGAGTAAGAGGGCTATTGGTTTTAACTAATGAGATTTCATGGAAATAGATGAATTCAAAAAAGAATAATTGCTCTAATATTTTTACCCTTCTTAATGGTTAGGATCAAGAAAATTACCTATCCATATATACATGTTTCTCAGTGTAGGCCTTTTAAAAAATTTAGAACACTAGTAAGAGACTGCACAAAGAAATGTGTACAGTTTCTAAAGTACGGTGCTGGAACCTAATGGGGAGTGAGTCAATATATGTTGGACTGAGGGAGAAAGAAGAAAAAGATGAAGGGGTATGAGGATAAGAAAAATGAAAAGAGAAAGAAAAATGGGAGACATTATTCTAGTAGCTCTGAAGTTGCGAGTTAATATATTACTGGTTTCTAGGTTTAAAGTTTATTAACACTTGAGACCTCCAAAAAGATGTAAGGGATACTGTATCGAGTACCCACATACTTACCAACTAGCTCAAGAAACTAGCTTCGTACAGTTAAATCTCCTTTCCAGATCTTTCCTGGACACAGCCAGTGTCTCCTCTAGAAGTAGCCTATCATTCTTACTCAGCACCGTCATGAATTTCTTAATGGTTTTCTATATATGCATATATACCTAAGTAATACATAATGTTGTCTTGAATACTTAAATCTTTATATAATTGGTTTCAATGTGTAACTTCATTTTTTTTTCATCCAACATAGTGTTTGTGAGATTAATTTATATTCATTCTTTTTGCCTATGGTATGAATACCATGCTTATGGTATGGTATGAATGTGAGATTTATTTATATTCATTCTTTTTGCCTATGGTACCAACATTTATTTATTCATTCTCTTGTTATAAACATTTAAATGGTTTTTCTTTCTTTTACTCTTTTTTTTTTTTACAGTGCTATTTTATATATTGTCCCAAGTGATTGTACCAATTCCCAGTCCCACCAGCGATGTATAAATATTCCTGATGCTTCTCTACTTTGGCAACATTTGATATTAAGCAACTCTTAAAATTTTTGCCAACCCGGTTATTATGAAATGGTATTTCATTGTGACCCTAATTTTTTCTTAATTACTAATAGAGTATCATTTCATATGTTTATTAGCCTCTCTTGTGAATTGCCTATGCGTCTTGTTTTTTTACTGTTTTTAGGAGTTAAAAAGTATATTATAACTATCTGTATAATATACTGTACATAAATATACATGAATATAAAAATTCAATATTTTTGTCCAATTTTCAGGCTCTTTCCACTTTTGTAATGTGTCTTAATGAAAATAATTTTACAGTTTAATTCAGCCAACATAAAAATAAACTCATAACCCAGAATCTTATCCCTTTTAGATTCTGTATTACCTACTGAGACCTACAGTCCTCAATCTATAACCTCTTTAATCTTTTTCCTCTTTTTGCCTTGCGTATAGCCTTCACTGTCTTGCTTTTTTGGTACAAGTCTGAAAAATCTGTACTCTAAATGAATCCGACTCTTTGTATTCAACATTTACGCTGGGGTTCCTGCCTACAGTGGAGACAAAAAGCACACAACCGTGATGGTTGGCTCACTAGAACTCAGTCCTCTCACCCTGCTGCTCTCATAGGTAACTATTTCCTGCTTTCTTCTTAAATTTAAAATACTCTCTTATCCATCTTCACTCTCAGCTTATGAACTTACTTATTTCACTAAAGGCAGAGAAGCAGCTGGAATAAAGATGCCACATACTTTCTCCATCACAACCCCCAGGAAATTTCAACTGTGTCCACAGTCCCTATGTCACTCCTATAACCACATCATGCTCTTATCTAAATTTAAACTTTCATTGGACCCCCGCATTTGATCTGCTCAATTATCTTTCTAGCCTGTCTGCCCTTTTTCTTTTGTGCGTCATCAATTTTGCCTCTTTACTGGATCATTACTATCATCATACAAATAAATAATACTTTTTCATATACTTGAGAAAAAAGTCTCTCTGAACTCTACTTCCTCTCCAACTAACATTCCCCAGCCCCATTTCTCATCTCCCTTCTTTGACTAAGTTACTAAGAAAAGTTGTGTGTAATTGCTTCTCCAATTCTCTCCTTTTATTCTCCTGTTTTAAGGATTTTATTTGGAAAAATTCAAACATACACAGAATTAGAACAGGATAATGAAATCTTATATTCCTACCACCCAGATTTAACAATTATTTGCCATACTATTTACATATCCCCTTTTCTCTCTTTTAGCTTAAGTACGTAAAAGCATATTATTTTACTTCTCTAGTCACTTCACCGTAATGACTTTTGTCAAGGTCAACTATGACCTCTACATTGCTAAGCCCAATGGTCAATTCTCAATTCTCCTCATACTTGCCTTTCACCATTTTATAAAGTTGATCACTTGTCTTGTTGGAACATTTCCTTCACCTGCCTTCCAGTGTATCCTGCTTCTCTGGATTTTCCTCCTGTTACACTGGACACTCCTCTTCAGTTTCACTTTCTGGTCTTTCTATAAATGGAGGCCTTGAGATTTAGTTTCTTGGCTTCTTTTGTTCTTGGCCTAGATTTATCCCTGGGTGATCTAGCCCAATCTTCTGAATTTAAGTGCTGCTTAAATATCTAATGATTTGCAGTTATATCTCCAGACCAGTTCTCTTCTAAACCTGACTCGTATGTTCAACTACTTTCTTGCCAGTATCCCTAAGATGTTTAATAGTCATCTTAACTTTGTTCCAATTGTACTTGCAATCTTTTCACCTCATGTCAGCAAATATCATCCTTTTATAATCTGAAAATAGTATCTCCACTAGCATAGTTTCTCATTGTTTTTCTCCCACAACCAACATCCAACCTGATGCCTTTGGTTCTACTTTTGAACTAGATTTCAAATTTGAACAATACTCATCATCTCCACTGTTACCACATTATAATTTCTAATTACATTATTATAATAGGTGTTTACCTGGTCTCCATTTATAACTTACTCATAATCATGTTACTCATTCTATAGCAGATAAAAGAATCCTAGAATATAGAAGAATATGTATGTACTATGTATATATAGTCTATAAGCTACATCATGTTACTTTTTAGCTCTAAATGATTTTTATTCCCATCAGAGTGTAGGCATAACTTCTTGCGCTTTGCTTTATTTTGCTTCACACGTGTTTTTTTTTTTTTTTTTTTCTTTAATGCATTGAAGGTTTGTGGCACATTTTTGTAGGCACATTTTTCAAACAGCATTTGCTCACATTGTGGCTTTGGGTCACATTTTGGTAATTTTGGAAATATTTAAAACGTTTTTATTATTATATTTGTTATAATGGTCTGCAATCAGTAATCTTTGATGTTGCTATTGTGATTGTTTTGGGAAGTCACAAACCAGGCCCATGGAAGATGGTGAACTTAAAAATACGTGTATGCTGATCGTTCCACTGACCAGCCGTTCCCTCATCTCACTCCCTCTCCTTGGACCTCTCTATTCACTGAGACACAATAATATTGAATGAGTTAGGCCAATTAATACCTCTATGAGGGCCTCTAAGTGTTAAAGTGAAAGGAAGAGTTGTATGTCTCTCCTTTTAAATCAAAAGCTGGAAATGATTAAGCCTAATGAGGAGGCATGCCAAAAGTTGAGAGGTTGAAAGCTAATCCTCTTGCACCAAATAGTTAGTCAAGTGTAAATGCAAAGAAAAAATTTTAAAGGAACTTATACATGCTACTTTAGTGAACACACAAGTGATAAGAAAGTGAAACAGTCTTATTGTTGATATAGAGAAAGTTTGAGTGATCCAGAGAGAAGATCAAACCAGCCACTACATTCCCTTAAGCCAAAGCTTAATCCAGAACAAGGCTTTAACTCTCTTAAATTTTATGAAGGCTGAGAGAGGTAAGGAACCTGCAGAAGAAAAGTTGGAAGCTAGCAGAGTGGGCTCATGAATTTTAAGGAAAGAAGCCATTTCCATAACATAAAATTGCAAGGTGAAGCAGCAAGTTATCCAGAAGATCTAGCTAAGATCATTAAGGGAGGTGGCTACACTAAACAGCAGATTTTCAAGATAGATGAAACAACCTCATATTGGAAGGAGATTGCCATCCAGGGCTTTCATAGCTAGAGAGGAGAAGTCAGTGTGTGGCTTCAAAGCTTCATAGGACAGGCTGACTCTCTTGTTAGGGATAACACAGCTGGTGACTTTAGGTTGAAGCCAATGCTCGTTATCATTATAAAAATCTTAGGGCCCTTAAGAAATAGGCTAAATCTACTGTGCCTGTGCTCTATAAATGGGACACTAAAGCCTGGATGCTGGCACATCTGTTTACAATATGGTTTATTGACTAATTTAAGCCTACTGTTGAGACCTGCTGGTCAGGGAAAAAGTTTCTTTTTAAAATCTTACTGCTCGTTGACAATGCCCCTGGTCACCCAAGACCTCTGATGGAGATGTATGAGAAGGTGAATGTTGTTTTCATGCCCGCTAACACAACATCTATTCTTTAGCATATGGATCAAGGAGTAGTTTTGACTTTCAGTTCTTATTAGTTAAGAAATAGATTTCATAAACCTATTGCTGCCATCAATATTGATTCCTCTGATGGATTTGGGCAAAGTAAGTTGAAAACCTTCTGGAAAGGTGTCACCATCCTAGATGCCATTAAGAACATTCATGATTCATGAGGTGAGGTCAAAATATCAACATTAACAATAGTTTGGAAGAAGTTGATTCTACCCTCATAGATGACTTTGAGGGGTTTAAGACTTCAGTGGAGAAAGTAATTGAAGAGGAGGTAAAAATAGCAGGGGAACTAGAATTAGAAGTAGAACCTGAAGAAGTGACTGAATTGCTGCAATCTCATTTTGGACTTTGATGGATGAGGAGTTGCTTCTTATGGATGAGCAAAGAAAGTGATTTCTTGAGATGGAATTTACTCCGGGTGAAGATGCTGTGAAGACTGTTGAAATGACAACAGAGGACTTAGAATGTTACATAAACTTAGTTGGTAAAGCAGCAGCATGGTTTCAGAGGATTGACTCCAATTCTGAAAGAAGTTCTGTGGGTAACGTGCTATCAGATAACATCACGTGCTACAGAGAAATCATTTGTGAAAGGAAAAGTCAACGTGGCAAACTTCATCGTTGTCTTATTTTAAGAAATTGCTGCAACCACCCCAACCTTCAGCAACCACCACCCTGATCAGTCAGCAGCCATCAACATCTAGGCAAGACTTCCACCAGCAAAAAGATTATGACTTGCTGAGAGCTCAGATGATGGTGAGCAATTTTTAGCAATAAAGCATTTTCTAATTAGGGGATGTACGTTGTTATTTTAGACATGATGCTATTGCACATTTAATGGACGACAGTATAGTGGAAAGATGATTTTTATGTGCACCAGGAAACCAAAATATTAATTTGATTCACGTTATTGAGGTGTTCTGAAATCAAACCCGCAATACCAAGGGAAGCCTATAAAAGCCAGTCTTTCAAGGCTTATAAGATGAGCATACATTTATCCTCCACGCCAGAACACTTTGAGGAGTGGAAGAAGACAATAAAACTGATTAAGAGGATAGGATTTTGAAATACGCTCTTATGAATGGACAAATTGTATTAACTATATTTGTAGATATAAAGTAATTATATTCAAGAAATGTTTTTACAACTAAAATTTTCTCCCCAACCAGTGGTTGTTAAAGCAACATTTAAGAACAAAATATCTTACTTAAAAATGATCATAACCTCAATAATTATTCTTACACATTTTCACACACTTTAGCCATGGCTTAGCTGTAACTATCTCTAATGCTATGTCACTGGTATTTTTAAGTACAAAAACTTACCATGACTTTATTAATTTTATTTTTAAAATATTTTTTCAAGTATTCCTTGAATGTGCAATGTATCATTAATTTGAAAGTGATAGTACTTTCAATGTGTTCTTGTTTGCAAACTGTCAGTAATTTCAAGCTGCCAAAATCTTTAGACCTAAAATTTTGGAAGGGACTCTGTTTGTTGAATACTTCACGTATTTTCAATTTCTTGTTTTGAAAAAAGTATATCAACATCTAAAGGATTTTTAAAAAATGTTCAATACCATTGCAGGATCCTTAGCTTTATTGACAAAGCAGTTGTTCAAAGAGTCAAACATTTCCAAAATATTATTATGTGGATAAAGCAGTTGTTCAGAGTCAAACATTTCCAAAATATTATTATGTGGGCAGCAAAGGATTAAGTTACATACTCTCATGTAGAATTATCTATATCTATTTTTATATGGAGTATTTAACATTAACTTAATCAGGAAAGTTTTGTGGTAAATTAATCTATATGCATATGTGTATGTGTTTGTAAATTTTTTTTTTTTAAAGATTTTATTTATTTATTTATTTGAGAGAGAGAGACAGTGAGAGAGGGAACACAAGCAGGGGAAGTGGGAGAGGGAGAAGCAGGCTTCCCGCGGAGCAGGGAGCCCGATGCGGGGCTCGATCCCAGGACCCTGGGATCATGACCTGAGCCGAAGGCAGACGCTTAATGACTGAGCCACCCAGGCGCCCCTGTGTTTGTAAATTTGATAATTATAGCTCTTGTTTTTATTTTCAGAACATTGCTGTTTGTTTGAATGCAAATGAAAATTATATGTGCACTATATCCAATTTAAGAATCTCTTTCTATATTTTCAACTTAGTAAGAACATTGGTACAATAAGGCTGTTCTTCAACATTTGTATTTGTTTTACTACTGCAGTGCTAAACCTAACTGAATTAACAAAAAAACTTCTACAAGAATTCTAGCTATTTAACACTTAAAATAATTAACTTTGGAGAAGTTTATCTTTGCCCATAAATTATATGAAAAGTTCAAATCATTATTGGAGTTAAAATTTTCTGAAGCATCAAATAACACAGAAATGAAACTGGAATCTTTTACTTGCCAGTGAAATTCTTTTGCAGCCATCATTTTGCTCTTCATACGTACACAAGAGCAGTAAGTAATTTACAAGAAACTTGTGATTTAAAAGAAAAGCCACACTTAACAGAGTGACATGTAAGTGAAGATTCTGCAGTTACCAGCACTAAATCATCATCTTGAATGTAGTCTTCTTAAGAAAAGAAAAACACGAATGTGTAAAGTAGACAGTAAAGGATCTCCAGCAGATTCTTCTTCTGGTTTTCATGTGGTCAGTGATCTCATAATGGCCTCCGTGGAAGATGATCAAAGTTGACAAACAGCAATAGGAGCAGGGTCTCTGTACAAATGTTACAAGTGTTTGTCAATGTCGGAGCTTGGGAGATAGCACAAGTCTATGAATAATGCGAAAGGAAACTTTACCCTGAGGATCTGGAAGTGTGGCTGCCATTGAATATCATGCTCTTCTATAATGCCATAATTATGAAAAGAACCATTTTCTTCCACAGGACTGATCGTGAAAGATAAAAGATCATGATTTATGTACATCCTGATAACTACATAATAGTTAATCCTTATGTGCTGTTTAGTTTGTACCAGGCACTGTTGAAAATAATTTAGATATATTAATACATGTCATTCTTAATAACCCTATGAGGTAGGTGTTGTAAATCTCCAATTTACAGAGGAGGAAACTGACAGCCAGAGAAATTAAATAGCGTGCATTGGATTACATGACTAAAATGTGGAAGATACGTACTAAACCTTGGTGCTATGGATTGAATTGTATCCACAGTGGGGCTGTATTTGGAGATAGGGACTTTAGGAAGTAATTAGGTTAAATGAGGTCATAAGGTGGGGCCCTAATCTGATGGGATTTACGATGTTCTTATGAGAAGACGGGAAGGGGGATACCAGAGATCTCTTGTGTTTTCTCTCTCTCTCTGCCAGGTGAAGATATAGCTAGAAGGTAGATAACCTGCAAGCCAGCAAGAGAGCTCTCCCCAAGAACCTAATTGGCCTGCACCTCTATCTTAGACTTCCCTACCTCCAGAAAAAAGAGAAAGACATTTCTGTTAAGCCACCCAGGCTATGGTATTTTGTTATGGCAGCCTGAGTAAAAATAATCTACCAGGCAACTTGGCACCAGAGTTTGTGCCTCTTACCAGTAAAAACTCCAGGTGCTGCAATGACGTGTCCAAGTCTCCTCAAACTTGTATTCTGGAGTGCCCAAGTCAGCCGAGTGAAATGTGCAAACGAGCATTCTCCTGCGTACTTGTTTCCTAGGGCTGCTGTAACAACGTAGCACCAACTCAGTGGCTTAAAACAACAGAAATTTATTCTCTCACATTTATGGAGTCTAGAAGTCTGGACTCAAGGTGTCATCAGGGCCCTGCTTCCCCTGAAGGCTCTAGGAAAGAGTTCTTTCTTGTCTTCCATCTTCTGGTGACTTCAGATGTTCTTTGACTTATGGCAGAATAATTCCAGTCTCAGCCTCTGTCTTCACACGGTCTTCCTCAAATGCCTTTCTGGGTACCCTCTCCTCTTCTTACAAAGACACCAGTCATTGGATGTAGGGCTGACCCTAATCTAGTATGACCTCATTTTAACTTAGTTATATCTGCAAAGATACTATTTCATTTTCTAGTTGAACTTGAATAGGGGGGGACACTAGTCAACCTACCATCATATCTCAAGGAAGCCTAGGTAAAGAATTAAGAACTACTTGCACCTCTAAGAAACTAGGAAAGGGACCATTTTAAGTGAGCCTACCTTCCTTCCTGCCTTCCTTCCTTCCTTCCTACCCTCCTTCCTTCCCTCCTTCCTTCCTTCCCTCCCTCCCTCCTTCCCCCTCCTTCCCTCCTTCCTTCCCTCCCTCCCTCCCTCCTTCCCTCCTTCCTTCCCTCCCTCCCTCCCTCCCTCCTTCCTTCCTTCCTTCCTACCTTCCTACCTTCCTTCCTTCTTTCCTTCCTCTGGATTTGCTGCTCAGAAGGATTAGGCTGGATTCTATCTTCTTTTCCAGAGCAAACAAGAAATCAACTTCTTCCAAATTTCTTGTGTTTTGAAGAATGGGTTGTAGGATTTAGAGCTATGTATGTGGCTGGAAGAGAACTAATTTCAGAATTAATCTAGAATTAGGATCACTCTGGTACATGTGAATCCCAGAACCTTCTCTTCAGCAAATATTGTGTTGGAAAAGCTGATTGAGCTTTAGGAAACAGCCATATTGAGATTTGTTAGGGAGTTTTTCTCTTCCTGATAAATATTTAAAACCATAGGTGTTATTTTTTTGGAAGTCATCCTGAAAGTGTTGCCATCTGCATTTTTTCATTATTGGGTTGGAATAAACACACATACATTGCTAGGAAAGATAGTTTGTACAACATTTACTTATTTTGTTAGCTCCCAGATATAAATAAGAACAGAGTGTAAGAAAGTGAACTTAGAACAATTAAGAACTTAAAAAGATTTTGAAAAAATAAAGGATGCTTAGAGGCTGAGGGAAAAGGTCTATAATTTATGAACATTGAATTATAGATTTGAACATAATACCTCAAAATATCTGTGTTGTTTAAGATCTTGAATGTTGGAATACAGTGAGGATGGACAAAAGTCACAGTGGTAGACCAAGAAAATCTTAATGGGTGGAGCCAAGGCCAGGACATAGCTGGTTTAGGAGCCCATTCAGAGTCAGTGTATTTTCTGAGAAATGGACAGGTGTGTGAACTGAAAGTTCTGTGCCACTAAAGAGGGTACTATTGCAGGTCCAGGTGGCTTTGTTGTGGTTAATCTCTGATTAAATGGAAGTGAGGAGATCATATCCTTCTCTGACCTATGAATCCATGGAGACAAGTTGTTTTTCATCTTGGAGAATTGCTGGCACTTTTAGATGGGCTATCAGAGACTCTAAAAATCTGGCCCCACTGTTAGCAATGCCTGTCCACTGGGGGTAGCAGGCTCTAAGGATGGAGGCAATTAGAATCACTTGGGGGAGGGTGGGACTCCGTCAATTGTGGATTTGAGCCTTGAATGATGCCTTTGGCAACAGGAGAGCTCTGACAAGGATTGATTTAGGGACAGAGTATAAGCAACTCTAGGGATTTGTGTAAATACTTAAGTGGAGAGTGATTCTGGGAAAATGAAAATGACTAGAAGTAAAGGTATAGCGGCTTCAAGACACTGTAATCTAAGCATAACCACAAATGGCGTCTCACTTTTGCCATAAAGCTAGTGAGGCATTAGGAGGTTCTTCGTGACAAAACAACCCATATTAGGGCAGGGCCAAGGTGGTCAATAGCTGAGAGGTTGGAGATAAGCTTCTTGCGTTGGACGTCTGGCTCTATTATTTACTAGTTTGTGAATTTAGAAGGTAAATTAATCTCTCTATGCCTCAGTTCCTTTTACTTGCAAAAGGGAGCACAATAATGCTTTCTTCATTGGATTGTTGTGAGTTTCAGGGTCTCAAATTATTAAGTACTTAAAACAGAGTCAGGCCCATAGTACAGGCTGTATATGTATTTAGATAAGAGTCAACCAAAGGAATGGAAGTGAACAAAGGAGAATTGTGTTTTTAAAAGGATAAAAATAAAAGGTGAGAGGCTGAATTTGTTAGCATTTCAGGGACATTGTTCATGGACTCTGTGAACACGGATTGCACACCTTCCGTGTGTCAGATAGGATTGGCTGGTTGCGGCTCTAAACCAATAAGCTCCAGCAACAGGTGAACCGATCAGAGGGGTACTGACATCTGTTGTCTTCCATTATTCAGAATTGCCACTGAACCTCTGCCTGGACTGATGGCCAGCCTGAATGTTTCCCTACCCAGCTAAAAACAGGCAGTCCTCCAGCCTTAAGGAGTGACCCTAAGAGTTCTTCCCCAGGCTCTCCTCTGAGGGTGCTTAGGGCATTGCTAGATATTGAGAAGCAGCAGGGGTAGTGATACCTGAAACTGACTATGGCACCAGACATGTCAGGAGGTTGTATTAAAGAAACACATGTATAAAGCCTCATAATAGGCACATTATAGGCTCCTGTTAGAAGGATATAGCATTTCTTAAATAACTCTCCTCTGCTGGTTCTCTTAGAAATTCAGCCTTGGTCAAATACAGAGCACTGTGAACAGGGCTTCTGGGATGCTGCACAGCATAATGGCTTGGCATTCAGGCTCTGGACACCTACTCCTTGTATTCAAATCCCAGCTCTTCCACTTAGGAGCTGTGTGACCCTGGGCAAAGTCCGTGCTTCAGGCTCTTCATCTGTAGTGGGAATGATAAATAGTTCCAGCTTCACAGGAGTGTTGTGAAGATTCGATGAGTTAACACATGTGAGACCTCCAAACATTGCTTAGGGCATAGTAAATGACCTTAATAGATGTTAAACGCTACTATTAAATTAGTGCAACAAAAAATAGTATCAGGAAAACTTCACAGAAGATACAACACAAGACTGACAAAGTCAGATTTGCACTTTCTGTAAAGGCTTTGATACCAGAGTCCTTTCCCTACTGATCATCACTACCAATGGCTCCAGTGGGACCACATGCCGGAAAAGGCTGGAGTAAGGATTGTGGTAGCAGTAGTAATGAAAGCTAAAGCAGAAAGCTCATCAAGGATATCTATATTTTTAAAGTAGGCTCCATGCCCAACATGGGGCTTAAACTCATGACCCCAAGATCAAGAGTGGCATGCTCCACTGACTGAGCCAGCCAGGCTCCCCAGGGATCTCCTAAATATAGGAGATTCTGAGGTTAGGGCAGCAGGCTCATGTAAAAACCTACAACCCGGTGAGTCTGAAATCCAGTCTTCTTACCACAGCCTACAGTGTCCTACTTGATCTCTTTGCAAGCTCTGCAGCCTTGTTTCTACTCTTCCCACCAAGAGCCTTCATTGCACTCTGCCTTTCTTTTCCTCACATATCCCAAGTTCAAAGCTCCTTCCAGTCCCAGACTTTTGAACTTGAAATTGCCTCTGCCTGACATGCTCAGCCTCTAGGCTCTCCTTGCTGGGCACTGCTCACTCAGGCCAGGTTTCCCTGAGCGCTTATTGAGAAACCCCCAGCAGAGACCTTAGGCATTTTCAATCTCACCACTTTGCTTTTTTGTCTTCTCTGTATTTATCCTCATGCAAAATTATCTTGTTTATTTGCTTCCTTGTGTAGTGAAAGCATGGATTTTGTCTCAATCATTATTTTTCTTCTGTCTCTAGAAAAGTGCATGGCATAGAGTAGGGAATCAATAACTGTTGTGATGAAAAATATTCTGGCTGCTCAGCAGAAGGGCGTTGGAATTTAGAGGTAAACTATCTTCAGACCCCACAGCTGAATGGGGTGGACAAAGTCAGGCATGGATATTTTCAGGACTTTTCACTCCTAGGATGAAGCTTTCTGTCTATGCATGAGATTGTTTGGTTCATTTTAAAAGGGGAGTACAAGCCTGTAATCCTCCAGGTATAGTTTGGACTGAACTTGGCAGGTTTATGCCTATCTTTTCTCTGCTTTCCATTTCTATTTAAACATGCAGAACTAAAACAACATTAGTTAAGTAGGTGAATGGAAAAAAAAAAAGGGAGCCGTCTCAGTTTTATATGGATTTTTAACATTTTGTTAATGTAGTATTTCGAATTCATGGATAACAGATTGGCTATTCAACAAATGATGCCGAGAAAACTAGTTAGCCTTTGGGGGAAAAGTGTAATGAAAATCCATACCTCACTGAAATCAATTTCAGATAGAGCAATGCATGTAATATTAAAAAGTAAAATTTCAACAACAGTTGAAGAAAATAGAAGTGAATATTTTAGAATCTTTGATAGAGGACAACTTTTCTGGGCAGGACATCAAGCCAGGAGCTGTGAAGGAAGTGGCTGACAGAGTTGCCTAGAAAGACAGTAAAAGTTTCCGTAAGGAACAGTAGGTCCCATAAACAAAATTAAGAGACATTTACAAACTGGAAAAACATGCTTACAAAATAACATTAATGTATTTAGAGATATATATTTACACACATATATTCACACACACACACACACACACACACACACTCTCACTCACAATTCAGTGAGAAAGCACCTAACCTTCCTAAGGCGGCTGGTGCTGGTGGCCCCTCATGAGTCACCTCTCTTCTCCTTCATTTCCCCTTTGCCTGTGTAGTCAGGTTCCCACTAAAGAGGCTAAATTGTCCCCAGAAACATGCTTTGAATGGTCTCTGCAGCTAGACCAAGAACATCTGACTCGGTCATGGTCAGTGGGATCTGAGTTGAGATCTGCTGGGCCTCCTAGGATATGCTTTTCCCTCTAATTAAAAGAAGCTCAGAATAAAAGAATAAAGGATACCCTTTTTCTTTTTAACTCGACATTGCTATGTCTGCCTGGGTGCTGCATTTTGCTACATTTGAGGGATAAGCCAAAAGTTTTAAGCCTAAAGACCAAGCTTGTATGCGAGGGAATTCAATTCCATTCTTAATTTGAGAAATCACGTTAAAGGTGGAACATGATTTTGTACTTTATCATTCTTTTAAATGTCCCTATCATTTTTCTTTTCTAACCTAGAAGCCTAGGCAGGTTACATCTGTCAATAGTCTTTGAAGTTTTTTTTTTTTTTTTAAATCATGAACACGTCAAATATTTGAATTAACTATCAGTCAGAAGGCTCAGCAAAGAAGTCCACCGTTTGTGGATCTGCTACCAGCCAGCCCATACTCTGTGTGCAGTTGGCAGTCTCAGCGTTTTCTAACCCGCGAGCCACATGGTACATGCAGTGTTTCAGGCACCAGGAATCCCTGGCAACCAGACCAAATGGTAAAATAAATGCCCATTGTCCTCAACGAGGCTGTTGTAGCTAACTTCACGCACTTCTGATCCATGTTTTAATCAGCTAAAGGGCCGATGGCCTGTTCCTCTGGCCCATCTGTGTTCTGATGTTCCATGTTCTCTACGACGCTGCCCTACTTCATCCTTGGGCTGTCCCCCTGTACCTACCGGGTCATTCACGACGTCCTCTGGAGTTGCTCCTCCATAATCGGCAAACTCCTCTGTATCCTCAGTGGACATCTCCATGTTTTCTCCATTGTCCTGTCTTCACTGATAACTACCTCCTTCCTGCGTGCACCACTTCTGCCCTTTTCTGTTTACTTCCCTTACCCAACATAACTCATGGCCAGGAATGAGGCTTTGGTGACCCCCTTTATCTCCATTTTCACCTCCAGCACATGACTCTTCCACTCTGTAAATAACGCACATTCTTTCCCCACGAGCCAGTGTGTTGAGGACTGTGTTGCCTAGTTTACTATCATCAGCCCACATATATCTTCAGCTCACAGGATGAACCCCTCAGTGTCTTGGCTTCTCACTGCATTGACCTCTTCAACTCTGTGACATTCTCTTCTTCTCCACTTTAACAGTCCACTCTAGTGGACGTTCCTAACATCATGTCATCACCTCCAATTTCTTTTCCCCTAAAATCAGTCATTCAAGCCTCACTCTCTTTACCATGTCCTCTTATATGTTCAGCTTATTTATTCAACCATCCCTTTTTCAGCTGTTCAGTCCTGTCTACATCCCATATCCATTCCTATCCATTCATGACTTTGTCAACAGCTACCTTTCATACCTCATTATCCAGGTTAAATTGCATGATTCATCATTTCAACAACACCCTTGCCAGTTATCTTATACTCCTTTTCTGTCTTTTTTTTTTTTTTAATCACTTTCACTTGAAATTGTCCCAAATTCAGATCAGCTTGACTGTTCAATTTTTTCCTGTTTTCACTTCATTAACCGTTAGAGCTTCTAGCTTTATGTCCTCTCCTTTATCCCCTCCCCAAAGTTTATTATCCAAATTCTCAACATAGTTGCCTAAATGTTTTCATTTCCTTCCATCCAGTTTACTCATTTAGTCCTGTCAGTATTCTGACCTCATCCTGCCACCAAAATAATACATGTTAAGACCACAAATGATCCCCATCTTCCTAAATTCTTCAGACAATTATTAGTATTTATTTGTACTTTCATCAAGATACCGTGGTTCTGACTCACCAGTCTTGAAGTAACTCTCTTTTCTTGGTTTCCATGTCATAATATGCTTTTTACTTCATTCTTTTCAGATCACTATTCTCTGCTTCTTTGTGGGGGTTCCTTCTTCTCTACCCACCCAACAAACACTGACGTTGCTAAGGGTCAGTCTTAATTTATCTATTCAAAGTTTATACTATATACTATACTATAATTTTATACTATATAATATAACCTATATCACTAATACCTATGGATTAAAGTTTTCTCAATATGCAAATGACTCAAATATATGTCTCTAGATTTACCTATCTCCCAAGTTGCTGACAAGGATATACAACTAGTTGAGATCTACTTTTGGATGTGGGAGAGGCACCTCAAACCAAATATGTCCAAAACGGAACAAATGATTTCTATCCATCTCCCCTAGAAAACAAACAAAAATAAGCACAACACAGGTTCTCTGCCAGTGACACCAACATTTGTCTAGTTGTATGAACTAGAAATCCTCCAGGTTCTGTGCATAATGAAACCTTATCAGTTTCAACTTCCACACAACCTAGGATGCCATCATTCCTCTCCAGGAATACTATTCTGATGTCATAACCACCCTCTCTTCTATATTTGCAACCATCCCACCCAACACTTTTACCACATGGACCCAATTAGATAACTCATTGTTTAAAACAATGGCTTTGTCCTTTTCTAATTAAAAATATCTCCAGTGGCCTATAATTATATTGTGTGTCTATCTGATATCTCCTTTTCAGCCTCATTGTATACCTGTCCTCTCAAAGAGAAAGAAACTAGTCAAGATGAACTAAAAAATTTGGCCTGAGTAAATTCTAGGATGGCATTGACATTTCCTGAGATGGAGAAGAATGTACGAGAGGCAGGGGCTATTATTATTAACTTTGTTGTTGTCATTGTTTGTAGTGGTGGAAATGTCAAGAGTTGTTATTTTTGGAATACCTATGATACATCAAAATGGAGGGGCATCTGGGTGGCTCAGTCAGTTAAGCGTCTGCCTTCAGCTCAGGTCATGATCCCAGGGTCCTGGGATCGAGCTCCATATTGGGCTCCCTGCTCAGCGGGAGAGTCTGCTTTTCCCTCTCCCTCTGCCCCTCCTCCCCCCAGCTCCTGCTCTCTCTCTTAAGTAAATAAATAAAACCTTAATAAAAAAAATAAACATCAAAATGGAGATGTTAGGTAGGAAATTTATTAGAGGATTTGGGAAGAAAATGGCAATGGACGTACTATCTTGGGAGTCATTTTATGAAATCACCTATGAAGTGAGTATTAATAGAGAAGAGGCTCAAAGACTGAGCTCTTAAGCAGGGAAACAATTAGAAATCTGGATGAAGGGAAGGATCCAGCAGGGGAGAAAAATAAAGAATAGGCAGTGAGATAGGAGAAAAAACAAGAGTGGTGGTGTCTCAGAAGCTAAGTGAAGAAAGAGTGGATAACTGTACCTGAAAATCCTGATTCCAGTAAGTTGAGGACTGGATTTTATAATATGTAGGTCATTGGTGATCTCTATAAATGCAGTCTCAGGGGAATGGTGGAGGTAATATCTTGATTAGATGGGTTTAAGAGAAGTGAGAGGTGAGGAAGTAAAATCAACAAATAGTGAATTTCCACAAAAGGAGGTGTATCTGACTATTCACCAATGTTCATGATAATAAGACATAGTAGGCTCTCAATAAACATTTGTTGAAGAAATGAATTAAGTGGATAAAATAAGGGAAGGGAAAGTCTATTTTTTAAATTCCAGTTTTCTTTATATATTAATACATAGTATCTTTTGTAATTGTAAAGGAAAATCAACTTTTGATTTTGGTTTACAGTTATATGAATTTTAAGACATGTATGGTTTCCACCATTATCAGGATATAGAACAGTTGCATCATCTCAAAAGACTCCATCACATTGTCACTCTATAGTCACACCTTCCCTTCATCCCTTTCCATTGGCAACCACGGATATGTTCTCCATCACTGTTATTTTGCCTGTTAAGAATGTCCTATAATGGAATCATTTGGTATGTAACCATTTAAGACTGGCTTCTTTCAGCGAGTCTTTGAGAATCCTCTGAGTTATCATGTGTAATAATAGTTCATATTTATGGTTGAGTAGTATGCCATTGTATGGATCTATCATTCATCTCTTGGGAAATAGCCCAAGTGCTTTTCAAATTTCGACTTGTTAATTAGCAGATAGTCTTTCTGTATAATAACTTCTACAGTATTAAGTTTCATGTGGTATCACTAAGAAGTACCATTATAGGAAAGGATAATTAAAGGAATTTTTTCTCTTAAACAAAAGCTATTTTAGATTCTGTCAGTTTGCAGTATGACTAGAACCATTTGTAACATTGTAGGCACAAAATGCTCTTGAGTTAAGATAGTGTTTTAAGGCCACTATATGGACACAGCTATACATATTTTGCATTACCGATGATACCTAAAATATGTTTCTCTACTTACTTTCAAAGCCTGTAAGACTTTATGAGTACATGCGTAATTCTTTTCACATAAAAAGATGCTTCAACAGTCAGCTCGTGTTTAGAGCCTTGAAAGCAGTGGGTTGTTTCTTCATGAATCTTCCATCTTTTTGTAGTTGTAATTATATTTAATTGTATTTATTTAATTGTATTTCATGTACATTAAGAAAGGTGCTAAATATAACGTATGTTGGATTTCATTTATATTTATTTATTTATTTATTTAAAGATTTTATTTATTTGACAGAGAGAGACACAGTGAGAGAGGGAGCACAAGCAGGGGGAGTGGGAGAGGGAGAAGCAGACTCCCTGTGGAGCAGGGAGCCTGATGCGGGGCTCGATCCCAGGACCCTGGGATCATGACCTGAGCCGAAGGCAGATGCTTAACCATCTGAGCCACCCAGGCGCCCCTGATTTCATTTATATTTAAACATTATAGAATAATGTTTTTAAATGTAAAGATAATACTAGGGGTAGAATGCTCTTGGGATATAGCAAGATAGAGTGGAAATCAATCATTCATTTAACTCCATATAATATCCTATTGTAATTTTGTTTACAAGCTGATATGGAAACAATTGTGAGGATCTACTTAGGAACCTCACATTTCCAGAAATGACTATGGGAGAACTAGAGAAATATGCCATAGCTAGAAGACACGGGAGGGATGCAGAAATGGAATTCAGACATGATCATGTGCCTTCATTTGTACCCATAGGATCGTAAGTCTAGGCAAAAATATGTAACTGCACTCTCCCACGCAACAGAGATGCGTGATTCATAGGGATGTGTGATGTAGACACACCCATGGGGAGTTAACCAGCTGTTCTTATCTTCTCTTAAACCAGTTTGGGTTGGTGATCGCTTGGAGCCATCTCTTTGTTCTTTATCCATATAATTTGAAGACAGGCCAATCTCTTTCCATGAGGTGCATTAATGGAAGTATAATCCCTTTTAATGCAGGCTAAAGCCCATCAAGAAAACCAAATCCCCACATTCCTGCTCAGGGCTACCGTATCCTCAGGATGTTTGTGTGGAGCCACCATTAGTATTTAATAGAAGCTGGGCATGTGCATCAAGAAGATAATATAGTACCTGAGAATTGGAAAGAGCTATATAATATTAGGGTTTTCTTGTGGAATAGAAATAAAAATGATTGAAATCCTGGTTTAAGAAAAAAAGTATATTCACTTTAACTGTCTTCTTTGGTGGTATTTATAGAAACAACCTTTATTCTTCTCCAACAGCTTTCCTAACTGGAAAAAATAAATGATCTCAGTATAATGCAACGTAATATATAAACCCTTAACCTGTAATTGACCTATGTACCGTTCAAGTACAAATAGCCATTTGGCTGGACTTCTGGAAGGGGTTAAGGTGAACCACTTAAAAATTTGCTTTCAGTTGAGGACAAAGTAAAAGATTCTTTGGTGTGTCTCTGTGCATATGCTTGTGCATATATGTATGCAGTGATTCTATAGCACATGAAGAGATGTAGGTAAAACAATCAATGATCTAATTCAAATAAGGAATGTTTTATTTTCTAAGTGTTGATTTGCTCAAAGAGACTGTCTTTTCAAGGCTGTTGGCTTAAAAAAAATTACAACACATGTTTCAAGAGTTTCTTCTTAAATTCCTCTTTCTGGTCCTAGTAAGATAAAAATAATTTATTTTTAAAAACATCCTAATAAACCTGTGATTGACTAAAATGGGGAGATTTAAAAAATTCTAATTATCTTTCCCCAATTATCATTACGCTTAGCATGATGAGGCTTAGTGGCCTCCCTTACATTTTTTAAATCGACTGTCCCAGATCCTCACATTCAAATTCAATAAGCACTCCTTGTTTGAAGTAGAACTGTATTTCCAATAGAAGGTTTCCTTAAATGAGATCTCTAAATAAAAGGGAAAGTCTTCCTCTTTTCCCCTCCAAGGAGGTGGTGGGTGTGGGGACTGGGCTGGAAGGATTTACAAGCTATCATATCCCAGTGCTGAACTGCTTATTGGATAGTTTGTAACACTTAACCGAGAAGGCACGACCTTTCAGAAATCATGTCTTTAGAGACTCCATGCACTTTGTTAGAAGCTGTGTTGTTAAATTCAGATAAATCAACACTGGCTTTTACTGAGGATTGTGTCTTTGCATTTTAGTCTATACTGAGTTCAAGGTAATTAAATTTTTAAAATTTAATTTTCTTTCTTAAACACCATATGTGCTGTTTTGATTGTGCTTCTGTGAGGACATTTCATTTCTAAAAAGTCAATCCTATTATTTAAATCTACTTAAATTTTACAACTCTCCATTACTTATATTGGAGCTCTCTTTAGTAAACTCTAAAGGGATGACTTGTCTATTTATATTTCCATGATTTTTGAGGTAATTCATTCTGTTTATTATATTGTCATATATACACAATAAACTGAAGTGTTTTTGTTTCTGTTTTTAATCTCAAGATTTTCTAAAAAATGTTTCTATCTGTGGGGTGCCTGGCTGGCTCAGTAGGTAGAGCATGTGACTCTTGATCTCAGGGTCATTAGTTAGAGCCCCATGTTGGGTGTGGAGACTACTTAAAAAAAAAAGTGTCCATCAAAAATAAGCTAAATTCTAAGTATAACAAAACAAAACCCATTTGCTTCAGTCTCAGATCTATTTATTCTTTCTATGGTTGATCCCTTCCAATTTTTTTCTCTCTTTATTCTTACTTAAAAACAAAAACCTTGCTTTTTCTTTGACCAGGTCTCCTTTTTTTTTTCTTGTTATGCTTCATTTTTTAAAATCTTTTATTTTTTCCTTTGTGACTATTAGTGGTATTTTCAGCTAATTGTTTGTTAGGTTGGAAAATAAAGGTTCATTCAATTTCTAAATCTCTTGCTTTTAAGGATTTCTCCAGCAGGTGGTACTAAAACACTGTAAAAAGATAGAGTCACAACTCCACAATTTTAGTCACCTGGAAAAAAAAAAAATCTCTGCTGGGTCATGAGGTTGTTGCATGTAAAGAAGGTATGTTTGCAAACAACAAACATTTTGCACTTGAAAAATCTTAGCACTGCATACATTTAAACTACTACCCATAGTTTAGTCAGACCTTCTCTTTTGTACAAAAGAAATCGATATTCTTATAGAAATAGTAGGAGTTTATATGAATATGTTTATCTCTGTAGGGGAGAATGAATTGAGACAATCTTTGTCTCCAAAGAGTTTGCTAAGTGTTGTATAAAATATTATGTCAAATCTGCATAAAATCAGAATTAAAAATGTATTTATTAGTATCCATATGGTTATGTTCCCATTTTGACATGAGGGAATTGGTACACATACTCTAACGCCTATTAGTGTTAATGGGAATTATATGTGTAAATCCCTAAGTCCCAGCGCATTGAGATGAAAATCTCCGTCAGGATTTTAAAATCTGCATTTGTATTGCTTTTGGTTATGAAGAAACTAAAAGTACGGTAGTTGTTCTATCTTGCAACTTGGTAGGGATAAGTTGCACCTGAAACAACAGACCTTGCAGTGTTATTTATTCCAGTTAAACGTTCAGTTTTAGTGTGATGATCCCTTCAGAGCCAAAAACTAGAGAGGTTTCTCAGATTGCCAACCCTGAGTTCTGGAATGTAGCCATCCCCAAAGAGCTACCACAGCTGTTCCCATAGTAGCAGAGAGGTTGCTCCTGGGTCTCGCTTCCAAGAAGAAATATCTTCCTTTCGAAGCCAGTTCAAGCACATTAAAAACAGCAGAGCTTTCTTCTCCCTCCCAACCCTTATCTCTGCAGCTCCTTCTGCCTCCCCCGCAGTTGCGCCGGGCCGTCTCCCGGGCACCTGTTGTTCCTGGGATCTTTGGAACACCACCTGAGTTTGAAGCTGGTTCCCAGGGACCCTGTAGAAGTAGGTTCTTTCCAGAATACCCCAGGCCCGGGCAACGGCGAGTAAATATCAGCTGTACTATAGCGACTGGCGCTTCCTGACCGACACTTCCGCTTTGGCACCTCCCCAGGAAAGTGAAGCGGGGCTTTTGACAGCTGGGAGATCTTCTGCCCTACAGATCTAGAAGATTCTTGGGCCAAGAAGGAAGCCCTTCCATGCAGGAATGCAAGGAGCCAGCCAGTCTTCTCCTCGGCTGTCTTTCCCAGCTCTGCTTTTCTGAGCTTCGGCCTGCCTAGCTGACTAAGAAGCAGGATTCCTTCAAGAGTCTATGTGGTCTCCATCCAGCTGCCTTCTCTGCCTCCCCTGGTCCCAAAGGCTTTCTGGCCCTATTTAAAAGCCCTTTTGTTCTTGAAAATGTATTTCCAGTCACCGGAGACTTCAGTTTTCTGTCACTGGATAAGTTGATTAGCCAATATTTATTGGGTATCACCAATGTGGCCGATTATATGAGGGATTGGGGAAAAAGATCCCCATTCTTTTCCAATTTTCTCAACCCTCTTGATTCTGACTAACTGGGGCTTTGAAGTAAACTAGCCTTTTCTTTCCTTTCCTTCTTCTGGGCTGGCTGTGTGGACCATTTCCACCTCTGCTTGCGGTATTTGCCCAGGTGACAGATGTCCCATATCTATCTGGTCTTCTGTGTTAAATGAGCGGGTTTTAAAATGCATGATTGGACACAGTGTATACTATAGATAGGTAATTCCCTCTGGTTTGAGGAAAAGATGAAAAAGAAGAGTCTTTTATGTTAGCCTGAAAATTCACTCTCCTTTATATCTTGTTGTTTTTGAATTTCTAAAGCAAAAGAAAAAAATTTTTTTTTTTCTTTTCCATTTCATGCTCAAGATGGACTGGAGAAGTACAACACCAGCACCATGTGGTTAGTAATGATTTGCTTCTCTGATAGAGCAAATTGGTTGTTGACAATGGTTGACTGCCACGGACACTGCCCAATAAGGGAAAGAGGCGTTTTATTGATTATGAGACAAAAGTACCCGAACTGGGTTTTGTCCCTTTAAATTTTATGGACTATAAAATGGAGACCTTGTGCCTTTTAAATCTGAATTTAGTCTGATATTACAGTTACTTTTACTATTACTCTATTCATGATCTCGAAAAGGGTGTACATATTCACTGGGAAAAAAAATCCTACTCCTTCGCAGGTATGTTGCTAAGGAATACTTGCACAAGCTCGCATGCAGGGAAAAATTCAAAGCAAAAGATAAATGTTTAAGGGGAGTTCTGAGGTCACGGCTAAAAAATTTTGATTTGAAGTCATTACTCCAAGTCGAATATAACAATATTTCTTTAGCACAGGATCCTCAATCCATATCTCATTTACCATATTTAAATCCTTAATCCTCTAACACCAATTCAAATAACAGTGCCCTTACTAGCTTCCCAGCTTCGGGTCACTATTCAAGGAGAAGTTACAGGCAGTGAAATCAGAAGGGCTTGCCGGCAGGTAGGTAAAGGATGTCAAGGCAGGCCTGCATGACTCATAAACAAGCAGAGCTTATGAATTATCTATTAAACAAATGTTTTTTGAGTACTGTGCAAGGCAGTGGGGGCAGTGACCGAAAAAATCCCCATTCTCAAAAATTGCCGCTGTTCCCACGGGACTCATGGTCTGGGAAGGCAGGTTGATACAGAGGAAACGACAGGACCTAATCATAGCCATGAACCAAGTAATTCTGAATGTCATGTGCCTGCTAAGCGTCTAATATACCGCCATTTGCTAATCTTCACAACAGCCTTATGAAAGATATATTATTATCTCCATCTTACCAGGGAGGCAATTAAGGCTTAGAGAGATTACAGTACCTGGCTAAGGTATTCCTTATTAAGTGACAAAGACATCACTTGAACCCAGGATTGTCAGGCTTCTGAGACTAGGTCTTCCTCCATGCCTTGCTGTTCCTTCTCTTGGGAATTGAAAGGATCAAGTCAAACTTTCTGCCAGGAACACCGAGGTGAACAGGTAAGATTTCACGGAGAAGGCCTTTCTTGGAACTGGGGAATACGTTTTCTTGGCACATCTCATTAGCTAATTTAAAAAAGAAGTGTTGGAGTGTTGCTAGGTAGTTTATATTTTATTCCATTGCAAGTTGGAAAAATACCTTGCTTCAAAGCTTTGTTTTTGTATATATTCTTTGTGGGGTGGATCACATTATAGGCAATTTGGAGAAAATGTTTATAGTTGTACAGGCTGAGAATCTGGTCCTTCCCCAACACACATTTTAATGTATAGCAAAACACAGCCACAATATAGTCCTGCTGTTCATGAAGCAAAGCTTGATTCTGGGACGTATAAACAGGAGCGTAACTGTAGGAAACATGAGTTAATCCTCACAGTCCTTAGCATTTGTAAAGCTTTGGTAAGAACCTCATGTTTAGCATTGACCAAAGACATTTCAACAGATATGTGGAACCTGGAGAGAATCCAGGGGAGAGAGCAGGAATGATGTAAAGATTCCTCATGCAGAGAAGGCTGCCTTGTGTAAAGTAAATAATTCAATTCAACGAACACTCATGTGCAGGGTACCCTGGTGGGAAAGGCTGGGCCTTTCCCACCAGGGCTGGGCCCACATCTGTTTTATTAATTAATATGTCCACAGTTCTTTGCCCGGTTCTGGGTACATAGTAGCACTTCAGGTCTTATGTGATGAATTAGGGCCTTAGAATCGAGTAGGAAGGCAAAAATAAGGGCAGGTCTGCAATCCAAGGAACAAGAGGTAAGCAGTACAATAAATGCACAGATAAAGAGGGAAGAAAAGGATTCATTTTTTTAAAAAAGATTTTATTTATTGTGAGAGAGAGAGAGAGTGAGGGAGAGTGAGTGCAAGCTGGGGGAGCAGCAGAGGGAGAGAGAATCTTAAGCAGGCTCCATGCTCAGCATAGAGTCCAATGTGGGGCTCCATCTCATGGCCCTGACATTATGACCTGAGCCGAAATCAAGAGTCAGGCACTTAATGGACTCAGCCACCCAGGCGCCCCTAAAAGGATTCATTCTGACTGCATTATCATTGAAGCCTTCATGGAGCACTTCAGTGTTTGAGATAGGCTTTGGACGATGGGGAAACTTTCCACAGGATAAAGAGAATGTACATTTCTGGAGATGGGGTCAGTCTGTGAGGAGAAGTAACGGTAAGAGTTAATACCGTCCATGGAATGCAGAATGCAAGAGCTGCAGTATGAAGTTCATGGGGGAAACTGAAACAGAAAACAAGCCTGGAAATTAAGTTGATTTCAGGTTACAAAGCCTGGAATGTCATGTTAGGAACTTTGTACTTTATTCTTTAGGCAGCGGAGGAAATGAGCACGGCTATTTATTGAACTATGGTAATACCAAGTTTTATAGTGAGTAAATATGCAATTTACAAACATTATCTTACTTAATCCTCAAAACCAAGCTGAGGCTTAGAGAGTTGAAGTAATATTCCCAAAGTCACCTATCGGGCTAATCACATATCTGCCTGAATCTAGATCTGTCTGACTCCAGAGCAGGCCTAGGAACTATTATACTAAACTGCTTTATTATCAAAAGCTTTTGGAGGAGGAAGGGATATGACTGAAACCACATCATCAGTTTAAAGGGTGCAGTGGAAGTAATGAAACCAGTAAGAGTATTGCAATAGTCCAAGGAAAATATCATTTAAGGCAGAGCTATAGAAATGACAGGGGCAGTGAAAAGTAGAACCTGGCCATGAAAGTATGTCAAAGGTAATCTAACAAGGCCTCAAATAGTTTGAATTTGGGGATGTAGTTGTCATTAATGCAATCAGCAAAAGAGTCCCAATTCTTTCTCCTTTTAGACACATTGAATGCTTTTTCTGTCTTTTTGTGGTTGGGTGGAGTCACCTGGTTAATTAGAAACAATAAGTTATACATGGGAGGGAAGTGCATTATTCCTTGCCTGCGTATTTAATCACCAGTGACCCTCCAGAGCTCTCTCTTTTCCTCTATCATTGTGACTTGCAATATCTGAGAAGGAGAGTTCTCTTTCAGCCTGGTCCTTGAGTGGCTATAAGGAGCAGAGAGCCTGTTGACCCATGAAAGGCATGTTCTATGAATGACAAAACACAAAACAAAAAAACCCACTCTTGTTATAAACCACTGAAGTTTTAGGTTTATTTGTTACTGTAGCAAAGCTCCCATTGACTAGTATAGGGGATGAGGGAACTAGCTAACATTTATGGAGCACTTACTATGTGATGTGTGCTGCTCATGAATTATCGTATTTAGTTCTCAGAAGGAATGTAGTAAGTAGATACCATTATTATCTCTAGATTTCAGTGAGGATCTGAGATACGGTGTTGTTAAGAGAGTTTGGCTGATGATTTCTTAGCCAAATACTCAAGCCAGGATATGATCATGTCTAGACAATTTTCCCCCTCATGACAACATTTTTATATATCATGTTACCCTTTCATCATGTTTTCTGGTCAGGATAACTGGATAATGGTTATACAACATTAGTTGAAGAGGGGATAGGTTTCTTGAGTATGTGTTGAGAGATTATTATATTTAAAAATATTTTTAGGAAGAGCTGGAAGCAGAACATTGGGCAGTTTTATACAATGCTTGAGAGAAATGTCAAAGCTAGTGTGGTAGAAGAATCATGCCCCCCCCCCCCCCCCGAGATGTCCATATCTTAATCCTCAGAATCTGTGAATATGCTATTTTATACATCAAAGGATTTGGCAGGTGTGATTAAGATAAAAATCTTGAGGTGGAAGATTATCCTGGATTTTCTGAATGTGTTCAAAGTAATCACAAGTAACTAAGAGGAAGACAGAAGGTGATATGATGATGGAAAAAAGCAGAGGTCTTAGAGAAAGACTGGAAGATGCTTGGTCAGCTTTCAAGGTGGACGAACGGGTAGTGAGCCAAGGAGAGCCAGTAGCCTCTTGTAGTGGGAAAAGGCGGGGAAGCAAATCCTCCCCCAGGCCCTACAGAAGGACTACTGCTCTGTCAACCTAGTTTAAACTTCTGATTCCAGAGCTGCAAGATAAGAACTTTCTGTGGTTTTAAGTGCTAAGTTTGGGGTAATTTATTATAGCAGCGATCGGAAACTGACACAGCGGTAATGGTAGACTTCGGATTTATCTAAAGCAACTTGCTAGTTGGGGGATGGGCGAGGTTGTTCCAAGGGGGAATGTAAAGTGAAATGAGAGGGCTAAATACTGACCCCAGGAAAATTTTAAGTTGTCTTCAGGCGGAACTCAAGGGAAGAGGACATAGTCAATGGCAAATAGGAAGTGGGCAGCTCTATAGGAGGAGAGCTAGAAGTGGGATGGTTAGAGCTCTGCTGTGAGCTTCGTGCTGCTCTCTCTAGAAGAAATGGTGACATTGATTCATAGGCCAATCACAGCAACAAAAACCTAAGAAAAATAGGACATACACATATGGAGCTCTGCCCAGGCAGCCCAGTACTAATAACACAACAACGATATTTGATTGACAGTTTACAGGATGCTGAGGACTGTTCTAAGGGCTTTACATTGTTAATATTTTTAAACATTGTAAAAAATTGTGCACTATTATTAGCTGAGTTTTGTAAATGAGGAAATGATTTTGTGACAAAGCAGAATTTTAAGTGAAAAATCTAAGAACCCAGGCAATCTGGCACAGAGTCTATAGTCCTAACCCCAATGCAGATAAATATTTAAGAGAAATACAAAAGAATGACCATGGTAAGCTCAATTCTGGTAGTCCATTTAGTAGATACATAACCTTGGAAAATTTTTTTGTCCTTTTTTTTCTCATTTTTAAAATAAGTACAATAATAGCAGTACCTATTTCATATGGCTGCTAGGAGGTACGCTGTACCAGACCCTCTTGGTTGTAGATAGCCAACCCAGAAAGGCTTAAACCACCCTCTCATTCCACTGAATAGGAAAGGTGGACTTCTTGCAAGGGCTCTGAGGTGGCTCCCAGATGGGAAGAAGATCGGGAACTCTTGGAAAGGAGAGAAACGAAACTCCTCCTGTGGATCCCAGTGATTCAAGTGTCATCAAAGCTTTTTTCTGCTGGTCTCTCATCCCTACGTCTATCTGCATGTGAAATTTGTCCTCTCCTACAGAAGAATGTTTCCCCCCATTCAGTGGGGAACAGGATATTTTGGACTTCTCAGGCTCTCCCAGGCCACCTTCATGAGGACAGGCCATGATTTGGCCCATAGATATTGCTCAGATCTTATTTCCTTCTGCTCTTCTGGCTCCTCCCACCAGCCATACTGTTTCCTTCTGTCCTGTGACACTACCAAGCATGCTACCATTGCTGGCCTTCTACTGGAATTCTCCGCCCCAGGGTAAAAATAGTGATGCTCAATTATAGAGTATTTATTATGTTCAGATACTGTTCTATGCACTTTATGTATAAATAAATTCATTTAATACCCAGCATCAAACCTCTGAAAAAGACACTATTTTATCTCCACTATACAGATGAAGGAAACTAATTCATAGAAAGGTATTTTACTCAATGTCACACCGTTAATCAGTAGCAGAGCCACATTTGAGCCTGGGAAACTTGGCTTCAGAGTCTGTGTCTTTACATTTGCATTTTTACTTCCTTCAGGACTCTGCTCAAATATTACCACCTCAAAGACCTGACCACCCTATCTGAAATAATACTCTTGGTCCTTTCTATCTTTTTTCCATGATCTATTTTCTTCTAAGCATTTTATCAATATTTGGCCATTATATTTGTTGGTATTCTCCACTATCATGTAAGTTCAATAAGGACAGTCTTTTTTTAAATAAAAATTATTTAAAAAATTCCAGTATAGTTAATATACAGTGTTATATTAGTTTCAGATGTACAATATAGTGATTCAGCAATTCCATACACCTGGTGCTCTTCACAACAAGTGCCCTCCTTAATCCCCATCACCTATTTCACCCATCCCCCCACCCAGAACAGAGCATTGATTGGTTTGCTTAGCCACCTGACACATAGAAACATTCAAATATTGGTCGGATGAATTGAATGAACTCTTGTGTGCTTACTACGTGCCAAACACTATTCTAGATGTTTGGAGTGCATCAAGGATCCTTGCTTTTGCGCAGTTCACATTAGATAGGGATTTGGGGGAGTGGAAACAATAATTATAAAAGTAAATTTTTAAGTTTGTTTGAAGGTGAAAGATTCTATGAAATGGGAAAGAAGTAGAGCAGGGAAAAGGAGATTGGGAATGCTGCTTAGGAAGCCTGTTGCTAATTCTACATGAAGACCTAAGGTGAGGGAGTGAACCCTGTGGATACGGAGGTGGGGGTGGGGAGAGCATTTCTGGCAGTGGATATAGCCAGTGCAAAGGCTCTGAGGCTGAGTTTGATTGGAGTGTTGTCAGTAGTGTGGCTGAGTGGAGTGGGGAGAAAGTCAGAGGGAGGAGGGAAGGGAAGAGGCCAGTTCACCAAGAGACTTGAGGCTGACTGTCAGTACTTAAAGAGAAATGATATGGTTTTGCTGAATGAATAAATAAATGATTGATTATTAAAAAAAGGAAAACTATAACATGCTGGCTCTACTTAAAAAAAAAATCCTTGGAATGACTGAGCCATTCTGCTTTGGGCTCGTGTCTGTTTCCGAATAAATCCCATGACCATGACCAAGAACCTAAGTAGCAAGGTTAGTTCACATTTGGCCAGTTGCCTACTTCTCAGAAAAGAAAAACAAAACCCAAAATACTTTCTGGATAGACAGGTGAGTTAATATGAGAAAGTGGTGATTCAGTTTAGTAGCATTGACTGAGATAGGAGGGGAAAGAACAGTTCCCCGACAAGTCAGAGTAGGGTCCCAGATATGGCTCAGGACAGTAAATATTAGCTAGGGAATAATCCGGCAAACAGTAAATTCTAATTAAATTGTAATGCTCTTTTATCTCTTTTAGTCATTGAGAAACATTCTATTTGTACTTATGGCATCAACTTCAGATTATCTTTCATTAAACTCACTGTTCCAGGCACTGGGGAGATAAAATTAATTGACCAAGACGTGCCCTCCAGAAGCTCACACTCTAGCGAGACAAAATATAAACAAATCACATTAATCCGACGTGCTCCCTGACATAATGGGGAATGCGCCGCCTGCTATGGGGACATGCCGGATGGAGCCCTAAGCTTATTATTTTCACAAATCAGAGTGTCACGAAGTATTGTCCATGGACTGCCTGTGTCAGAATCACCTTGGGAGCTCTTCTTAAAATGCAGATTCCTGGGCCCATCCCAGACCTACGGAATGACAATCTCTAGGGATAGAGCTTAGGAATCTGTTTTTATAACACTGCTCCTAATGACTCTTACCCACACTAAAATTTGAGAATGATTGCCATCTATTCTTTCTTTCCTCCAGTGCTGTCTGGTAAGAGTGCTGAGCACAAAACCAGCTGCAATGAGCAGGTTTATAGCTTCCCCGAGTCACAGGGGAATTTGCATGGTAGGTCATTCTGCCACAAGGCGTACAGATCTGAAAATTCGGAACTGAAAATAGAACAATACAGGCCCCCAAGCTACGCTTCAGATTTGTAAGCCAATGCTGTGGTTGCCTGTATTTAGAAACTAAATTATTACTGTCGGTGATAAGCTTCATTATTTTTTTATTGTCCATTGTGACTTAATTATTTTTAAAAACGCTCGGCTTTTGAGAAAATCCAAAAGAGAAAGTCCTTCTTTGACCACTGATAAGCCAACTGTAGTTTTCTTCAGGGTCAAATAGACATAGTCATCCAAGTTAACCTGATTGCCTGACTGGGGGGCTGGTGGTTCAACCAAACTGTTCATATTAAAAGAAAGAAAGAAGGAAACTTTCTCTCTTTTTCTCACTTTCTCTCTTTTGTTGAGGTTTTGGACGTAGACATTACTTATCTCCTTTACAAAGAATTTATATCTATTATCTATGACTTCAATTAGGGAATCAACTCTGATGATGGTCAGCTCAGTAACCCAGGCCTCTCGGGCTTTGTGTCTCAGGATTACATGGTCCTGTCTCTTTCTCCCATGCTCATTTCCATTATCATAGTCTGTAGCCCTCATGCTCCCAAATTTAGCTTGCTTCGATATATTCCTAGTGGTTCCCTTTGCTTTTCTTTTACCTAGCTGTAAGATTCAGCAGCGTTGCCTGATAAATATGCCCTAAAGTATCACTTTCATAATGTCAATGTGTTACTTAGGCTTCTTCAATGAAAGAACAGAGTTTTTCTCTGACTGCTTTACATATCCAGTTATTGGAAGAAACTGTCTACTGTCTTAGTCTTCCTTATGACTTCCGAGGTTTCATGACCTGCTTCTATCTACAAATTCCCTCTTTTTAACTCTTCCTCTCCCCTGAGCAGTCCTTCATGCCGTTGGTGTGATTGGCTTACCTTATAACAACCATCAACGTTCATGTTGGCGGATCCTTCATTTATTACTGGCCTGGGTACCCACCCTGATGCAGTCAGTTGTCAGCTCAATGCGAGGCACTGTCCATCTTTGCTTCCCGAGCAGGAGCCTCTGGATGAGAGCACCTGTAACTTTCCAGCTCGATAACCTAACTCTCTATTACAGCCATAAAAATGTTTAAACTTTCTCCCCCTGGATTTCAGTTTCCCTGATAACATGACTCTCCCTAAATCTTCAGTTCTATTGCTGACTACTCTCCAATGAGTGCTCACCGCCCTGCTTAGACCAGTTTTCTTTAAGTGGCTTCCACACACTGTACACGTTCCCACCTCTGCACCCTAGCCCGTGATGCGCATTCTACCAGTCAGTTCCTGCTATCGACACCTTACTCCTCCAGCCACAACTCACCCTTTATGCAAGAATCTGGTCCTACCACCTTCACAGAGCTTCTCCAAGAACTTTGTCTCATGTTGAGCCTCCCTTTTCTCATTAGTTTTGGACATTCTAGGTACGATCTTATTACCTATACCTCATTATTCATGTTCTTTATTTGGTGTGTGTCTTTTACATAATACTTTGTTCTCTAGTTGGCTTCTGTGTGTCGGTGCAAAGTTGGCTTTGCACTGGGCTTCTTGGGTATTTGGACCATTTATTACTGTGCTGGTACAGCATAGTGCTCTATCCGGTTCTAGACACGTAGCACCCGAAGAACCATTGTGTAGACAATGTGCAACTGGATAAGCAATTGTTGAAGAGGAAATTGCCCAAATTCCTGCTACAGGGGTGATGATCAGTAATACTACCCAGAAACTATCATGTTCATTGGTCAACATGAAAATTATTTTCAGTATGAATCCCCATCAATGAGTGATTCTTTTTACTAAAGAAAGAGGATTTTTTTTCCTTCTGCACTAGTGCACCTCAAAAAGGTAAATTTTGATCTTGTTAAAACCCCAAAACCAGAAAGGAAGTCCCTCGAATGAAGTAGAGGACCTGATTCTAGTGCCAAATGCTATGGGGTGAGATTACTATTGGGCTTACAGAAAAGTGACAGTGGATCTATGACATGCATAAGCAAAAAGTAATCCAGATTCAGTTGATTCAAAAACCTCAAACTTTTCTTTTGGTGTTCATTGCTAAGGATTTTTTTTTTTTTTTTTTTTTTTTACCAGTTCCTAAGTGAGCAAAGTAACATCATAACTTCTGTTGTGGTCCTCGAAGCTGATTTATTAATTGTGCCTGGGATATCTGTATAAGAGTGTCATTCTATATGTTCCTTCTCATATAAACCTTTCTGATTGAATGTTATTTCTTACTAAAGATTCTCTTTCAGGCATTCTTATGTATAGGTGATAGAACTAGGCGGACCTTGCTCAGATCAGGACTTTTTCAATTCAATTTCAATCACCAAGCACAAAAGGGAACTTACTGGCTTGCGTAAGCTGGAAATCGAGGTTAGAATCGAGGACTCTAATGATGTTATCAGGCTTTTCTCTTCATCCCTTAACTCGTCTTCTTGCTGTGTATCAGTTTGAATTTTTTATACTCCAGATGATCTTTTCCCATGCAGTTAGCTAAGGAGGCTACCAGAGGGCACAATTATCTGTTTCCAGCTTAATAACACTAGAGGAAATAGATATTCTTTCTCTAACCTTTGTCTTCAGAAAAGACTGATTGGTCCTGCAAGACATAAAGTTCCTAAGAACTAATTGCCGAGGCACTGGGTTTTATGATTAGTCCAGTGTTGGCTGTGTCCCTTTCTCCTAAGACCCCGTCACCTCCAGTGGCCAGGGTGTGCTGGGCACCACGTGTAGTGGCACCATAAGATTACATGTGTTGAAGGGAGAATTCTCAAAAAAAAAAAAAAAAAGTGATGTTGGCCATTCAACGTATGTCTACAATTATGACCTAATAGTGGAGATTACGTTGTCCAGATTGAGAACAATGAGGGAAGCAGGATGCACTCTGACATAGAATGCCACCCTAACAAGATTTATTTTTGCCTTGCAGTACTTTGTAAGATTGTATTTTACAAAGATGACTACCACAAATCTTCCATCCCACCTCTTTTCTTCAGTGTGATCTTACCGCTTCCCAGTAAAGAGATGGGGTCTAACTCCTTCCAGCTGCCACGTAAGTCTGGACCATAAGCAATAGAATGGGCCAATACAGATGCTGCAGGGCTTCTGCCATGGTCTCTTGGCATGCTTGTGCTTGGAATGTTCCTTCTTAGAACCCAGAATCCATACTGTGAGAAGCCCAAGCCACATGGTTTGGCCCCATGTACATGTTCTGATCGACAGTCCTAGCTAAGCAACACCTTTGAGTGATTCTAGCCCAAGCACCACCCATGTGACTGAAATAACTCTTGGAAGTGTATCCTTCAGCCCCAACATTTTCGGGTCCTGGTCATTTGTGTTCCTCTCAGCTGAGACTCCAGACAAGAGTCTGGGAAAGATAAGCTATACCACTGTGTCCTGGTGGAATTTGTGACCCTCCAAATTAGTGAGCCTAATTAAAAAGCAGTTGTTTTATACCACTAAGTTTGGTTGGATTATTCTGAAGGAATAAAGAAGAAGAGCATATTTCATGCTTTAAGTGCCAGCATGGGTTTTGGCAGAGGACAGAGAATGTATTTCCCTCCTGATATCTGAAACACAATTACTCCAGATGAGCAACATGTATTCTGAAAATAATATTATCAAAGAGGAATTTACAGATAGTAGTAGAGACAATCAGATATATTCTTTTAAAAGAGTGAGATCTTAATTTTGTGATCTTAATTCAGTGAAGGATACTAATTAATGGAGAGAAATGTGAAATAAAACCCAGGATAGGGTGATTAATGATCAACACCCACTTGGGAGAACAATGAGATGCTGACTTGATTGACACGTATGGACGGGAGTAGAGATGAATTTCATAACAAGATAATGTATTAGGGTCTTGAATGCTCTGCTAAGAAGTTTAGATTTAGATAAGGATTAATAGGAGGGTGTTAAAATGTATTCTATTTGAAAGTTATACACCAAATACGGTAAGAGAGACTGTTGTAACCATGTTAAAAAGCCATAGAGTGAGGAGTAGGAGAAGAAGCATCAGTAACAATCTCAACATGCAGTGACAAGAGAGTCTGCAAAAAATATGAAGAGCGTTGAGTACATGTAGACATGGTGGAAGGAAAATAAGATCATGGTCTGGCTGGTTGTAATTCGAGGTTAATCATAAGTTCTTGCTTCCTATAGATGACTAATCTCCACAATAATTCCAGAGCATTGCTACAGTTGGTGGTGAGGGGCAGCTGGGAAAAGAAGCTTATTTTGAGGGAATTTTCAGTGTTAGTGGTTAGTATATAATTTTTAAAAATAGCAGAGGAAACAAAGATGTTTTCATTGACGTATTTTTGATCTTAGGTTTTCACACCAGTCTTGTCATTCATGGTTCCAAACCAAACTAACAGAATATGTTGTATTTGATGTAGTGTACTTTTAGTTTAGGACTTTGAAATCCCTCCACTAGCTATGGGATCTAGAGCGAGTAACATTCTTAGAACTTAGTTTTAATATTGGGAAACTATAAATGGACTAGTTCATTGATTTTTGTGGAAGAATCTGATAAATTAATAGATGTGAAATGTTTTTGCCGCACTATCAAGTGGTATACAGATAAGATTCTTAAGATGAAACTATTTTAGGAAGACTTATAAGAATCAATTAGAATATTTCAGTTATATCAAAGGAGTACATTATAGAGATAAAACCTCTGAGAGGTATATATACTAGGTTGGTGTCCTGGATTCTATGTGGTGTTATCAAGAAGGGTGAATTAGCCCACCCAAACTGAAGGTTGGGGGACATCACTGGATGTTGGGTTAGACTTGAGCCATTTTATAGGACGAGGAGTCAGAAATTGGTGCAGAGGTAACAAAGTATAGGTATCCAAAGGTAAGAGATGAGGAATCAAATAAGGTCAGTCAGAGAAACAGATTTAGATAGACTGGAGGAAGTCAGAAAGATATCGTTGGGTGTTAGTAGTAGAGTCAGAGACAGTGGTATGACCAATTTGCTCTATCCATTGGTCCTCTTGGTGTGGGGCTTTCTCTCCAAGGGGTTAGATGCCCAAGGGGGCATTCTCTAATATTAGTACTTCATTATGAGCTGCATCTTCTTCATTCCTACAATTCTCAAAATTGCTATACCTCACAGTTTGAATAAGAGAATCCTGTTCATGTCTCAAGCTTAGACTCTGAGAGCTAAGGAATATAAAAGCTGTTGTCCTAGTTGGCTCATGCTCAGCATCACGGAGAGAGCCCTCTAATTATGAGGGCATGTGACACCATAGACATCATATATAAAGTCTCTACTTTGTATCAGGAATCCCGAAGCCTGCAACTACAGTTTCCTTTATCCTTTTGCAATCCTGTTGCCTCAGAAGTCCTTCTACCACCTTGCTGTCTTCTTTGGATTATTCATTCTACCAGCTTGGGTCTTCACCCTTCCTTTGAGCCTAGAGAATGTCCATCATCTTTTGATTCCAGGTCTCCCAGAGCCACAGGCCACCCTTGCTCTACTCAAGTATTTTAATTTGGTTCCTGTTGTCAGGGTCAAAACCTTGAAGAGATTAGTCAGCTATGGCAATTACTTCTGTTAGGTAGGTGTTAATGTGGTCAGTTATATTTCAGGTCAAACATTCAGGTTATCTCCTGTTTCCATATGTTATTTGAGTGATGGAGCAGAATTTCATCATTACCAAGTAATGCTGTGTATCTGAAAGCAAACAGATTGGGTGGTGGGTACAGTTTATAAATAAAAAATGTAAAACATATCTTTTCCACTTGCAAATATATATTTTTTAAAATTTCTGGCATGGGATTTGAATTACATTTCAAGGTGAAATTAAAGGAAAAATTCCTTGAATTTTAAAAAATCATCTTTTCTATTTTAGAATGAAAATTCTAGATTTACAGAAAAATTGTGCAGATAGTACAGTGTTCCTAAATACCCCAAACTCAGTATATTCGTTACATTGAGTGAATAAATACTGATACATTATTATGATGTGAAGTCGGAAATTTATTCAGATTTCCTTACTTCTCCTCTACTGTCCTTTCTCTATTCCAGAGTTCCTTGACGGTACCACTCTACATTTAGTCACAGTCTTTTTAGGCTCTGTTGATTGTGATAATTTCTCAGATTTTCCATGTTTTTGATGACTTTGACAGTTTTGAGGAGTACTGGTCAGGATTTTTGTAGATTGTCCTTCAATTGGGATGTGTTTATATTTTTCTCTTTGTTAGACTGGGATGGGATTATGGGCTTTGGAGAAGAAGATCACAGATAAATTACCATTCTTATTGTGTCCAGATTACAGTCTAGCAAAATGACTTCATTGTAGGTGTTAACCTAGATCACCTGACTGAGGTTGTATTTATCAGGTTTCTCCACTGTAAATTACTCTTTTTTTCCCCTTTTCCATAATGTGATCTTTGGAAAGAAGTCTCTATGCACAGTCCACAATTAATATGTGGGGAGTTAAGATTTAACTCCTTCAGGAGTCATAATTACATGAACTTGTTTGAATTCTGTTGCATGGAAGATTTGTTTACTCTCCTCCATTCATTTATGTAATCTTTTTTTTAAATATCCATATGAACTCATGGGTTTTATCTTATACTTTGGGCTACAGTTCAATATTTTATTTAATAAACTTAATTTTTTTAGAGAAGTTTCAGGTTCATAACAAAACTGAGTGGCATATTCAGAAAGCTCCCATCACCCTCGGTCCTTACACATGCACAGCCCCTCCCCCATCAACATCACACACCAGAGTGGTATATGTGTTACAATCAATGAACCTAAATTGACATATGGTTATCACCCAAAGTCCATACTTTACATTAGTGTTCACTTTTGGTGTTGTAAATTCTATGAGTTTTGACAACTGTATTAGAACATGTATGCACCGTTATGATATCATATAGAATAGTTCAACTGACCTAAAAGTTCTCTGTGCTCTGCCTATTTATTCATCTCACCCTCCTGCTAATCCCTGTCTCAACCACTGATCTCTTTACTGCCTCCATAGTTTTGCTTTTTCCAGACTGTCCTATAGTTGGAATCAAATGGTATGTAGCCTCATCAGATTATCTTTTTTCCCTCAGTAATATGGATTTAAGTTTTCTTTGTGTGTTTTCACAGATTGAGAGCTCACTTCTCTCTAGTTCTAAATAATCATTGTTTGTATGGTATCACACTTAATCCATTCACCTACTGAAGGACTTCTTGGTTGTTTGGCAATTAAGAATATAGCTATTATAAACAGCTGTGTGCAACTTTTTGGTGGATTGAAGTTTTCAGCTCCTCTGAGCAAATGCTGGGGAGTGTGATTGCTGGATCGTATGGTAAGAGTATGTTTAGTTTGCAAGAAACTGCCAAACTGTCTTATGAAGTGGTTCTAGTATTTTGCATTCTCACAGCAATGAATGAGAGTTGCTGTTGCTGCACATCCTTGCCAGTATTTGGTGTTTGTCAGTGTTCAGGATTTTGGCCATTCTAATAGTGATATCTTATTTTAATTTGCATTTCCTTAATGACATATGCTGTTGAGCTTTTTCCATATGCTTGTTTGCCATATGTATAATCTTTATGGTGAGGTGTCTGTTTAGGCCTTTTGCCCATTTTTATATCAGGTTGTTCATTTCCTTATTGTTGAGTTGTACAAGTTCTTTGAATACTTTGGATAACAGTCCTTTGTCAGATATGTCTTTTGCAAATAATTTCTCCTAGGCTGTGCCTTATCTTTTTATTCTCTTGACTCTGTCTTTCACAGAACAGAATATTTAAATTTTAATGACGTCCAACTTATCAGTTGTTTCTTTCATGGATCATACCTTTGGTATTGAGTCTAAAAAGTCATTGCCAGAGTCAGGGCCCCCTAGATTTTCTCCTATTTTATCTTCTAGGAGTTTTATAGTTTAGCACTTTATTTTTAGGTCTATGTTCCATTTTGGTTTAATTTTTGTGAAGAGTGTAAGCTCTGTGTTTAGAGTCTTTTTTTTTTTTTTACATTTGGATGTACAGTTGTTCCAAGACCATTTTTTAAATAAAGATTTTATTTTGAGAGAGAGAGAGAGAGAGAGAGAGAGAGAGAGAGAGTATGAACAGGGGGAGGGGCAGAGGGACAAGCAGTGTCCCTGCTGAGTGAGGAGCCTAATGCAGGTCTCGATCCTAGGATCCTGAGGTCATGACCTGAGCTGAAGTCAGATGCTTAACCAACTGAGCCACCCAGGTGCCCCTCCAGGACCCTTTTTGGAAAGACTGACTTTTCTCCAATGTGTTGCCCTTACTCCTTCATCAAAGATCAGTTGTGTTTCAGCTTTGGCTAGTGGGAGCTCTTTCCATTTGACATATTCCCATCATTAAAAAAAATTTTTTTTTGAGAACTTCCTTACCTTCTGGCACTACAAATACTCCAGGCTCATTTAGTATACTTCCTACCCCATTCCTGGAACAGCCATTTCTTCAAGGAGTCTGGGTTCCTTTTATTGGAGAATGGAATTTGAAACCAAGATCTGACTATTAGATATGCACATTGTTACTGTGCTATCATTGTTTTAGGCCCTCTTAGATGGTGGAGCAATGAAATAGATGTGTGTCTATCAACCCATGTATACACACATATACATGTGAACACACACACACACACACACCTTTTTTTTTTTTTAATTTTTTTTATTGTTATGTTAATCCCCATACATTACATCATTAGTTTTAGATATAGTGTTCCATGATTCATTGTTTGTGCATAACACCCAGTGCTCCATGCAGAACGTGCCCTCCTCAATACCCATCACCAGGCTAACCCATCCTCCCAACCCCCTCCCCTCTAGAACCCTCAGTTTGTTTTTCAGAGTCCATCGTCTCTCATGGTTCTTCTCCCCCTCCAATTTCCCCCCCTTCATTCTTCCCCTCCTGCTATATTCTTCTTCTTCTTTTTTTCTTTCTTAACATATATTGCATTATTTGTTTCAGAGGTACAGATCTGAGATTCAACAGTCTTGCACATTTCACAGCGCTTACCAGAACACATACCCTCCCCAGTGTCCATCACCCAGTCACCCCATCCCTCCCACCCCACCCCCCACTCCAGCAACCCTCAGTTTGTTTCCTGAGATTAAGAATTCCTCATATCAGTGAGGTCATATGATACATGTCTTTCTCTGTTTGACTTATTTCGCTCAGCATAATACCCTCCAGTTCCATCCACGTCGTTGCAAATGGCAAGATCTTATTCCTTTTGATGGCTGCATAATATTCCATTGTATATATATACCACATCTTCTTTACCCATTCATCTGTTGATGGACATCTTGGCTCTTTCCACAGTTTGGCTATTGTGGACATTGCTGCTATAAACATCGGGGTGCACATAGCCTTTTGGGTCCCTACTTTTGTATCTTTGGGGTAAATACCCAGTAGTGCAATTGCTGGATCGTATGGTAGCTCTATTTTCAACTTTTTGAGGAACCTCCATACTGTTTTCCAGAGTGGCTGCACCAGCTTGCATTCCCACCAACAGTGTAGGAGGGTTCCCCTTTCTCCGCATCCCCGCCAACATCTGTCATTTCCTGACTTGTTAATTTTAGCCATTCTGACTGGTGTGAGGTGGTATCTCATTGAGGTTTTGATTTGGATTTCCCTGATGCCGAGCGATATTAAACACTTTTTCATGTGTCTGTTGGCCATTTGGATGTCTTCTTTGGAAAAATGTCTGTTCATGTCTTCTGCCCATTTCTTGATTGGATTCTTTGTTCTTTTGGTGTTGAGTTTGATGAGTTCTTTATAGATTTTGGATACTAGCCCTTTATCTGATATGTCATTTGCAAATATCTTCTCCCATTCTGTCAGTTGTCTTTTGGTTTTGTTGACTGTTTCCTTTGCTTTGCAAAAGCTTTTTATCTTGATGAAGTCCCAATAGTTCATTTTTGCCCTTGCTTCCCTTGCCTTTGGTGATGTTTCTAGGAAGAAGTTGCTGCGGCTGAGGTCGAAGAGGTTGCTGCCTGTGTTCTCCTTTAGGATTTTGATGGACTCCTGTCTCACATTGAGGTCTTTCAACCATTTGGAGTCTATTTTTGACACACACGCACTTCTGTATGTAACTCTGTACCTGTATTAAGCTAGTCAGTTCATACTGATGTCTCCAACTCTTCTAACACATTACCATATATATCATTCTAGCCTTCTTCCCTTGCTTAACTGTGACTTCTCACTCCAAAAGTGAGAAACTTTGCTAACACCATCCATCTTATTTTTACTTAATTGTTCAATTCTGGTACACATATACAATGATTTCAAAATAGTTAACCCAGGGATGCCTGGGTGGCTCAGTCATTAAGCGTCTGCCTTCGGCTCAGGTCATGATCCCAGGGTCCTGGGATCGAGCCCTGCATCGGGCTCCTTGCTCAGCAGCGAGCCTGCTGCTCCCCCTGCTTGTGCTTGCTCTCTCTGTCTCTGACAAATAAATAAATAAAATCTTAAAAAAAAGAATTGTTAACCCATAACTCTACAGAAAACTTTATAGAATATAGTGTTATGCACATTTCTTTTTTTCCCCCCTCCATCTTACAGACTACTCACTTCCAAAGTTCCTTTACTTGGCAACCTTTCCCCCCACCCCATTTGAGGATGTATCATAATTTGTAATAGAGTTATAGTCTCTCGTCATATTTTGCATTATATCATGGAATCCCCCAACTTTCTAAATGATTTTTTTAAAAATACGCACACATTAAGTTTCACTCTTAGTGCTGTAAATTTCTATGGAATTTGACAACTGCATACTGTCATTACAGCATCACACGTAACAGTTTCACTGCACTAAAAAAATCCCCTTTTCCCCTACCCATAGACCCACCTGCTACTTCTCCCTGGAAACCGCTGATCTGCTTATTTTCTTTAAAATTTTGACTTTTCCAGAACATCATTTACATGGAATTATATAATATAGAGAGTTTTCAGTCTGGCCTCTTTTACTTAGTAATATGTATTCAAGGGTCATCCATGTTTTTATGGCTTCATCGTACATTACTTTTAATCACCAAATAGCATTCCATTGTATGGATATCCCCCAGTTTGTTTATCCATTCACCTATTGAAGAACATTTGGTCATTTTTGTTTTTTAGTAACTATGAACAAGGCTTCTATAATATTTATGTGCAGGTTTATGGAGACATTAATTTTCAAATGAATTGGGTAAATATCTAGGCATACAATCACTGATCATATGGTAAACTATGTTTAGCTTATAAGAAACTGCCAAACTGTCTTCCAGAGTGGTGGCATTGTGTTCCTACCAGCAATGAATGAGAGTTCCTGTTGCTCGGCATTCTTGCCAGAGATGGATATTGTCAGCTTTTTGGATGTTAGCCATTCGAATCAGCATGTAGTGCTATCTCATTGTTGCTTTAATTTGCATTTATTTAATGCCAAGTGATGTTGAGTATCTTTTCCTAGACCCATTTGCCATATGTATAACTTCTTTGGTGAAGTATCCAGATCTTTTGCCCATTTTTAAATTGTGTTTGGCTTTTATTGTTGAGTTTTAGAGTTCTTTGTATATTTTGGATACAAATACTTATCAGATGTGTGATTTGCAAATATTTTCTCCCAGTGTATAGCTTGTCTTTTCATTCTCTTAACAGTTCTTTGCAGAGCAGAAGTGTTTAATTTAAAAAAAAAGTCCAGTTTATCATTTTTTTCTTTCATAGTTGTGCTTTTCTTGTTATATCTAACAGCTCATCACCAAATTCAAGGTTATAGAGATTTTTCTCCCTGTTTTCTTCCAAAAACCTCATAGTTTAAAATTTTTATATTTAGGCTTATGATCCACTTTCAGTGATCTTTTTGTGAAAGATGTAAAGTCTGTTTCTAGTTTTTTTTTTTTCTTTTAACACAGATACCAATTGTTCCAGCACTGTTTATTGAAAATACTGCTTTTTCTCTATTCAGTTACCTTTGTGCCTTTGTCAAAAATCAGTTGACTATATTTGTATGGGTCTATTTTTGGAATTTAGCCAAATATACATTCAGAGGACACAGTCCCCACAAGACTACTCTCAGATACTAGCCACAAGTTCAAGGGGTCCCTAGGACTACCCTTACTTCAGACCAGCTGGCTATTCTTACTGCTAGTCTTATGTGTCAGCTAGTGTTGTTTACTCAAACACTAGTATGGATGTTGCTGTGAGAATATTTTGTATATATCATTGACATCTGCAATCAATTTACTTTAAGGAAAGGAAACCACTCTCTATAATGTGGATGGGTCTAATCCAATCAGTTCAAGTCCTTAAGAGTAAACACTGAGGTTGCCCAGAGAAGAAAAATTCTGCCTCAAGACTGCAACATCAACTTCTGCCTGAGTTTCCAAACTGCATCTGCCCTGCAGATTTTGGACTTGCCAGCTACTATGAAATTTCATGAGGCAATTTCTTATAAAAAATTCTCTCTCTCTGTCTTAATGATCAGTCAGGGGTCCCAAGAGGCACAGGGTGTATATATATAATACAGGTGTAATATATACAATACATTTACAAATTCATGGGGTCCCCATGACCACTCACAGGTTTGATAATTCACTAGAACAACTAACTCAGAACTGGACTATACTAATGATTCAAGTTTTTACTACAGTGAAAAAATAGAAATTAAAATCAGCCAAAGAGGGGCGCTTGGGTGGCTCAGTTGGTTGAGCATCTGCCTTTCAGCTTGGGTCATGATCCCAGAGTCCTGGGATAGAGTCCTGCACTGGGCACCCTGCTCAGCGGGGAATCTGCTTTTCCCTCTCCCCCTGAACCTACCTGCTGCTCCTGTGTGCTCTCTCTCTCTCTCAAATAAATTAATAAATAAAATCTTTAAAAAAGTCAGCCAAGGCAAGAGATGCACAGGGCAGGGTCCAGGAGGGGTCCAAATGTGGGACTCCTGGTTGTCCTCTCCCCGTGGACTCATAGGCAACATTACCTCCTCTTGGCCACAGTGTGAGGCAATACACATAGAGTATTGTCAGCAAAGGAAGCTCACCAAAGTTTTCGTGTCCAGAGTTTTTATTGGAGCTTGACTTTATACTTCCTCTATTAGCTGACCTTTAGTCCCCAGCCCATCCCAGAGATTGAGCTAATACTGTTGGTCCCTAGTTCCTCAGGGGTTCAGAACCAATATGGTGTGGCTCAAAGCTCTCATGATGAATCGCACTGTTAGGCTATCTGGTGGCCAGTCTCGGAGCCAACAAAGGCACTCCTATCAGGCAGGACATTCCAGAGAACTGGAGCTCACCTTTCAGAAGTTGAAGGCAAAGCTCAGACCTCTCTTTGGGCAAAGTTAATTCTTCATTACAGATCACATAAAAAAAAAAAAAAGTATGAATTTTAAACATCATGAAACAGAATTTAAATATGCCTGGTAGTGATGGTATTTACCAGTGCTGAAAAAACACACACTTTGAGATTTTTAAAGAACTTATAATTTTTCCTTTTCTAAGTAGATTATGTTATAATCTGTTTAAGCATTTTGTAACACAAACGTTTTTTTAACACTGGGTGTTATACGAAAACAATGAATCATGGATCACTACACCAAAAACTAATGATGTATTCTATGGTGACTAACATAACATAATAAAATAAAATTAAATAAAAAAATAAGATGTTTAAGAGGGTAAATTTTTGTATTTAGGCATTTTCGTTGTTGAAGTCTTTCTATGTTATTACATGCTCGTCTTTATAGGCTCTTGTTTATCTCTAACATTGTAGGAAAGAGAAGAGCCCCACACATGGTCTTTTCTTCATGGGTGTATTCTTCCAACTGGGGTCATAATCCGGGAAAGCAGGCTCATTTTTGGGGGTGGCTCTTTTCCCTTGAACAATGAGAGGCGTAAGCTACAGCAAGGGCCACATGATGCTGTGTGCGGTGTTCACAGATTGTGTTGCTTGGGTGGTTTCAGAGAAAAACACTTTCTGAACATAGGATTTTTCACTCTCCCCCTATTATCTCAGGCTGCCCCTGCTGGGTCTATAGGGTGATTATGTCTGATTCAGTAGTCTGTAATACTCTCATCTCACTTGGAAGTGTTGCATACAGATCATCCATTAAAAGGGTAGACTAGAAGATAACACTGAATGCGGTTTTAAGATTCGGTAGATGCCTTTTCAATTTTGTGTAGCTTCAGGGGAGGCATCCCTGCAAGCTGCTCTCATTTAAAGCTTCTTTCATTTCCTCACTAATTCATAAATTCATTTTCCATTAAGCACAACTTCATTATTTCCTTTTCCCTTTTGTACACTGTCACAGTGAAGCAGGGACCTGAAAGTTCTTTAATCTCATGGGTAGCACACATTTCGTTTTTGAATCATTTTGTCTTGAAAAAGTTCCTCAACTAGATCTAGGCTAGATGAAATCTAATCTAGTCTTAGCGGACAATCTGTTTTAGGTCTTAGCCTTCTGACTCAGGTTGTCATGGAATGAGAAAATAGGACCTAGTTTAAGTTTGGTCTTGCTAAATATATCAAACTCTTGAAATAGATTTCTTATATTTATAAACTTTCCTTTCTAATATTTCTTGTATTCAATAGTTGCCTTCCCTTATATCTGGTCAGAAATATTATTCTGTAAATGGCATCTATTGCTTAGGGCATAGAATTAACGAACATTAGTTCATTCACATTAATTTAGAAAACATTACATTATTACTAGTCCTATGATGATTAGATTTAAAATAATATTAAGAGTAATACAAGATAATTTATATGCCATTTTATAAAAAGGTAAATATGTTCACCCAAATTTAGCATTGTAGTTTTTTTAAGAACTAAATATTTGCAAATATGTTCTGAACTTGGAACTGTTTTGAAAGTTATCAAGTAAGTGAAAGAAAGACATTCGTAGATTTTTACACTGACTTTACATTTTATACTACAACCTGGAATTTAATATTAGGATCACTTTATCTGTAAAAGTTCATTTTGTTTGATATTTGGCTGTATATTGACCAGTGAGGATTTTAACTAAACTATTCCCACCATGATAAATTTATGGGGTAGAACTCTGGGCTCTCAGTCACCCAATCATTTGTTTATGTTCTGTGGTAACATATTCCCTTGGTTTGCCTCTTAATGAAGCTCCTGAGTCCTCTTATGTTGTTGTTTTTACAGAAGAGCACTAATTGTATTCCTGGATTGACTGAATGCAAAGGGATATTATTTTATATATAATAGGTACTTAAAGTTTATTCTCAGATAGAGTACTACTCAGTATTTCTGAACAGCTCAAGGGACAGAGTCAATAATTGTGGATGAGTGACAGTAGAAAGATGTGAAAACTGTAGTGTATCACTTCCATACTCTGTAGTCTATGTTCCGTGAGGTCTCCCAGATCTTAATTGGTATTTTCTGAAACAGTTTAAAATGTACGGTGAAGCTATGTTAGACTAACATCAGCATTTTGGTTTGTGTGTATGCTTTTTTTTTTTTTTTTAACAACAGTACTTCTGAAAACATTTTATATATTAAAAGAATCGACAGGCTGATTCAGGGTCAGTGGTGGAGTTGGGTAATGGTATGGGTAAAATATGCAGGGTTTTTCAAAAATTTTTACTTATGGAATGCCTTTATTATTTTATTTTTTCAAGAAGGCCCTATTACCATTAATCAGAATAGTAGGATATAGTATGGGAAGTACTGATATAGACATGGATTTTTAAATCTACCCCTGGATTAAGATATAATAGCAAAAAATAGTTACCTGGGTTATATACCTGGAACTTTTATGGCTTTTATTGCTTTTACTGAATTGTTCTTTGGTGTGATTTTTCATTGGCTTATACTCAAGGACACTTGAGGAAACAGTCCTATGAAATTCTTTGCTTTGTCTAATGTAAGGATATTATTATGATATATAGATATTGGCAAGAGCATAAAACTTATGACAGATTGCCAAAATGACCTCAATAATATTTTCCATTTCCATATACTCTTATGCAATGTGACCTTGTCACTCCATTAAGACACGGATCCATTTCTTCAACCCCTTAAATCTGGGTGGGCTTGGTGACTGACTGCTTTGGTACAAGTAAACTGTATGACTTCAGAGGTTGGGTGGTAAGAAGCCTTTCAGTCTCTACCAGGGTCTGTTGGAACACTTGCTTTTGGGATGCTCCCTCAAGGACCCCAGAACCCACGTCGTGTGAAACCCAAATGACTTGGAGAGACCATGAATGAGTGCTTGGCCTAAGGCCCCTTTTGATATTTTAGCGGCTAGCCTTGTCAGATGGCTGCAGCCCCCCAGTGAGCATTTGACTGTAGTTTTATGAGAAACCCTGGGTGGGAGCTACCTTACTGAGCCCAATCAACCAACAGAAATGTGAGAAACAAGAATAAATCAGTTTTTTAAAGGCACGTTTTGGAGTGGTGGTGTTGCATGGCAACGGGTAATAGGACAGAACTTGAATGAATAAAACACTCCTGCTTAAAGTTTTTACCTCCATTTTATGACTGTAACTTTGTTTTTCCTTTGACATGACTCTAGTATGTGCTTTGCATTTATACTATCTAGTTTCTATTTTATCCATCTTTGTAAAGTGCCTGAAATTCATTTGTAAGAAGTTTGTTCACAATTCTTTGTGTGTAAAATTCGCATCATGTCCAAGTCAGAAATTATATATATTAATCCACTTGCTTGTTTTTTTGTATTTTATAAAGAAAGCAGAAGCATGCTAAGAAACAACATTATACTCCTAGTCTCAAGGAAATCGAGATTTGGTGAGCAAAAGAGAGCTTCATATTCTATTTGTCTCTACAAGTAGAAAAAATGTTTGACTATGTATTCAGCTTATTCAAGCTCTGCATGCAAATCTACTTGGTAAAAAAAATCACACTTGGTAAAAAAAAATCATGCTAAACATGTCCTATACTTTAGCACATAGAAGAATAAAGAACTATGTTTCTGACCTCTAAGGCATTCTTTATCAGAATGATGAGGTATGCAGATGAGGGTGACAGATAGAACAAAATGTCTGAATTCCTAAATTACTAATAGAATTCCTAATTCATTTATCTCAAAAATTTTCAGTATCTAGTTTACTAAATATGGAAACTAGAAATCACCTTTATAGAATAACAGAAACATCTTATTCTTTTTAGGAAACAATGGTGAACATTGAAATAGTATAAGTAATAGGTAAAACCAAATTCATTTTACCTGCGAGTAACAGGCATTTATTAAAGAATATTTCTCCTTTCCTACTGAAGATTCCTGTATTATTTTTTTTCTCAAGTATTAAAATAGCTCATTTGCTTTTACCTCTAAAGAAATCAAGACTGTGTTTTAAGGAGCATGGTTTCTATGGTTTTATATTCAGCAGGAGCAAAGTGTCCTGAACAAGGAACATGAAGGGCCTAAATAATGCCAATAAAAATTTCTCTCTCATTTAGAAGAATATATGGAAAGCTGAGAATACCAAATTATCTTTGCTTCTGTGCACTGTTTATAGAAGAGATTCTATTTTTCAAGTTCATGTAAATGCTAATACTATTTATATTTAGATAAAAATATATTGATGTACCTTTGCACAGGAAAGCTATTTTCATCAAATTGTAGGACATTAGCTCTACTGGGGCAGAGATTTTCCACGTACTGAGCAGTGTGGGGCCTGGGCTGCACCCCTGCCCCAAAGAACATATCAACAATGTGAAGCACTTGAAATTCTCTCTGCCATCCTACCAGCTTCATGGTGCATGGCAGTGACCTTTGAGGTTAGGGGTTGTGAATGGGTCAGGGTGGGAGCTGGGAAGGCAAACTGGAAGGGGGTAGAAAATGGAGACGGTAAACCTTCAATTTGGCTTCATCATTACTGATTTTTTTTTTTTTATTGTTTCCTTGCTGTTTCAGAAATAACTTGCTGATAAATCAATACTATGGACGTCCTCGTTCTGTACAAGAGATCTGGGTCTTTTTTGATCAGTTTGGTTTTACTGTGAATGTTACCACCTACCTAGAACTGTTGCCGGCAGCCAGTAGGTGCACAATGCACATATTGTTCCCCCAGGTTAGAATAAGAAGAGCCAGTCCTTCAATGTCACTTGCTGTATGCTAAGCACCAGAGGAATGATCGTCCATATATTAAGTGATGTGATTCTCACAGAAACATCGTAAGGCAGGCATGGCTGTTATCTCTGTTTCCTCGATGAGAAACTAAGCACCGTCCTGCCTCTCTGAGAGCTAAGTCCTGAGATGTGAGAGGTGGCTGTTTACTGACACATTCCTTTAGGAGCGTCTGGGAAATTGATCTGAGTGGGAAGATGAGATTGGGGAGCATTTTGGTGGTTCTGCAGAGAAGCTGGAGGCACTTGAGGAACACACAACCATGTTGTTTTGAATAATTACTTTCCCCACTCAGGTCCCATGCGGTCTGGCAGAAAAGCCTCCTGCATAAGGTTGAGGGGAGGCTGTAGTTGGCAGGATTGCTGAGCGGGTCGAAGTGACAGAGTAAATGACCTCACGAGAACAGTGCCGCACTCCAGGAGCCAGGATGCACGGAAAACCGGAAGGATTCGGGGGTAATTTGAACAATATTTGCAGGGATGGCAGCACACGTTTTCTTTCTTCGCAGCATGCTGCAGTAGCGGGGGGTCCTTTTTAGGGCTCTGTTCTTATCACCTAAAACTTCCAAAGCTTAACTGACTGCCAGGATAATTAGCCCCCCTGCATACTGGAGGTTCTTTTAGATCCACTTCGGATACATTAAGGAAAAGAAAGAAAATAATAATTTTCAGGTTGAACAGCCCGGCCCTTAGATTCTGATATATGGCAAATCGTAGTGCAAAAGGAAATGAAACCACATTTCTTAAGGACAATTTGGAAAGAAAGCTATTATTTTATCCCTTATTTTTAAGGGAATAAAATTGTAACATACGTTATAGATTTTATTATTTACCGTGCCCCCAAGTGGGGGGTCGGAATTAGAATCATGGTACTTGGGCACCGGTAGAGATCCATTGCAGCTAAACCAACCCTCTCATTTTATATTAAGCGTAACTACCATCCAAACCTGTGATGTGTAACGTCTGAATGAAAGACCAAGTAAAATGTCTGTACTTTCAGATTGCCTACTGATCTTAATGCTTGCTCTAGCCTTCAGTCTAGGGTATATGATTCAAATCCTTTTCACTTAAAATGCTCAAGGAGATTTGTGGATCTCCAATCCATGGTATGGTTTCACTGAATACTTACAAGAAATAACAAGGAACCTCTACATCAAAGAAAGGGTTATAGCATTTTGTCTTATCAACATGAGCCCACGTCTATCATAGGAACATAGGAAAAAAGATAGCATTGGGTATTTCTGACAATAAAATCGAGCTATATGGCATAGAGAACATTCCTTCTGAAAGATACTAAAGTCTTCTACTCTATTACTGCATTAATCCAAATTGCATATCAGCTATGCAATTTATGGTCCATCCTCAATATGGAATATTACTCAGTCACTAAAAAGAATGAGTGATCTATACCCATTAGTTTTCCAAAGTGAGAAAAAAAATAGGTAGGAGAGAGGTTTTTATAATGTAATCTTCTATTAATGATTTGAACATGATGATATAAACAGGAAGAATATGAAGAATATATAACAGGTAATTAAAATGAATTGCCTAGCTGAGGATGTGAATCAGGACAACAGAAATAAATGTGCAAGGAAATGGCAACCAAGCCAAGAGAAAAGAAGACAAACATTGTACCTTAAAACATGTGATATGCATGTATTTCACATTGCATATGCATGTAGAAAAGACATGTCAACATCCCATGTTAAAAAAACATGTCATCCCCAAGAGAACATAATTATAAACAGGATACTGCCCTCCTACTATATGAGTTTATGGCCACAGAACGGTGGAACTTCCTATCTGAGAGTGTGAGCCAGTTCCTGAGTTCCCATGGGGGAGCAGAAGGAGCTGGGGCTTTCACTTTGAAGACTGACTTTGCAATATTCTAGCTATGTGACATTGAGTACTTTTCACATTGAAAAATGAGGATAGAATTGCATATGTTACTGTGAGAATTAAATGAGATCATGTAATGTAATAATGGATCAATGTAATCTGTATCAACTTTCAGGAAGTAATCTCCCCCGCCCCCGCCCTTAAATGCCTTCTCTAAGTTATTTCTCTCATATCTGTAATCTAAAACCTAGAAGTTTTAAGTTCATGACAATTTCACAATGACTCCTACTAAGTGCTATGTTATCTTGTATACTCTCTCTGTGCTATAGCTGTAGTAGATTGGGGAAATAATAAGGACCAGATTGATCAGAGAGGCTTCATAGAGGGAGGTTTTTGAATCATGGGTAGAATTTGCATGGGAGAAGACATTCCAAGTAAAGGAAACACCTGGACAATGGGTACTCTTTCTGGATCCATAATTTGTGTTTTCTTCAAAGATTTCATGTTGGAGAAATTAGAGAATAATGTTGATATATAGAAAAGACTCCTACTGTGTAAGGCATCAAAGATAGGTATGATAAGTTAAATTGAATATGTAGAAAATTAAGAAATGCAGAGTTATTGTCTAATTTTAGGGGAGTGGCATTGAATTGAAAGGGACTGAAGAAATGATGTTATCAAATTAGTAAATATCGTTGTTGGTTATGCCTAGCATGTAGATGTGGAGTATTTGCTCAATGTTCAAATCATTAATAGAATTCAAAGTATTGAATTCTTTGATTGGATCTCTTGAGATCCTATAATTTCCTTTCAGCCCCATTTATTTATCAAGAAAAGATGAGTTTGTAAATTAATATAACAGAATTTGTGATTTGTTTTATGGATTGAGGAGATTGAGTCTAAAATCCTAATATTTGTCTCACTATCAAACAGGGAAGTGAGTGGTACATGAGGAATAACAGCCAAATGGAAAATAAATCACTACTTATTTGTGGTTTTGTAAGCTTCTTACAAATCTCCAAAGGTCTTTCCTGGAAAAACTGAGTTGTAGCACAGGCTACCTTGGTAGCCTAATTCCTCTGTCTGCTGTACTTCATCAAATTGAGGTTGCTGGGCCATCTCTTCCACTGAACTCCTTAACAGAGACAAGCACAGAGAGCTTTACCTGAGAAAGCCAGTTCACTGAATGGGTTTCCAGTGTGGAATACCTAAAGCAAAAGCCAGACTGTTCAGAGGGTCCAGACCCTCCTATCAGTCGTGTTATCATAAGGCAGCAGAAGGCTGTAACATTGATTCAGGAAGCAAAAAAGAGAAAAGGTAACTGCCATTAATGAAGAACAAAACTAGGTATAATGAATGTCCTGAGCATGGCCTAAATAATTGCAATTCATTGTGATGAATGTTAAAATAGGTTAAGTGCTAGATAAAGTGGTGACACAAACATGGAAGTGATTAATTCCTCGTGTGAGTCCAGGAAGGCTTCATAGAGAAAGACACATTAAGGATAACTAAATGTTTGTCAGGGAAATGATGGTAACAAGGAGGAAATTCCAGGAATTGGAAATTTGGTAAACCATGGTAAGTTTTGGGAAAGAGAAACAGTTTGGTGTGACGGAAGACATTTTTATAGGGAAAAGGTGAAAACTGGGGTGGTAAGCTGATATGAGAAGGTCTGAAATCTCATTGTTGGAGGAGGTCATCAAGAAGACTTGACATCTGATTGACCTGCAAGCTAGACGTGGGCAACTGGAGGCTCATTACCCCTTCACAGTCCTTGGAATGTGCGTTCTGCTTGTCTTCACTGCTCCCAGAAGCTGCCTGAACATTGCAGCCTTGAGATAGGAATGTGGTGTTGAGACTATCTGGATGGTACATGTGACTGAATCCAGGTAGGGCCTCTACATAAACTTTTAAGATTTGGTGGGTGGGTGTGGAGATCTACTCATTTGTGGCCATCTAAGACAAATCTCCTAAGACAAGTCTTCTTGCTTATTGAAACTGCCACCTCCCAATCTGGAGTGGCCTGCCTCTTTCTTCGGTCTTTCCCTGTCCTCCACATATGGGGCCTGGTTTCAGAATATACCCAGGCAGCTCCCAAGGAGGTTGCAAACAGCATGCGAAAGAATACAAGCTTTATCCAATGATATCTATAGGACGGTTGATAAAAAGAAGATCCAAAGTTAAGGTCTGTCCTAATGTATGAATAGTTCCTTGTCTCTAAAGATGCTATTACATAATTCCATAATATTCCCTATGGTAGCTATAATTACAAAAAAATTATCAATAAACCTATGAAAAATGATCAACAAACTTGGTGGCTTAAGATAATATACATTTATTATCTCACAGTTCTGGAAGTTAAGAAGTCCAAAATGGGTCTTCCCAGGCTAAAATAAAGGTATCAGCATGGCTGACTTCCTTCTAGAGGCTCTAGGGAAGAATCCGTTTCCTTGCCTTTCTCAGCTTCTAGACGCTTCCGGCATTCCTTGGCTTGTGGACTGCTTCTGTCTTCAAAGCCAGCAATGGCTGGTCCAGATGTCTCAGGCTGTATCACCCTGACATGTTCCCTTTTCTCCCTCCCTCCCTCCTTCATCTATAAGGCCCCTTGTGGTGACATTGGACCTGCCCAGATAATCCAGGATAATCTCCCCATGTCAAGGTCAGCTGATTAGCAACCTTAATTCTCCTCTCCATGTAACCTAACCTAATGGTAGCAGTCACAGATGCTGAAGATCAGGGCATGGAAGTGTTGGGAGGGCTATTATTCTGCATACCATACATCATTTGTATATATCGATTGAGCAGATTTGTTTTCAATATCACATTCTTACGACGCTGTTCTATAATGACAATGATAATAATGGGCCATAGGCTTAGCATATAAGAGATCAGAAGATATAATGAAAATTTATCATGGATTCTCTAAAAATGTATAGGCATATTGGCAGGTAGCTCATCTTTCTTGAGAAAACGACTCGGCAAAACAATAGCTGCATTCATTTAGATAACATTTTATTTGTTAGAGCAAATTTTGGCAGACTTCGTTTTAATAGCTGGAGAAATTAAAATCACAGCATTTAGTGTATTGGCATACCCTATAGGTAGGTGCAGACCATTACATATTTTTGAAATAAAATCACTGCTTCTACCTTTTAATGAGAAGATTTGAGGATAGACAGAAGCCATACATTTAAGCAGATATGTTTTAATAGATAGTAGAAAACTGTCAGAAAATAGATCCACTGTGAACGTTTCTATAGTTCTCAGTGATTTCTTTGTTATAAATAACATTTTTAAATGTGTACTTTTCTGAACAGAAAAAAATAGCAATTCACTTTCTGAATACTTTCATATTTACAATGCCCTTTTAAAAATAGTAAAAGGGACTATTGTGATGTGAACTATAGCATTTCTAAATTTAAAAGAAATAACTCAAATATACTAGCCTAATGAGATAACAATATTTTTCACTAACTGAAAGGTTATAGAATAGAATACCTGAGCTTTATATATACACTATTTTTACATTTACAGCCATGAACAATATTATAATTTGGCACATTTATGTATTACTAATTAAGCATTTGAAGTTATAATCTATGAAATAAGTATAGAAACAGCATATACCTCATTATGATGTTAACCTAAAAAACAATATAATTGTTTGTCATTTTATTTGTGAAGTTTTTTATCTTTTTTAGAATATTAGGGAAGAAAATGGATATAACAAACATAAGTAAGTTGTTTTAGTAGAAGTTTAAGTTCAGAACAATTCACACAATGGCAAAATATGTTCATTCATATTTTATCTATAATTTCTCATTTAGTTTACAAAAAAACCAAGTTTACTCAAAATATAACTCATTGTTATAATAGCCATTTCCTTTTTCCTGCTTTACATTCTGCCCCTTCATTCTCTCATATTCCACTTTCTGTAACAGAGCTCATTACCAAGGTGATAGGGGACTAGTTTCAAAGGCAACATGTCACAAAAATAGCAATCCAGTCGTTTCCTTCAGGACATTCATATATTTCTTGTGTTAGAAGGAAAACCTTTCCTTGGGCGCAGTGATATCACTCCTGAGAAACCAATTACTTTTCACATATCTGCAATACTATTTTGACATAACTAACTATGTCGTGTAGGAAAGCAAACTATAGTTATATGGTACATAATTATGGTATCTTATCTACAGTTTCTACACTGTAAACAGAAAAACTGATTTAAAATAGTTGATTATCTAGCAATTAATAATTGGATAATTGGTTCAAGTCATTTTTATACATTGGCTATCCATAGCTTGGCTTTTTTATGTGTAGCAACTGTTATCCATAGTTCTCTATTTTTATCTTAAACATCCAAAACAACAAGGGACATTTTTGAACAATCTATAATATTCTTCTTGGATCTAAAAAATAAAAAGAAAAACAAAGAAATGGTAAACATAATTGCAACAATCACATCGAATTATTTTCAAATCACATTAAATTATTATATTTGGTTTTCAAAAGTATTGTTTTCTCATCATCTGTCAGAATATGCTCAAATTAATAGAAGCTATGTTTACATTCCTAAGAACAAGTTTGTTTGAAAGTCTATTTCCATATGAACAGCTAGGTGTTCTGATTACTTTGATACTAAAGTGTACTGTATTGAGGCTATAAAGACTCAACATAAATCTATGAGAATAAGAATTTTTATCAATTTGGTAACTGAGGCTACATGAATATGCTGTAGGGTTGGCCAAAATTAAAAAACAAACAAATGGGCAAAAATAAAATAAAATTGCTTACTTTTCTAGATAAGACACACAGGAATAAGAAAATGAACATCCCCTGGAAGGCATTGCTGACGGTGAAGAGGTAAGCTGTTACCACTGATGCGTGCACAACATGGAGGACCCCAAAGATCCAGGTGGTGCCAAGGAGGAATAGGAGAGCAAGGGCTCCCCTGGCACAAGACCTAGAACATATTTGAAATGTTTCAGTTAAGAAAACTACATATCCTCAACCCACCCCTAAACTCCTCCAATTATGTGGGAAAAGAGTTTGTGGTACAATGAAGAAATCTACAAAGACCACAAGGGATTTTGAAACTGACAAATTACTCTAGCTTCACAGGATAGCCTTCTGGGTATGTTACTGCTCCGGGGCAGGGATGTGCTTCCAAAATGAAGGCAACATTATTAAAATATGGTATTTTTCAAGGAATTTCCTTAATCTTAAAATATTTTTATCTAGTGTACTGTAGTGTATGTGCTTTGATTTCAAATCAAATGTTGCAATAATTTCTGAAGGTAAGACATATATCTGTTAGGCGGTATTTTCCCTAAGAAACCTTGTAAACTATACTGCGTGGACTTGGGTCAGTAGGTGTGCATGACATCAAAGGAAGCTTCTGCTTTCCTTTCAGGTATAGTCAAGAAAGGACAAGAGATAAAACTAGATTTTTTTTTTTCACTGTTGCAATACAGTTATCTCAAAATAAATTCATGTCAGAATACTGATTTCTTAAAAATAAAAAAAAAACCACTCTTAACGTATTTTCAATTTATTGCCTATGACTTTGGTCAAGCAATATTCGGTCCTGCTCACTGAGGACATTGCTTTGAAAATGAGGCAACTAATTATTTTCTCACTCATTCTTTGTCCAATCATTCCATACTGCAGAAGATGTTTTAGCAGTATACCTCAGAAAATGAGTCATTTTCAACTTTATTAAAACCAGCACACTACATGAAGCTATGAATGGTGAGGGGTAAAAGAAAGTAATCGATCAAACATTTGCTAAATCCGAACTATAAATCTTGTGCAAGGTATTGAAACTACAGGGGTGTTTCCAAGCAACACAAACGTTAGTCGTTTCTAATGTTCCCTATAGCACACTTCAGTTTTTCCTGAACAAACCATTTTCAAGGTCTCAATAAATCAGTTTTAAAGAGAGGGTTGAAAGAAAAATCATGGCAGCATGCAAACTAGGAGTCACAAGAAAGAAACAGTTACTAAGCTCCGAGGAATGTTTTCCAAAGAAAATCACGAAGGTCTATTTTTGCCCTAAAACACAACCATCATCTTTTCTTTCAAAGGGGATTATGTTGGAAAAGATTGTTTTACTTACCATTTAATATGTGGTGATTATAATCTTATTAAACATATTAAATGCTATTTAACAGTAAGTATCTTAAATATGGCAGAAGAAAGTACAAAAAATAATTTAAAAAATAGTCCTTTCAAGAATTATTTGTGCCTTAAGTTACTAAAGCTTTTAACTACTAAAGAAATAGAGTTAAAGAGACATTTACCTTATGTTCTCATAGCAACTAACTTCTGGTTTCAACCCTGCAGTGTGACGAAAAACTTTGTATATGATAAATCCAAAAGCCAAGAGATTAACCTGAGAAAATAAATGAATTTCAAAGCAGAGATAATTTTCATAGTCAATTAGATACATATGAAGGAAGTAAATAAATACTAAAGATTTCAAATAAGATAGAAACTAGAAAATGGTGGGATTTTTATGCATATTACCAAGTACAAACCCTCTGGTAGATTTAAGGAAGCAAATCTGTGGCTGATCTTTACGATAGCACTGAAAATTGTTAGTACAAATGGTAGTACAATTTGCCAGATCGTATTAAACACCCTGTTCAAGAAACTTCTTCAGATGTATGATCATGTCTACAGATTGATGAGTATCATCTGCTGCCAACTATAGGATTCATACACATATTAAGTTAAATTTTGGTTTGAAAAACTTTGTGAACATTTGAGAAATCAAATTTTTGTTCATTAAATTATATGCTGTTTTGAGGAGAAGTGTTAGTGATAATTCTGTCAACCTTTAAAAAATTAAACTGGAAAAAAGATATTCAGAGGAATTAGAAAACCCAACAAAACACCTTCAATTTCTATTGCTAGAAAATGTTATGAATGTACTTTCTGTCTCCTAATATTTATGCTCAGATTTCCTTTCCCTATATTTAACCTTGGAAATTTTCAAAATATTAATGAAATAAATGTTTGTTTGAAGGTATATACTTTTTATTAATAAACATTTATCATTCTATTATTTATATTTCCCATTATGGGCTAAGTAGAGTAATACAATTTTCACTCCTTTTAAAGTGACTGCATTATGGGGTGCCTGGGTGGCTCAGTCGTTAAGCGTCTGCCTTCAGCTCAGGTCATGATCCCAGTGTCCTGGGATCAAGCCCTGCATCAGGCTCTCTGCTCGGAGGGAAGCCTGCTTCTCCCTCTCCCACTCCGCCTGCTTGTGTTCCCTCTCTCGCTGTGTCTCTCTCTGTCAAATAAATAAATAAAATCTTTAAAAAAAAAAAAAAAAAGTGACGGCATTATGAAAAGTTTCCCCTTTTCCTATATTTTTGGAAAACTTAAAGTCATATTTGTAGTGCCAGAAGATTAAATCAAGGGTATATTTTGAATGTATATCTACTTTAATATGAGAATACTAACAATTAAAAATATTAAGTATTATAAAAATAATTTGTAGATTGAGCCTTTATTGAATTTATTTTATTAATCCAAACAGATTTTTTCCAAAGCCATTTTGTTATAATAGCAAAGTGTAATAATTTAATTTTTACCTAATTCTTACACTAGTATTTCAAAAGCTTATAGTTACAAAAAAAGTTGGTTTTTTCCTTCTGTAGTCTAAGGAGTTTCATATAGCTTCTCAAAATTTATTAATTGCTATTACAAAAAGCAGTATGAAAGAACGGGTCAGATAATTTCATTTTGTCACTTCTCCATGGAGAGGTCCTTGAGAGAAAATCTTAAAGGAATAAGGGTCTATTCCCTTCTTCCTGCTTCCAAGTGTCCATCACTTCTAATTATATGATTAATTAATTCTAACTACAGTAATTCTTCCATACACAGGAAAGACTTCAGCAATTGCAGGGGGGGAGAGAAAGCATATTAAAAGTGATTGAATTGATAGTCCCCCCCATCTTAGGTTCAAATAACTAACTGAAATGATAATTTAATAATAGTTAATTTTGTAAGGAGTCTTTACTTATGAAAGAGGGATACATAGTATCTTCTAGGTTTTTATAGCTATAGCTTCTTTAAATGAATTTGGAAACAGCAATTGTACTTAATTTTGTAAATAGTATATATTTTTTAAATAATAAAAAGTATTAAAAGTTGGTTAGTATAAATATGTCAAACTATTATTGGTTTGAATATTTGCAAATAATTTTAATGAGGTATTTATATTGAATTTTTTATCCCAACAAAGAATTATGAGATAACTTTAACCAAAAAAAATTGTTCTCTAGATGCATAATTTTTCCACGTGACTGATTGTAATATTAAAATTTCCTAAACTCTTTTCAATAAAACTGGTTTGAAAAATAGTTGCTCATACTGCTGTGTCTTCTCAGAAGTCCATATATGTTTGGAATGCTGTTCCACATCGTCAGCTAAAATAGCGAAGAGCAGCCACGGAACATTCCCTACGGGTGATACAGTTCTGGAAAGTACATTTTTCTGTACAATAGGGAAATGTTTACATACTTGTAAAAACCAGGTGCTGCTGGTTTTTTAAGCTTCTTATATGTATTCTAAACATTTTATAAAGGGTCCAAGTCTCTGGCATGGTGGTGAGGAGTGGGTACAGATTAATGAACACAACAGGCATTGTCTTCTGTTCTCATAAACTTATTAAGAAAATATATAGTAAATAATGACATAAGTACTTAGAAATCTACAAACTGATAAATGCTATCAAGTCACAAATTTGGATCATTAAGATAGACAGATTAGGATAAAGGCTCAGGAGGTACTTCTCTTAGGATTTCGTATTTAGACCAAGACCCAATAAATTATAATGCATTAGCAGATCAAAGAATCCATGAGGCTTGAGAGAGTTGAGGACATTGCAGATCTTGAAGGAATTAGCAAAGGTAGCTGGGGTGGAGTCAACAAACGGAAGGGAAGTATGAGAAGAGGTGAGTGAAGTAGACAGGGATGGGAATATTACTTGGATTTTATCTTAAATGCAAAGGATTTTAATGTATTCTTTCACTCAAGAACACTTATATACTTTAGGCTTTTCCTTAACTTGCAGTATAATGGAAGAGATGACCAGTCAATAGGCAAGTCAAACACCATTCACTACGTGCCCAGTGATTGTTTAAAAGAAGGGTAAAAGAATACCGGTAATGACACCCTCACACGTGATTTCTAAGCCAGCCTCGAATGACCAGTAAAGCCAAAGGAGAACAACCCAGAGAAAGTAAGTGATTACTCAGTATATCAGTGCAGACCTATCTCTGCACACTCACTTCTTAGGTGATCAGACCCAATGGCTCAAAATATTATCCTTACACCCTGATTGTTTCACTATGTCTAATAGGCATCAGGAGTTGAACATGTCAAAAATCAAGCTACTGTTCTTCTCCCCAAAGAAACCTATTTTTGCTTCAACCTTCCTCACCTCAAAAAAAAAAAAAAAAACCAACTCATCCTTCTAGCAGATCAGCCTTATTCATCAGCAAGCCCTTCACCTCCACCTTTAAAACATACTCAGAAGAGGACTACCACTTACTGTCTTCACAGCGCCTATCCTGGGAGAGACCACATTGTGCCTCACCTGGGCTATCGCCAAAGCCCCTAATTGGTCTCTCTGCTTCCATCCTTGCCCTCCTACAATCTGTTCTCATTACAGCAGTCAGATGGATCCCTTTAAAATTTAAGTCAGACCATGTCCCTATTCAGAACCCTCCGATGGCTTCCCATAGTACTCAGAGTTAAACCTAAAGATCTCACAATGGCCTCTGGGTTTGAAATGATTTGGTTCTCACTATACCTCTTCTCTCCAGTCCTACTTCTCTCTCCTTTGATCATGTCTACTATGTTCACATTGGATTCTCTGTCCTTTTTCCAGCCCACCAGCATGCCTTAGGGGGGCTGTACTTGTTGGGCTCTCAGCTATTCCCAAGGCAAATTCCCTCACCACCTCTGTTTAAATGCCACCTTATCTACATACTGCCTCCCACTGTTTATTAAAAACTGAAACCCAAATGATAAAATCAGACCTGAGTTCAATTCTATGGAAATACAGACGATGATGGTATTCTTTACTGTTTTGGACAATGCAAATTCTGTATGCAAACATGTTCTTCCCTTGGCTGAGTCATTGGAACACTGAAAAAAAAAAAATTCTCCTTGACCAAACTATAGTTCAACCTCGGGCTTCAGTGTCCATCTTTGAAGAATTCAGTTTTAGCAAGAATCCTGCTAAGTCAGCTTAGAGAGAATCCTACCACTCTTGATTATCTGGTCACTTTCAATATCAAATTAAATTCCTCATCCGCCACCCTTGATATCTGATCACACTGGCCTGCCTTTCAGCAAGAGTCCTGTTAAAGTAAATTTACCAAGGATTCTCCCCACCCTTGCCATCCACTCTTAGTAATTTTCCATGCACTCCCCTCCCCACATCACACAAACTGATCCTTGGCTATAAATTCCCAGCTGGTTTTGTTGTAGTCAGAGCTGAGCTGAATCTCTCTCCCCTATTGCAATAGTTTTGACACCTATCACAGTAGTCCTGAAAAAAGTCTGTCTTACCATTTTAACAAGTGTCAGAATAGTTCTTTTCTTTAACAAAACTCAGAGCCAAATGCAACATCATAATATTCAGCAAATTTGGGGTAACTGGAAAAACTTTTATTTGCAGCTTTTACACTGCCTGTATTCTCTCTTTATCTATAAATATACAAGCTACTTTAAACCCTTTTTTAAATAGAGTGAAAAACTATAAATAATTGGTATCACCCAAAGGCACATGACTTTATTTACTTAGCGGTGGGAATTAAGTTGAAACTCTGCATTTTATATGGTATGGAAAAGTATTTTCTGGAGGGGATGTTTTATGAACTAAGTACAATAGTCTGAGATAAGTTAAAAACAAAAGCTCAAAACAAGATTATATAGAATTAAGTATTTCTGATGATAAATGTTTGCAAATATCCCAGAAGTCATGATGTTGAGGCTAGAGAAATATGTGCATTTTAGGCTAAATTATTGGAAGGGTACTACTAGCATTGTGTTTACTGACAAGGCTACCTCGATGATAACTGACTTGAATACTTGAGCGATTCTTTCAAATACAAGACAACTCATTAATATGAACCTTAATTAAGGAAATGATGCCTTTAAAATGACTCACACTTTTGCTCATTAGTATTTACCTATGTGTGCCAACTTTATCAGCTGTGGTTCCCTTATTATTTATCTCTAAATATTAGTGCCACAAAAGCACAGGGGCTAATTAATGACTTGCAAATGAACAAAGTCATTCGTTATCGTTTTTGGTTCAATTTTTAAAAAACAGTTTTAGCTTGTAGATTAGGAGTCCTTAATACTTTTCTAGGAATAAGCAAGACAAGAATGTTAGGGGCAAACCTAAGAACTCTGAAATTCACTGCGGCACTTGAGTATATAGAGAATGAGAACAGCTGTGAAGAAAAAAAATCATTCAAGTCATGAAAACTTAACCCTTGAGAGAAACTAGTATTTTAAATTTAAAATCATTCCCCTGGCTTCATCTTAAGAAATATTTATCTATACAGAGATCTGTTTCTTACTTTCATTGATAGATGCAGTTGCTTCAAAGTCTGGCACACAGGTGCTGATGTTTGACAGAGGGCATGAAAAATTTTTAAGTGCCTTATTTTTTTAAACAAGAAATTTAAATAGATAAGCTGGAGAGAGAGCAGGAGCTAATTCTGAAAGATTTAGACCTACAGGTACATTCGACCCAAGGGCTTCAAATTCAGGCTTCAAAATGAAGCATCCCAATCAGTCATTTTTCTTTTCTTAGTCTTTTTCTCAATAATTGATGAAGCCATCTATATGCTGATGTCAGATCTCACCAAAAAGAATGAGAAAATTTCTCTTATAGCACTTTTAGACCCAACTTTAATTTTTCACATATATCAAACAGAGTCTGGTTCATTTAAGAATGTGTCATGATCACAACTACTATGTCCTTTCAAGTAGTTTTATTACCTTTAGATTAACTGGCCTAGTTAATTCCCTTCTGCCATGGACAAAGGGAGGATTTCTACTAGCCTACCAAGAGGGCATTAAAAACAACCCAGCCCCCCAAAACAGTGACCCATTCTCAATCCCTAGATCACTGCAGAGATGGCTCAGTAGTTTTCAGTTGAAGCTTTTAAAATGAAAAGATATCATCTCTTAAAGAAAAATATCTACTAGCGACATTGGAATCAAGTTTTGTCTTCATTCTGATTTTCTTTTGTTATCAGTTGGAATCACATCTTTAAATGCCTTACTTACAATGCTAATCCCAAAGAGTATCAGAAAAAGTGGGGTATGTACTGAGCAAAAAAAATGTCCCCCCTTCCGAGAAAACAGGCCCAACTAACATGTGGAACCTGTGAATACACCAAAAGGGATGGTGCAGATAGAATAAGGTTATGGACTTGAAGATAAAGAAGTTATCCTGGATTATCCTGTTGGGCCTCATGTGAGATGTGAGCCCTTAGAAATGAAAGAGGAAGGCAGAAGAGATTCAGCAGCGAGGTGCTACATCAGAGGAGGCAGAAGGGGAGGTCAGAGAGAACTGAAGACAAAGGGGGTCGGCAGGTCAGGCAGGAAATACGGGAGGCCCCTACAAATTGAGACTGACCCCTGTCCAACAGCCAGCAAGGAAATCAATCGCATGACACTAAATTTGGTCAACGAACTTATAAGCATGGAAACAAATTCTCCCCCAGCGCCTCCAGAATGGCCAATGCCTTAATTTTAGCCTAGTGAGACTCGAAGCAGAAGAAACAGCTGAGCCACACTGTGCCAGACTTCTGACCTCCAGAACTGTGAAATAATAGATTTGTTGTTATAAGCCACCAAATTTGTGATAATTTGTTATGACAGCAACAGAAAACTAACGCAAAGTAAAAGACATGTAAATATAAGATATAAATTGTGTGTATATACATATATATATGAAATACCCTATAATTAGTGTTTCCTATATTTTAAATAAAAACTTAAAATCCAGTTTAAAAGAAATACTAATTTATCAATAACTCATATTTATTATTGATGTTCTAGATATTTGGTGAGTAATTGATTATATAAAATCTTATTTGTGGATTCTGTTTCTGTGTTTCTTAAAGAGATCACAAATTATAACTAGTATAGGACTTCCTCTTCAGCAAGTCGTAACTACAGTTTGTACTTTCAAGTCCCTGTCCCATCTTCTTCTGTATAACGCACACCTTTATAGGTCCTTTTTGTAGGGTTGCTTCATTAATGAGTAAAAATACAGGATACCAGTTAAATTTGAGTTCAGATATACAACAAAAATTTTTTTAGTGTAAGTATCTCCCATACAATATGTGGGGCACACTTAAAACTAATTTACTATTTATCTGAAATTCAGATTCCTTGGGCATCCTGTGTTTTGTATGGCAACCATAACTTCATAGCTTTAAAATTATTTTCACATCTGATCCTTTTTGTAATCTGAGGACACTAGCTTCTTAGTAGAAAGCCCCAAGGACATCACCCTCTCCGCATATGACAGTTTGAAAAGAGAGCTCAAAGAAAGAGGGGTAAATTTTCAGATGCTGCAATTGTTGTGGAACCTGGACATGTGTGTATGTGCAAAGACTGATAAAATGTCCTTGAAGTATGTAGTGGATGAAAGCTCATATAAAAGGTTTGAGCTCAGTGAAGAATACACCCAGGCTAGGCAGGACTCCTTCCCCTTAAAACCCCTCGGTGTGCATCGTGAAGCTGTTCTGGGAGGCAATGGATTAGACCAGCACCTGTTAAAAAAAACCTCTTGTTAATAAACTAATGGCTAGAAATAAAATTTCCAAAGCTTAGATGTGAAACTGCATTAGTATAAATTTAGTGAAAACTCTCAGAAATTATGATGCCACAATATTTGTTGACCTCTTGTCAGAATCATGTAGTGGAGTAACTTCCCCCCCAACATGATGCTGCTAGGAAGCATCTCTCTCCGAACATCACGAGCCTCATCTTATTTCACATTCCTGAGGCTCAGGATTGAGAAGCCTGGGGAATATCTACAGACCTAAGAGATACTCCTCAGCTCAGGTTATCCACACTTGGCTCAGGAGAGAGGAGAACAGAGAGACATGGGAGTGCAGTCTACAATTCTAGGGGAGAAATATTAAGAGTAATCTGAAACATACTGAAACATCTGAAACAATCTGAAAACATAATGAATATAAATAAAAATAAAAACATAAATAAATAACCTAAACAGGTTCTAAATATTATCAGAGGACAGTATCCTTCATAGAACATCTGAGGTATTAACAGCATTCATGGTACTAATACCTTGAGGTTTATACTTTAGAAGATAGCAATGCTCTCCCACCAAGCACTGACTGCTGGGGTATGCAATTGGATGAATGGTTGTTCTGGAATAAAGTAGCATTTTGCAGGTAGTTACAAACTAGTGTAACATTGAGATGTGAGTCAATGACAAAAACATTTATTGAGCATTTTTCTATGTGTCAGACATTATTGTAAGTGTTCTTTATTTTTAATTCATTTCATCCTCACACCAACTTTATGGGGTAATTCTTCTTCTTCTTATCATCATCATCACCATCATTTTTTTCACATTTACGGCAACAGAGGCATAGAGAGGTTATACAATGTGCCCAAGGTGACACAGGAAGTATCAGAGCAAAGATTCATACCTAGTAGACAGGTTCTAGAGGATATGCTCTTAAGCACTTTATAAAACTACCAAACGATAAATGAAGGGCCAGTAAAGAAAAGCTAGATTGACATCTAAAATTCCATGAACTTAACTGCTGAGACATTTATTATATTATCTGCTAACAGTTCGTTTTAGAAATGGTTAAAAGTAGGAGAGTAAAACCTTAATGAGTAGTGATACGGTTAGCTGTTTGGCATTAATGTGTTCATTGAACTTAGTCAAGACACTGGTGGTGAAGGCCTTGTAAACACCAGTAGGATTTAGTGTGTGATGCCAGTGATCCCCTAATAGAGACAACTGTCTTCACTGTTCTCTGTGGTCAAAGCATCTAAGAATGTGCTAGTCTTCCTGTGCTGGTGAACAACAAAGCTTTATCCTTTTGAGTTCAGGTATGGTCACTGGGTTCATGTTAGTGGTCAAGTAGAATGCCTTAAAATAATATACTGGGGCACAGGGGGGACACATTAGAATTCCCATTGATCTTTTTTCCAAGGAAAAATTAAGGTTTACTCTTTAAAATACTGGTTTAATCTTTAAAATATGATACTGGTCTCACTTTTTCAATGTCATATAAAGCCACATGTCAGATATGAGCCATTCAGCGGGATGAGTATTTGTTCCTAAAGGTAGAGAGGTTCGCCCCCTTTTGTTACCTTATGGCCTACTGCAACATACTATATATGTGCCTGTTAAGTGGATTTTCAGGTCACATTATGTAGTTTTAATAAAGTAACCCTAACTAAGTAAAAAATCAAGACCTCAAATGTTAACTACATTGTGTGCTAAAATTAATCCTGATAAAGAATATACAAATGAGACAATGACAGAACTGACATTTTCCCTACCCCTAGAGTAAGTTATCAGCTAGCCAAGCTGTAAGTCCTTACATGTAAGTCAACGAAGTTAAAAATACATGAAGATCTAATCAGATTTGATAAAATGTTATTTAAAAATTCAAATTATTAAGAGGACTATTTGAAGTATGCATTTAGATCCACAGTTTCAATCATATTTAAAGTCATTCATAATCAAGACAACACATCATTTCTCTAAAGTCAGTAATACATTTTTAGCAGTCTCTTAATGTTTTCTACTTAGAGTTTTAAAAAGTCATGTACCATTGGAAAACAGCTTTGTTCTTCATGAGGAAATAAGTTAACTGAAATAATATCTGGAAAATAATATGGCACAAATTTAAATGCATTCCGTTTATAAATTTAAATACACATCCCTCTTAGTAATATTATTGCAAAATGCAATTAGAAAGCATTACTGAAGATTTGAAGAAATGAATGTTAGAGCATTCAGTGTGATCTATTACATAGTCTCACTAAAGTACAGATTTAATGCCTCTTTGTGAGGTATCAGCTCTGATAGCCATTAAAACCAAGTGTTAAGATGAACTTAGATCCAGACCTTTGGATTGCTGTAAAGTATAAGCAATGTTTCATTTAAAAAACTAATAATATTTTAGTGAGAATTATTAAATTGAAGTATTGTTATCTTTAATATTTTGAATTTATATTTTCAGATTGTTTAATAATATACTTTGTATATATGTTATATAATTCACATATTAGTAAACTAGTAAGTGTATACCATTTTTCAAGATGTAAACATTTATTAAGTTACATATTTTTTACTGAGGGCTCTTTAGTCAAAAAAATTTGGAGATCATTGCCTTATATAATTTGGCAGTTTCAAAAAAACAACAGATGCTTCCTCAAAATAAATAGAATAAATGGACTCAGAGCCACACTTCATGGATTCAAATTTTAGCTCCGATACTGACTGGTCAATTTATTTAACTCTTTGCATTTTTCTTTCTATGTAAAATATGGATAAAATATTAATATCATCTAGGGTTGGTTGTATGTATTAAATAATATAAAGCACTTAGATTAGTGCTCAGTATATAAGTTCTCAACAAGCATCAATTATTATCACTAATGGCTATTATGTTTATATGGAAATATGTTCTTCCGAATTGTCTCAATATTTGACATGCCCAATGGTGAATATAACATATTCACTTCACAGTTGGATAAAAATGATTTTGTGATGTAGTCTCATTGGACGTATAAATAGCACCTTATATCAGAACTTAGATCTTTCAGTCTTTATTTTGGGCAATATGATCTCAATAGAAAACAGATGATCTCTTTCTACTTTCAGGACTTTCCTTTAAAATAATGTCAGCAAAATAAGGTAGTCAGTAATAATAATGTAATCAATGTATGAATGTAGTATCATTCAACAATAAGTCAAACATTTATTGTTCATATAAACAACTTCTCATTTTTTGTTGAAACTCCTCTAGGCTAGAACTGAAATTTCCAGGTCAAAAATCTGGATATCTTCAAGAATTTTATAGAAGAGGTAGGAGTATTTCAAAGGGCAATCCATAGATAAAGTTACCAGATACCTTAAATATAAGAAACAAATTCTTCATGAATCCAATATGATATTCTAGGATATTTTATGGGAGAGGATAGTTATCTTTTCTTAAATCACTCTAGTGCAGAACAGAGGTCAGGAATATTTTTCTGTAAAGGGACAGGTTGTAAATAGCTTAGGTTTTGAGGGCCATATGGTCTCTATTACAACCACTGAATTTTGCCATACCATTAAATACAATACACAAACAAGTGAATGTGACTGTTTCCCAGTAAAAAATTATTTATAAAAACAGACTATGGCCATTGATGACTCTTGGTCTAGAATTCAAGATCCATAAGGGTAAGGACTTTTTTTCTATTTTATTCACTGACATATTCCCAAGGCCTAAAACAATGTCTGATACATAGAAAATGCTCAATAAACATTTGTTGAATGAATAAAAGGATGAAGGATGTTATACCTAATATACCTATACCATTCTTTATGGCCTATGTAAAAGAGCATTCATCCACTAATTTGATCATTTAAAAAAATTATATATTTTTTTTGTCTCACATCTTGCAGATTTTGACAAAACCATATCTTATTAGAAATCTATTATCCATAGATAGACATAGCAATAGTAACTGAAGGATATATTATACATTATCAAAATGTAATGACCCTCCAGGAATAATTTTGCATAAAGGGAAAGGATGAAGTTACACCTCCTTTATTTTATGGGTGGGTACCTTGGGCATATGCAATATTTTGCATCTAACAGAAACTACAGACCCATGGATTTTATGATGTGCATTTGTTAAACACAGTCTTGAGCACACAACAAATGTCTTAATCACAAGTAGGCAGAATACTGCCTCATTAGGAAAATATCTTCCCACATCCCTTCAAGTAATAGCTAAATAATTGCTCTATTTTATTATGGCTAGGAATCCCATCCCAATATATAATTACCTTAGGCATTAAAAAATTCACACTTCATATTTTTAACATGTTTCCATTAGGAATATTTCAATAGCTGAATTTTTTTTTTTCAGTTTTTGGAAGAGTAATTTACTGTCTCTAAAATAGAAGCAAAAGGTGGAGGGAATTAGAAATGTATAAGCATGAAGGATAAAGTGATTCCATGGGTGTAAGTGAATTCCATGGGCTTATTTTTGTAGCTGGTTTTAACCGTAGATGGTTATAAGCCATAGCGAGATATTAGAAAAGGAACAAAGGTGAATGAGAAAAACTACATATGAAGATCAGTTACAACAGTTGTTCCATTTAATGTGACAATGAAAACCCAGTGATGAAATCTCCTTTGTTAAGATATAAGCAAGGAAACGTGTTCCTTGTGTATACTTACTGTAGAAAGAGAGGATAGAGGTTAGTAAAAAATACACACACACACACACACACACACACACACACACACAGGTCATTTGACTGTTACTTCCCATTTATTTTCATTTATTTATTTTTGTTTTCATCTATACATTTCTTTTTTTTTATTATGTTATGTTAATCACCATACATTACATCATTAGTTTTTGATGTAGTGTTCCATGATTCATTGTTTGCGTATAACACCCAGAGCTCCATTCAATATGTGCCCTCTTTAATACCCATCACCAGGTTAACCCATCCCTCCACCCCCTCCCCTCTAGAACCCTCAGTTTGTTTCTCAGAGTCCATAGTCTCTCATGGTTTGTCTCCCCCTCCAATTTCCCCCCCCTTCATTTTTCCCTTCCTATTATCTTTTTTTTTTTTTTTTTTAACATATAATGTATTATTTGTTTCAGAGGTACAGGTCTGTGATTCATCAGTCTTACACAATTCACAGCGCGCACCTGAGTGGCTCAGTCAGTTAAGCATCTGCCTTTGGCTCAGGTCATGATCTCAGGGTCCTGGGATCAAGCCCTGCATTGGGCTCCCTGCTCAGTGGGGAGTCTGCTTCTTCCTCTGCCTCTGCCCCTCCCTCTGCTCATGAGTGTGCGCGCACGGTCTCTCTCTCTCAAATAGATAGATATAATCTAAAAAAAAATAAAGTTATTGACAATTTTATTTTTATTTATTTATTTATTTATTTATTTAAAGATTTTATCTATTTATTTGACAGAGAGAGACACAGCGAGAGAGGGAACACAAGCAGGGGAGTGGGAGAGGGAGAAGCAGGCTTCCCGCGTAGCAGGGAGCCTAATGCGGGGCTGGATCCCAGGACCCTGGGATCATGACCTGAGCCGAAGGCAGATGCTTAACGACTGAGCCACCCAGGTACCCCAAGTTATTGCCAATTTTGAAGGTAAAGATAGAAGAGACATAAGATTGTCCTCCAATTATTAAAATTTTCCTTTTTTTAAATTTTGAAGGATGCTTTTATTCTTATAATTTCATTTCTTTTTTGATAGTAGCACTGTATATAGGGTTGGCATCATTATCCTTGTGCACATGTTAGAAATCCAGGGCACAGAAAGAACCCACGGTGTACACTTTTTACCAGTCAGATTGCTTTTGAAAACCTTTCACATTATTTGGCCAGGACCTCATTTTATTCAGTTAAACGTAATATGCCAATGTTAAAATTCTGAGTGAAAGCATGTCATAAATAGATAGATCGATGTAGACAGACACATACAGCAATCATTTCTAAGGAGAAAAGAAATGAGGGAAAAGTGATGTGCTATAATGAATGCTTTACGTATTATCTCTTCTGAGAAGAATTCTCAAAATAATCCCATTTCCATGATGGTGATGATTTCTTTAAATTTCTTTGGGGGAAACGAATGAATATTTTTGACTAAATACTGTGCTTCATGCATCATTTATTTATTTACCCAGCAGAATTACCTGAGTAATTACTACCTGGTAAACCTCAAGGATAATATAGTGAGAGAAAATCCATAAAGCTTTTCTCTCAAAGAGCTTATAGTCTCGGGGCGCCTGGGTGGCTCAGTCGTTAAGCGTCTGCCTTCGGCTCAGGTCATGATCCCAGGGTCCTGGGATCGAGCCCCGCATCGGGCTGTCTGCTCCGCGGGAAGCCTGCTTCTCCCTCTCCCACTCCCCCTGCCCCTGCTTGTGTTCCCTCTCTCGCTGTGTCTCTCTCTGTCAAATAAATAAATAAAATCTTTAAAAAAAAAAAAAAAAAAGAGCTTATAGTCTCCTGGAGGAGACAGATATGAATCAGTTGTTAATCAGTTATTCACATCAATACATGTGTAATTATAAATTGGGGAAAGTATTTTTTTTAAAAAAGTGGACTTCTCTGAAGGCATCTAACAACAACAAAATACATTATAGATCCGTGAGTCAGGGAGGACTTTCCTCAGAAAGTGTTGCTTGAATTGATAACTGAAAGACAAACAGGAATTACCTAGACGAAGGGATGGCAGAGGGCAGTGATAGGGAGTGTTTTAGTGCAGAGGTGCTGAGATGGGAAGGTACATAGAACCTCTCAGAAACTGTAAAGCAATGTGATTACAACACAAAAGCCCATGGGAGGGTCGTGGGAGATGAGGCTGATCAGCAGACAGGGGCCAGAACATGCACTGCCTCCTAAGTAAAGTGTCCACTTTATCCCCATTTGCGGGCCACAGTATTTTTAATGTCGGTTGCCCAGTGTTCTGTTCAATTTAGCATTTATCTGAATTTTTGATTTACATCTTATTAAGATAAGCCTGGGGAAGTTTGGTAAGCTCTACTTCCACTGGGACATGTCTCTTGGGGCGCTGTGTGAGAGTCACATGCGCAGTGACCATTCTGACCTTCACAGGGGCTCAAATATGGAAGACAACCAGCAATATCCCCCCTCTCTTTCTAGACCCTATCCAGATACGGTGTAAGCATCAACTTCCACTCAAATATGTGAGTGGTTAGGGATAGCTACCTTCTTCATCATCAGGGGGTAGTGGCAGAAAGATTCAAAATGGCCACATTGTCCAGGCACATGGTGCTCTATTCCAAATCACTGGTGTTGTGTAGAAAAAAAATTACTTTTGAAAATAGATTTTTGAATAGAGCTGTTTTATAGGTCCATCAATAAAACGAAACCAACTTGAGTGATTTTTATTACCTACTTTCATTCCTAAAAAGGTCCAGATTTTGGTGATTGATAAATGAATATGGTCACCTTATGGAAGGCTTTGTTAAAAGTTTTAGATTTGACCCCAAGAGCAATAAAGCCAAGAAAGATGTAATTAAGGGGTAAAGAAATGTTCAGATTTACTTTTCCAAAATATTACCTCAAGCACACTAATGTGTTGTCTTAGAGTTGTTTGTTTACACATGTCTTCTTGATACACTTTTTGTGTCTCCTCTCCATTTATATCCCCTCGGTTACTAGCACAGCCTTATCTGGGTCTTTAATACTTGATAAAGTTTTGACCTATTCTGAAATATTCAAAGTGTTGTCCCTATTTTTTCCCAGGTTTTTTCTTTTCATATTATCTGTACTTTTATTTTGACTTAATACTACTTATATTGATAAATATTAGTAAAATAAAATCATAAAGATTTTTAAAAGAACCCCAAAGACTTTTTTTTCTAAAAAAATTAATCTTCTAATTAGAAATATGAAATTAAGGACAATTAAAAATGGGTGAAGCATTATACTTAGCTTTCAGCTTTTTCTTGATGAGAGAAAATGAAAAGAAGGAATTTGAACAATTAGATGTCAAACAGGGCATTGGAATTACTTGTTGATGAATATCAATTAATAGAACAGTAAGCCTCCAGACTCTCTGTATTCTGCATATTGATCTATAGTCTGATACAGTCATGATTTTAGGTAGGGCATTTTGGTTAGCTGTTGGATATTCTTGGCAAGATTTAGAGATAAAATAAAATGGGGGGAGAGATATTTATAGTGGACAAGATTTCCCTCATTTTCAACAAGATGGAAAGTAATTTATTTTGATACCTTCACTAAGTAAAAAAAAGAATTGAAATTTTATGAATAATTTCTAGAAGGTCTGTAGTTGCTAGGGTCTTTCACAACTCACCCTAAAACCATTTGTGGAATCTGGAAGATGCAGACACATTCTTCATGCGCCTAACAAAATCTGCTCCGTTCAAAAGGAAAGGATATGTAGTAGTGAAAACTGCAGAATGTGACTCTGGAAAGCATGAACTTGCCTCCACCACTCAGTAGCTGGGTGATCCTGAGTAAATTGCTTCACTAAGGCTGCACTAAGCCTAAGTTTTCACTTGTTTAAAATACAGGCAAAATGGTGGCTGTTACCCAAATAAGTGTGAAATTAGCTCTAATGACTAAAGGCTGTGCCCTAACAGTGAACAACTTGAGCTCTCTTTTTGATCAGATATCACTGGGAGCCATGTTTTGTTTTGTTTTATCAGAAGGAATTTTAAATGTTCCTTTCTTGGGAAACTCTGAAACTAGATATGACAACATTTTCCTATGAGAAACAGAAATCAAGACAGAGCCACACAGATAGTCCATTCTCTCAGAATAAGTCATTTGTATTTTGCAGAGAATACTGAAGGAGACCAAGGGATATAATAAATACTTAGAGGGAAGATTAAATATTTTCTCATGTGTAGAATAAGATCTCTGCACATGCTCATAAAGACTGATTCAAAGGGCTCACTTTTTTTGCAGACCAGCTTCAGGAAGTGTTTTACGCTTGGAGGAAGATCAGAGGTATCACAACGATCAGAACATGTACTGAGCTTTTAGCCAAGTTTAAGGATTTTTATGAATTCTTAGTAAGTAGAAGCTTAAAGTTTTATCTGTTGCTTACATAAGAATGCACATAATTTGCTTTAGCGTAACAAGTTCTTCTCAAGGAATTGGTGTACTTCTTTAAAAAGTGATAAATAGCAGAACCCCCATAGATATTTATAAATAGATAAGTTTATAGTTACTAGATCTACTGAAAATCTAGTAAAACATTATCTCTTAGTAACTGCTATTACTATTTTTATTTTGTTGTACTACCAAAGCTTTTTGTGAGGATTAACTGAGGTGTTAAAAGGGTTTTGTAAAGATTAAAAGACTATACAAATGTGAAGTGAATAATGATTCTAATGATATCTTGCACTACCAACTCACTTGCACCATATCATGATGTAACATCCTTCACTGTAAAGCTATATTTATTAAAAAAATACCAGTGATGAACTTCACCTTGGCCAGTTTTTTCTAATTGGACTTGAGAGACCTAAGGGATTTTTTTCAATATATTTTTTTGGATCTCTAATTTCTATAAAATTATTCAATTTTTATGAAATTTTTTTAGTACAAATCCCAAGGAGATTTTCTGTGAAGGGATTTCCAGTTAAGAATATGACTCCCATATATGAGAGTACATTGGAAACTACAAATGTATTATTTATGTTAAGTTTTTTTTAACTCGTTCTTTTTAAAATTCTAGCTACCTATTGTTTCAAGAAGGTTGGAATAATACAAAAATGTAACAAAATATTACAGGAACTGAAATGCTTATTAATATATAATATGAAGAAACGGTTAGAATTTTAAAATGTCTTGAATCACAGAGGTCACTAAAAGATGCATCTAACAAATATGGTGCCATTAAATTAAAAGATGTAATTAAAATGTTGATGCTGTTATCCACAACATGTAAAATTTACAATGGTTAGTGTTTCTAATATAGCTTCAATAGGGTTATCTGAAGGACATTGCCCAAACTATGATTTTAATTCTTTTTCTTATATTTTTGCTGTTTAAAGAAAGCTGCAAAATGCACTCCTATATAAGCTGCTTAATATCCAAGTCTAGACTAGTATTTTCTAATAGAAAGAATCCGGGATATCATCTTGCATGGGATATGTGGTTGTACTGGAGACTTCTTTGATTGTCATGTCTAGGTAGTGGTGGTAGTGGTGTTATTATAGGCATCTGGTGAGTAGAAGCCAGAGATGCTGCTAGGCTCCCTATAATGCACAGGATGGGTCCTCCAACAGAGATTTGGTCCAAAGTGTCAATGGTGCCATGATTGTGGAACCCTGGTCTATCATAATCCTTCCTTTGGGTTTATGTATTCCAGTTCAGCTATTTAGACACTATAGTAGACAATAATATCTAGTGTTGACAAAAATGTCAGAAAAGGGACATTCTCAAATATTATTGGTATAAGTATCTATTGAAGTAAATGTTTTGGAGGCAGTTTGTAAATTTAAAAATCTGTCTCTACTTGCATTTCTACTTTTAAGAAGCATTTCTTAACAATTTTATATAATGGATATATGTAATTATATTGGAACAGGAATTTCTCTGGGCATGCAGTATTATTTATAGTAAGGAAGTATTAGAAACCAATTAGATGTTCATCAATAGGAAGTGGTAAAATAAATTAGAGCATAATATGGATAATATGCAATGATAAAAATGGTAGAGTTGTATATTATAACAAAGAAGGGTGAATGTGATATTTATTTCAGGTTATAAATGATTCAGGTTTTTTGAATTTATAATCAATTTCTTTGCCTAAATTTATATAAATGTGTATGTGTGTGTGTGTGCGCACGCGTGTGCACCTACCAAAAGTCTGGAAGGATGCAGAGCGAATATTAAGAAAAAGAGTAGTTAGTCATGAAAAATATGAGTGTGGGATAAAATATCCACTTGTTACCTTGCCTAGTCTTGTAATATTTGCATTTCTTTCAAGCTTGGGCAATTTGTGAAATTAAAAAATGCAATAAGAATAGCTCACATAATAATAAATATACATAGACATTGTCCGTTGTGTAAGGTTATGTGAGGAATTCACTTTTGAGGAGGTTTTAATAGGCATTTCCTGGTGAAAGGGAATTAAGAGATTGCAGGCATAGGAAGAACAATTAGAGGAGGCCACTACAAAGAACTGAGTGGAATTCTGGGCAAACCTAAAAAGAAGGGGGTAGGAGTAGTAATATAGAAACACTCAATTATAAGGGTTGTGATTTAAATTCAAATGAAAGCTCACATTTTTTTAAAAGAAAATGCCTTATTTGGACATAGTGTAATTAGTATTTGCCTCAATCAAGCAAATTCTATTCTTCAATACTGAACATGTCTATAGGGAACTTCAGTTAAATTATTTTCACCAACTCTTTTTTATATTTGTGTACTTGAATCTAATCACTTGTGCAGTTTTAGTTGAAAGGATTCAGGATTAAAGATTAAAAATATTGAAGAAAGAAATGAATTATGGAAATTATCTTCAGTTTGCAGCTTGCTTTACAAAGATTTAGAAGCCTCTTTTTTGTAGAGCTCAATCTTTCAAAAGCACGGCTAGGGCTTTTTATGTATAGTTACAATCTTAACATTCTAAATGTAGTGATTCATAGAATCCACGGGGTCACTGGTTCATACTTCAGAATTCCAAGAGATCCTTAATATTAATGAGTCAACACCTGAGGAAATACTTTCACTTGATCAATGCAGGGAATGTTGCTGCTCAAATACCTAAATCGCTAACACTTATCAGAGTAGATTAAAAGCATGAATATTCCTTTGAAACAACACACCTAGGGGTAGAAAAAGCCACCAGTGCTGATCTCATTCAGTTCTTACTCATTTACATATTGTCTTAAAGGCATTTTACATCATAATCTCCAACACAGACATGCTCCAGGGTTTCCATTCATAAAAACAAGCAAATATCATTTGCAGGACCTAGTCCCTACTCTGTGGAAGAAATGCAAAGATTCCATGGATGAATGACAGGTATGGCCATTGTTCTATAGAGATATGTGCCCTGGAGTACGGGTCTTCCCAGATTTGTTCAGAGAAAGTCACGAAACCAATCTAATCCCTGACTGAAGGCTAGGCATAACGAAATCACCACTAATCATCTATTTATATTTGAACGTTCACTTACATTTTGTCTTTATCCCGTCTTTTTCTTCTATTAAATTTTTATTGCTTTTCTTAAGATATTTTACACTTTGTGTTAATTTCGGTTAAACTTTCTCTGGCAGAGTGTACTAGAGACTTTTTAACAAATTCCAGGAAGTAACAAGTACGTATATTATAATCATATCTTGCTATGGTTAAACAAACGCTGTCATATCTTCACCAATATTTTAAAAATTAGGATCTATGCTTAAATATATATATATGTATATGTATATGTATATACATATGTATGTATGCACACACACACATATACACACTATATTGGCCAAACATACATTCCCTTGCATACAATTTTTTTGCTGTGCAAACCATGGCTTTAAAGTTCGTCTTTATTTTTTGGGGCACCTTGGTGGCTCAGTCATTAAGAGGCTGCCTTTGGCTCAGGTCATAATCCTGGGGTCCTGGGATCGAGCCCCGCATCCGGCTCCTTGCTCCTCGGGAAGCCTGCTTCTCCCTCTCCCATTCCCCCTGCTTGTGTTCCCTCTGTCACTGTGTCTCTCCCTGTCAATAAATAAAATCTTAAAAAAAAAATAAAAAAATAAAATTCATCTTTATTTTTTAATACAAAAAGCATAAATGAGAGAGCCAAAAATTGTCCTCCAAATGATTGTGCGTTTTCCTCTTTTAAGTTTAAAGAATGGATGTTTTTTCTAAAACATTTCGTTTTGCTTTTACCATAGCCTTGTTGTGTGTAGGGCTGGCCTTGGTATCTTTATTTTATGTATTAGAAACCCAGGACGCAGAGCAGTCACATTGCTTAAGGATCTCACGGTGTTTCTTCCTGCCTCATTTATTACTATGGTTTTTATTAACAGATTAATTAAAATACAGAGATAATTATTAAAGACTTACTAAATACTTCTATATTCTGGGGTGACCAAAAGGAGTCAGTTTTATTTAGTCTAGGGTTCATAGAGAATGCAATGTGAATGCTGCTCTGTAGAGAATAACTGCAATTTACTGAGTCGAGGCCAGTAAGGTTGTGCACCACAATGACACTGATTATTGAGCAAGATATGGTCAGTAAATGAAGAAACTCTGTTTGGGTGTTTGGAGGTAGGGGATGCGTAGTGTAATGCACACAGAAAATTACCGTGTGCAACAAAACAGAGCACTGAAAGCACTATGGAGGATTTGAATAAAAAGTCTATGGAAATACATTGGAGAAAGAGATTAGTTACAAATCTGGAAAAGTTTTCATCAAGTCCTGTATTAATTAATGATAAGATTTCAGGCAGAACTGTGCACAGGGTGGTAGGATTACTGAGTGCAAAGGACCAAGAAGATATTCAAGAAAAGCAAGTATTCTAAGAAGGATGAAATTTTTGGAGAAGCTGTTTTGTGGGGTTAAGCAGTGTGAAAAAAAAGCTAAAAATAGGCTGGGTTCAGCTAAATCACTGAGACCTTGACATTCCAGTGTATAGAATTTGGCCTATAGGCAAAGGGGAATATCAGCCCTGGAATTAAGAAAGCAGGCCATGGCAACTTCATGAATATAAGTTTCAGCTCAGATACTTACTAGCTGTTAATCAAGCTGTGCAATCACTTTACGCCTCAATTTTTCCACCTTCAAAATAAAATAATTATGCACACGCGCACACACACACACATGCAGCCATTTTTGAATTGTTTAAAGAATTAGATTAAATGTGCTAACAACACATGGAGAAGAGAATGTTTATTTTAGTGTCAGGAACATAATAGGATTTAACATTAATGTTATTTTTTATTAATAGTTGCCATTGTTTGAGCTGAGTTTGGGGCTGTTTATTATGGACAGGTTAAAACAGAATTGGAGAGAATGGCAGCAGAAAGATAGGTCAATAAGGAAATTGCAAAAGAGGCAAGGTAAAATGAAAAGGTGGCTCTAGTTTCAAGTTCTAGTAGACCTAAAGCCTTGAGCCAATCTCTTAACATTTTGAATCAAATCCTATTTTTTGTTAACTATAAAATGGAATAGATAATAACAATGTGGGTGATTTGTGAGTAGTAGCTGTTTAATAAATTGTAAATTAAAAAAATTCCTGTTATTAATACTAGAATATGAGGAAGGGATAGCAATAGTTTGATCCTGAAAGTGGAGAAGAAATGGATAAGTTTATGGAAGAAAAACTTGTAAATAATTTGTGGCATCTAGCCTAGGATGTGATGAATCCATGAAATGATGATTCTTGACTATTCTTTTTTTTTTTGGATTATTTATTTATTTATTTATTTGAGAGAGAGGGCATGCACAGATGACTGGGGGGAGGGGCAGAGGGAGACAGGGAAGGAGAGAAGCAGACTCCCCACTGAGCATAAGCCGAACCTGCGGGGCTGGATCCCAGGACCTGAGATCATGAACTGAACCAAAGTCAAGAGTCAGATGTTCAACTGACTGAGCTGCCCAGGCACCTCAGATTCTTGACTATTCTTAATAACAGACAGATGATGATAATTTTGTTATTTCTGGCATTGTCTTATGCACAATGGTGGCCATTTTGTCTGTGCCCTTTGTTTACCTTCAAGGGAAATCTGATAAGTTTTTGGGGCTTCTTGGTAGACACTTAAATTCACATTAAGAATCTGCTGTAAAGCCAAATTTACTTCTTGCCCCATCTACAAGCAAGTTCATCTATCTCAATGAAGACTTGTTGAATGATTGTCATGCTCATATTGATCTCTCCCACATCTTATCAATATCACTTATATTTTATTATATGTTGTTCTTTGTTATTTGTTTTGTCTTGCTTTATCCTCATTGATACTATAGTGGGCAGGGGATAATTCTGATATTTCCTTTGTTCTCCGATCATGCCCATAACACCCAATTAACCTGGCAAACTTAATTACATGGCTTGGCATCCTTACCTACCAGAGTACACTCAGACATAGGATAATGATTTTTTTTTTTTTTTTTTTTGAGAGAGAGAGAGAGAGAGGCAGAGGGGGAGAGGGAGAATGAGACTCTTAAGCAGGCTTCATGCCCAGTGCAGAGCCCAGCACAGTGCTCCATCTCACAACCCTGAGATCCAGACCTGAGCTGAAATCAAGAGTTAGAGGCTTAACTGACTAAACCACCCTGGCGCCCTGGGATAATGACTTTCAATTCAGTAGATCTATGTAGATGAGCGTGGGGCAGCATAGTTGGTTCTCAGATGCTGTCCCTTCATTGATAAAGCTCAACTCCTCTGTTGTTGGAGGCTAGACTGGCCTGATTATCTCTCGCTGATGGAGCTTCATGACATCACTTTGGTTTAGTTTGGTTCCTACTATTGCTGGTAATCTTGGCTTATGTGATGGCCTCCACTTAGATAGTATATGTGATTTTCTTGGTGTTTATAGAATTTCCTTTCCATCTTGGCCCCTTCTATTCTTCAGAGAAGGACAGTCATGTCGCCATTTAACCTCACCTTTATTCAACCCATTCTTTTAGTTGTGTATGATTTTGTTTTGACCTGGCAACCTTCTGGGCAACCCTACAACTTTTGTCCACTTCTCTAACTTTCCTGAAGTTTTGTGTGTTCCTTCCTCACTTTATTCCTAGGCATGGTATCTAATAATCCTTTCCTTCCCTGCTGTCAAAAAATACTCCAGTAGGCATGCAGTTTGCAGGAAACTCCAAACAAAAATAGGTCTAGTCTCTATATTCAGATTTGGCCCAAAGTCAGGGGACATATGTCAAGCATAAAAATTGGCTCATTATGCTCTGCTCTTATATATTGACGAGATGTGAAAATCCAGTCACACTGGCATTTGATCTGGGATCAGAATGATAATTTTACTCTTACTATATTTCTGCTCCCATTACCTACAAACCTTTCAGAGTACTTGTCCACACCTTGTCTTCCAAAAGATAGGGGAGCCCCTGCCTGTTTTTCACTGGCAGCTAAAAGAAAAGCTTTTCAGAAAGAACACTGCTCTCCTCCAAAGGTCAAGGACTCTTTTTTTTTTTTTAAGATTATTTATTTATTTATGTGAGAGAAAGCGAGAGAGAACACAGAGGGAGAGAGCACAGAGGGAGAGGGACAAGCACGCTCCCTGCTGAGCAGAGAGCTCGACGTGGGGCTCAATCCCAGGACCCCAAGATCATGACCTGAGCTGAAGTCAGACGCTTACCTGACTGAGCCATTCAGGTGCGCCCAGGACTCCTAGTTCTAAACCACTATCCCTGGCCAGGGGCTTCCATCTCCACTCCTCTTACGGGGCTACAGCTGGTCCTACTGTCTCTTTATCAGACCCGTGGAAGTGTCAGACCCAAACTGTTAGTGGCCCTTTTTCAAATGTTTGGTGCCCAATATTTCTTTTACTTCATTTCTGAACTAAAGATGTATACTATTCTGGGACAACAGGATGTATCTCACCTAACACTGTCTCATACAGCTGAATAATAACATTGACAACAACATATAGCTGAATAATAACAACAAGAAAAAACAGTAATAACAGCGACAATAATAATAATTAGCCACGATTAGCCCAGAAAACCAGGAATAACTAGAATAAATGGATTCACTTCAATTCAGTAATTAAGGAATTTCTGCTGCTTTTAAAGATACTAAAGAAGATAAACGTTATTCAGTTTTAGAGTAAAACTGAGGGGCCTCATCCATTTCTTAAGTAGCCTGACCCTCAGGTTAAACGGAATGATTATCATACTGAAACTATGGAAGATAAATAGGTCCATTAATTCCAGACGAGGACAGTGTGACGTTATTCATTTAGGCTTCTAGGAAAGTTAGCAGGACTCATTTTTAGATAAGCCCATCTAAAGTCTGTAGACTTCACTATAAGATAATCCAAAGTTATCTTTTCCCTTACATAAGCAAAAGTAAAAAACAATTTCAGGGAACACTTTCCATTTCTTACTTAAGAGAAAAATACTCCTATTTTTCTTGTTTTGACTATAATTTCTGGCCCACTACTTTTCATCTTAATTATAAGAATTACTGATTCAAAGAACTTTCACTTGTACCAAACAATATCAGAGATGGTCCATTCTGTAGAGATGGAACCAGGAAAATTAGAATATATAGAAAGTGTGTTTACACAAAATACTCCTATTAGGGCAACCCATGAAAGTATGTGGAAGGACAACATTCAGTCTATATTCTCATGTGGGTTGAAAATTTTGGAAGTATAATAAACTAACTCTGAAATTGTTTTAGCTGAAATCTAGCCAATGGTTTCTTTTTATATTACTGGATTCACTGGGAGAATTACAAGCCATTTTCTGTGATGATTAGGAAATATAGCCTCTGAATTCACTTTATTTCACCCATACCATTAAAAACTAAGCCTTGGTGAAAATTCTCTGCTTTACCTTTCAAGTCTTTCTCCATTTAGCAGCTTCCTTACAACCACAAAAACACAAGGGGAAAGAGTGAGGGAAAAAACAATTCAAAAAAGATAGCTAGCTTATGGTCAAAAGATCTGGGACAAAGTTGTCCAAAATATTGTCACAGCTCCTTTGCTGACAATTCATTCCATTCTAGAGCCTTGTCAGACCTCCCAGGTTCATTGACGGACTATTATATTCAGAATGGCTTTGAAAACCTACAGCACTTAGAAATGCTCTTGAGACATCTAAAAATGTCTTTATTTAGAAAGGAACATATAACACCTGCCAAATTTGTAGGTTTGAAACCACTTCCAATAAGAATTAAAAGTCCCTCTTCCTCACTGAAATGGGACTATCAATATATGACTTGTCTGCTCATGAGAAATAGTGGGTTCTTGTCTCTGATGTCGCAATTTAGTTTAAAATCACTTTCATGATGACAGGGTACATGAGGATGATAAAATTATAAAGATGACAGTCTAATCTTCAAAGATCACTGATCATTGATAAAAGATTAAATAACGTAAACACCCGAAATGCCAGATTATCACCTGCTTGGCAAACTCTCAGTATTGAAGTATGCTCAGACATTACTGATAAGTGAGAAATGCTTTTCCTATATGTTATGCAGAAATATCTCCTCCTCCTCAAGGAGGGGCAGATGAATTGTAATACCTCTGATTTTAAGATGTATATATATATGTTTTTCTCAATCGTGATGAATATATATAAAATGTTAATAGATGACATACTGTAATGTGCTCAGAATTATTGTTTTCCCTCAGAGTAATGCCTGATTGCTGTGAATTTTAATCATCACTTTTCGGAATTCCAACCAATGTTAAATATACGTACAAGAATGATTAGACATGCTGGTCCTATAAAACTCCAAATAAAGTTGTTTTCTGTGCTAAGCCAACATCTGAAAAGTAAATAATAAATCTATAAATATGTTTGTATGTACTTCGCAAAGCAACATTTTCAATGATACATGAAGCATATTCAGAATTGCATTTCAAATACTTATGAGATCATCTTAACTTACACTTTGGTGGTGCCATAATATCTATATCCCAATGATGCTGAAAATCCAACTACCACAGCCGGGCTGAGATAGCCAAAGATATAAAAATTCTTGTGCAGAAAGCCCTTGTTGTAGATGACGCCCACAACAATGAGATAGAGGTGGATGCCTTCAATGCACATCCATGCAAAGGCAGCTAAAAAGAAATAATGCAGCAGCCCGGCAATGATTGAACAGAAGAGCTAGAAATCAAGGAAAGAAAGAAACCATAAGCACTGTTTGCTTTCACATTAGCATAACACAAAATCCCGACTTTCTCCTCAAATTATGCCACTTGATATAATGCCTGATCACGTTAAAATACCCTCTCAAGTGCCAGTTTTTTAAGATGTCCCACTTCCAGCTGAGCTTCATCAATGTGAAGCCTCAATTGTGAAGAAATCTCGTGATAGAACTAAGTTACTGTTCTTGTCCAGAGAGTTATGCTTTTATACATTTATATCATGTGAGAAGTTGTGGATTTGTCACATGTAAACCATGATATCTTAGTGAATGTGTTATGATTTAAGTTAATTTCTGTTTTGGAGACGCCTTTACTCTCCTTAATTTTATTCATGCTCAAAGAATGAAAATTATTGCTAATACTATGGTAAATGAAATATAATAAGTGTCTTGATTATTGTGGCAAACATTAAGTTTACAAAACAAACGATGATATATTTTACAAAAATATCCATTATGGAATCACTTTAAGTTATAAGATTGTCAGGTAAATTTGAGATGGATTTCAGTTAAATATTATTTATTAGTACTTACTTCACACATAGAATTGGAGTTAGGCTTATAAGAAAGAACAGAAGAAGAAGTACAGTTACACACTTCTGTACTAATAGAACTAACAATATCTATTGCTGGAAAGAGAACATAATACAAACTTACATACCTATTGCACTTAATAAAAAAGAGTACAATCCAAGCATAATGAGATTATATACTAAAATATATTGGGGAGTACTATATAAGGTTGGGAACAGAGAGGTCACTAGTGATCAAAATTTGGGAACTACTTTAGTGAGGAAGTAAGACTGACATATGGCTTGAAAATGGGAAGAACTTGAGAGGTGAAACAGAATTGAAAATAAACATTCTAAGGAATACTTTGGGGTAAGGGTAACGGGGAGATGAAACTGAAGGAGGAAATAGGCATTGGAGGATAGTGGGTGCTATACAAAACTGGCAGGTGTCAGGACTAGCCCTGCAAAATAAAAAAAAAAAAAATGAAGTTTATAGTCTAGAGTATACTATTTAAAATAGATGTTTGGTGGCATCTACTTCAGAAGAAGAACTTGATAATTAGGCATTAGTGTCAGTATTTGAAAGATTTCTAACAGGGATGGAAATATGGAGGCAATTTAATGTCTTGTGGCCCCGAGGATGCACTTCTCCAGTCTCTACCTGCATGGAGGGCAGCTGACCTAGAGCTCTAGCTGCTGTGTTCTTCTTTTCCACAGGCTGCTACACAGAGGAGTCCTCTGCCACGTGACTCTGGCTCAAGGTCTTCTCAAAGGACTCCTTGCAACCACGCTGAGCTTTCCTGAGAACGGCAATGCTGTGTAAAATGCTTCCACCTACTACTTGTCCTTTCTTCCTTCTCTCCTTTACTTGGGGTCAGACCTGCATCTCGGTCGGATGGCTCTCCAAGTCTCTCTCTTCCCATTATCTCTCAGTCATTTTGCCTAATTAACTTATTGCACGTTGAATTCCATTTTAATGTCTGCTTCTAGGAGGACCCAGACTAACACAATATAGAAATTGTTCTGTAAGGCCCTCCATCAGTAACGGGGGGAAATAGGTAGTTAGGAAAGTGCAGTGACTAGGTGGAGCCAATTTGTCATATTTCAACCTGTGAACCCACTGCTTTTCTATTCAGTCCCCGTGTTAAGATAAAATTTTTATTTCTAATTCTCTCTTTGTCCCTTCTGCCTTTGTTTAATGCCCATGTAAAAAACAAAGCAAAAAAAAGGCTATTTCTTCAGTATGTTGCTAAGTTTTCATTTGTCCCAATGATTCGTCATAACAAGGGACATTGTGCTTAATGAAATTGACAGGCAGGTTTTAGATATGTTAGCATTAGCAAACTTAGAAAAGACTTAGGAACAAAGTATATGGTACGTTTGCCCATTAAGCTCTTAATTATAATTCGTGATTCTATGACATATATATTTAGGAAAGTACAAATTTAGAAAACAAAATAGAGAGTAAGAGAGATCTACGTACCTTATTAGTATTTGTATTGATCCCAACAAGAAAAACTAGTTCAGCAAGGAATAGGTTACAGCAGAGATTTTTGTGAATTGTTGTTCTGGTGCTTTGAATTTCACTGAAGAACCAGAAGGTAAAAATGCATATGGAAAGGCAAATCAGTGAAATAATTATTCCTAGTTGAGTGATCCTTGTAAGAATATTATAATCTTTAATACCCTAAGGGAAAATAATAATAAAGCTGTTAAGAGAATAACTCAGTAACTTGTCAAAGGAACTACAACATATAATGAACTTCCTTTTTTGGTGAAACATTAATCAAAATGTTCATAAAATGTAAAAATACAAATGTGCATTTAGATGAGAAAAATTTTGTACCTTTGAAAATGCTCAATATTCAGGGAAATCTGATATAAATCATGTAGCACTTTAAAAGTTCTGTAATTAGTGCTTTTTTTTCCTGGGCATAGTATATATTAGTGTATGGTTTAACAATGTTATCGTCATCAGTTTCATGATATTAGAAAGGCAATTCATTATTGTAATGTGAAAATGGTTAATTAAAACAGATTTATCAGTGGTAATAACAAGTCTTATTTCTATGCAGCAATTCATCTAAAACACATTAAACAACGGTATCAGAAATGCTGAATATATAGAATATCAAAACAGTAAAGTTGTGAGACTTTGAAATGGGAAAAGTTGGTTTTATTCTAACCAGATGAATATTTATATCTTATATAGAGAGTAGAGGCTTCTTTGCTTACTTAACATTCAGGAAAAAAGTCTTTATGACTGACATTACGGTTAGGCAGATTTATTTGGCCACATTATATATTTGATGGATTCTCAGTAGACATGGAAATGAACCTATAATTTAACGAAGATTATGATACAGTGATATAAAATAAGAAATTGTATAGTGTAAAAGAAAGATATTACAGATACGAAAAACAAAACCTACTCACTGTAGAGAGACCTTTCATGTTTAAAAATCTTGTACATTTCTACATTATTAAAACATTGTAATAGTTATAAATGCGCTAGTACTTACTGACCTGGTTTCAAATATTTTTAGCTAATTTGTAACTGGTAAAAATAAACTTTCAATACAAAGGCAAAGGCCCTTAAAGACCATGATACATTAAAATGTAAGTGGTTTTTAAAAGCAGCATCTGCCTTCAGCTCAGGTCATGATCCCAGGGTCCTGGTATCGAGCCCCGCATCAGGCTCCCTGCTCGGCGGGAAGCCTGCTTCTCCCTCTCCCACTCCCCCTGCTTGTGTTCCCTCTCTCGCTGTATCTCTCTCTGTCCAATAAATAAAATCTTAAAAAAAAAATAAAAATAAAGCAACATTAAAAATTAAGAGTCAATGGATAGATATTTAATGCACAACCTACTAGCTATCATAGACTAGGTAGGTCCTAGACAAAAAAAATAACCTAAAATCCAGTCTAAATATGTCATACAAGGCAGGTAAGAAAACAAAGACTAAAAAAGATAGTTTTGGGGTTTTATCAGTTAACTAAATATATTTGCACCCAAAGAAACATAAAAAATTAATTCTCTTGCCTGATGTATGTAAACAAGAAAAAAAAAAAGAAAACAGGCAGGTTTATAAATACGAAATGATGGAAAATTGTCTTACAATGGAAGAACCAGAAGACATCAGAATTGCAAAATGTGTCAGGTGGTTACAGCGGCATGAGGTGTGGGTCTCATTTGAGGACAGCAGCTCGCAGCCCTCCAAAGACCAGCTGCCATTCATCGTGTCAGACGAGTAGCTCCAAAATGCACACTGACTCCTATAATTATCTGTGGTCTGAAAAAGAGACATTTTACTGATGGAAAAAAGAGAAAGAATTATATATATAGCATCACACTTCTCATATTTAAAATACCATTTCACGTATCAATATAATTACAACCATGCCTAAAAAGTAAAGCACAAAATCAATGCTAATAAATGAGTGCTGGCATTCTGTGGAAGAACTGAAGTTACTGCAACAATGCTATATTTTATCAATTCCTGTGTCACAAAAGTTGTGAGAATTATGTATTATCAAATGAGATCATTTAGAATAGTGCACAACACATAATTATCATATGATCTTTATTTGATAAATGTTTACAGAGAATATACTGGGTATTAGTCATTGACCCAAGTACTAAAAATACAATACTGAACAAAACAGAAAAAGCATTTGCACCGCTGATTTTAGGTTCTCATAAGATGAGAAATTATTAAACAAGAAAAATAAACCAGGGGAAGGAGAGAGAAAGTAGTTGAGATTGGTTGGAGGAGGCCTTTCTTAGGAGATGATATTAAAGCAAATACCTCAGTGAAGTTAGACAGAGAGAGTAAACCCTAAGACTTGGGAACAGAAGGTTCCGGATGAAGTGGAAAATGGAAAAGTTCTGAGTTGAGACTGGATAGGAATCTTCCAGAAACACTGGAAGCCACTATAGTTCGGGTACAGTGAATGAGATAAAGAGCAGGTGAAGACAAGATCAGAGATAAGGTCTGATTGCATAGACTACAGGATGGTTGTTTAATACATAGAGTTCTCTTTATCACATATTTATATTAAGTGATCATAACATAATATTATGACAGTTACTTTTAATATTCCTTTGAGGTAATGGAGAAGTATGTACTAACTGGTGAAATTGCAAATAAATTACCAGGGAATCAGGAAACTGAGGGTGTTATATATGAGATAGCTTCTATTTTTTTAGGAAAACAATGGAATCCAAATTTTATTCTCAGAAAGAGGGAAACCATGAATTATGTAGGTCTGTCATCAAAAGAAAATGATAAAAATTCATAGGGGTCATTAATTTGAATGGGAACAAGATTTGAACAGAGAGGAAGATTAAGAATAACAAAGTTTTCCCATGAATTTTGGTGAAGAATTTTTATTTAAATGTGTGTTGTGTTTTGTTTTGTGATTGTGTCAGAGATTGGTGAAGTGGGTTGTCCTTGGCATCTCTTTAGCTGCCAAAACAATCCATAAGTAAAAATTGCAGAAAAACCCATCAGAGCATGTGAAAGAACAATGTTTTTGTTTTTTTTTTAAGATTTTATTTATTTATTTGAGAGAGAGAATGAGAGAGAGAGAGAGAGCATGAGAGGGGGAGGGTCAGAGGGAGAAGCAGACTCCCTGCCGAGCAGGGAGCCTGATGCGGGACTCGATCCTGGGACTCCAGGATCACGACCTGAGCTGAAGGCAGTCGCTTAACCACCTGAGCCACCCAGGCGCCCCAAGAACAATGTTTTGATTCTAGTGTCAAAAGGTCAGTTAGCATCTAAAAATATCTAAGTTTCGTTTCCATTCTTAAAACATTTCACACCCTCTTCTGAACATAATGCCTACCAATGTTTAGGTTTGAGCTACTATTTTCTTTATCTTCTATACATTTAGTTTCTCTCTACATTAGATATCTTTATTTACAGTGACACATTTGTATTGTGTGTAAGCATATATGTTCTTTTAGTCCCCTCCCTCCCCCCATAAACATGCAAATACAATTGTCCAGCTTCAAGGGTCTCCAAATGGAGCATCAGGGGTACTTTAACCACGTACTAGGACTGAAACTCTATCGAAAGTCCAAGAAACCATCAACTGTAAAAAAGCAGCAAATAATCTATGATCTTTAGTTTCCTCATTCATTTTTAGATATATAAAAGAACCGAATACTTAGTTCTTTCTAGTGTTTATTATGATGGAGTTTTAATTACATATGAGCTTGAAAAAGATCTGAAATAACAATAAAGGAATAAAATGGTTTCCGCTAATTTCTTTATGAAATAATGTAAACTTCTCTGTGATTTTATTTTAATAAAAATTTAAATCCCTGCAAATATTATTTTAAATGGCAATTAGTAATCAAACAACTCTGTCATTACACAAATGACATTTATCTCTTTGGCTCTGATACATTTTTATAACTCATTCCTAAAAGGTATGGAGACTTCCAAAATGAACAATGTAATTAAAAATAAAATTAAAATATAACTTAATTTCAGAGAATCAAATGTGTAAAATTCCTTGATATTTATTAGAAAGATTACAGAGCACTGAAAGTACAAAAATGTTTTATAGAAAAATTAGTTGAAACTACTCTTAATTTTTAAACTCAAGAATTCACATACAATTAAAGTGACAATAAAAAAATGTTCTCTTCTCTAAATGTTTCACACTCATAACCAATAGTAACCAGAAAAACAGCTTACCTTCATGTGACTTAATGTAAATGTTATTTTTTCAAGTTCATACAACGTGGGTGGGTTCGAGCTAATTGAGACTGAAATCACTGAAGAAATGACTCTTTCTTCCTCTTCAGAATTATCAGAACTTTGAGGTTCCAGTAAGTTGTCAGATGATGAAAACAAGGGACCGATACTCTTATAATATAAAAATGCGACTGCAACATTGCCTATCAATCAAATAAGTGTATTTAGTGAAATTCTTATAAAACAAAAATATATTTAGGCTCTCAAAATAAACATAAAAATTTAACAAAGTTTTTTACTCTAAGGCCAGTCATAAGAATACCTAGACACTAAAATGTGGATCATAATAAGTGCATGTCTATATAATCAAATCATATTAAGACATATTCCCTGACCTCCATGACTCTGAAACTGATCATGGACGGTAGCATTCCCTTTGCACAGGCTATATTTAGGAGAAAAATAGTCCTAGATAAATATATATCCAACTCCTGACTAAGAACCAAGGTATGCAATGTATTCACTTAAAAGATTAAAATTTGGAGTTACTACTTCGCTATGCAAAGATAGCAATTAGAAAGATGTTGGAAGAAAATTATCACTGACTTGGAGTATTAAGGAAGTTGAGAATTAAACAAGTTGTCAGACACCACTGAGTTCCACCTCATGCCCACTGAAATGTTTCCTATTTAATATTGATGACATACAGTTATGCAGTCTCCAGGTAAGAAATTTACTGCCTTGCCAGACAGCTATTTATCTCTGCCCCTTGACACTCCCCAAACGCAGTAAATCAGCATACAACCAGTACTAGAAATGCAACCTGATCAGTACAGATTATCATGTGACTATTTTCCCTTAGCCTAGACATTACACCTATATTAGTGGATCTCAAATTGTCTTGATTTTTGAAGCAGCTCATTATTACTGATATTAAGTATGTGAACAACTTAAAATCTAGATCTATTGTCTTTTTAAAATTGCTGTTGCCACTTAGGTCATACACTTCCTCTATCTGTTGTACAGAATTATGGACACAAAATTTAAACGACTTTGCTTTCAGAATTTGTTCTGGTTTCAGTCATCGCTCCTACTTGTGTGGCCATGGATAAACTGTTTTGAACTTCAGCTTCTTCATTTAGAAAATGATAATAGTAATACTCTAGCTACTTACTAGGCTAAGGTGGAGACCAAATTAAATAATACACGAGTCTTCTGTAAAACTTAAGGTTCTATATTAATGTGATTATTGTTACATTTTTAAACTAGAAACATTATATGTTCGCTTTATTTGCTAGGACAACTTACAAAGAACTCTTTTATATTTGTTTCCTCAAATTTGTGACACCAGAATAATGTGAAAGGCATAAAGTCATCAAAACCATAAATACAAACGTTGATTGTATCATAAAATACGAAGAACTGTGCCCTCTAGCGCCATCTTGCGTCACTGCGAGTGTGCACCTAATCTCAGCAGGTCTGCCCAGAACCCCTGAGCGCCAACCCCAGTCCCCAGCGCGGTCTCATTTCCGCTCCAACAAGGTGAAAGAAACTACCATGAACCGGGAGAAACTCGTCAAACTGCTCAAGTGCGCATTGGTGGGAGAGAAACTGCTCGCCAAAAGAAGAGGGTGGTCCAGAGAATGGCGCCGGGAGATGATAAAAAACCTCAGTTCTCCTTAAAGAAGTTAGGGGTAAGCAATATCTGTGGTATTGAAGACGTATGTTCCCACACTAAGGAACAGTGATCCACTTTAACAAGCCTCAAGTGCAGGCATCCCTGGGGGCGAACACTTTCACCATCACAGGCCAGGCTGAGACAAAGCTGCTGACAGAAATGCTACCCAGTATGTTAAACGAACGTGGTGCAGAGTCTGACCAGTTTAAAGAAGACCCGTTAAAGCTCTGCCCACATGATCTGTGGATGGAGAAGCACCACTTGCCACTGGAGAGGAGGAGGAGGATGAAGTTCCAGATCTTGTGGAGAATTTTGATGAAGCTTCCAAGAATGAAGCAAACTGAATTGAGTCAACTTCTGAAGAAGATAAAACTTGAAGAAGTTACTGGGAGCTGCTACTGTATATTAGGACAGCTTTTTAAAAAATTCTGTTCATGTCTCTGATAAAATCTAGATCTCTAATATTTTTAAGCCCAAGCCCCTTGGACACTGCAACTCTTTTCAGTGTTTGCTTAGACACAATTTGTTCTTTGCAGCTAATTAAGCTGAAGAAGCCTGGGAATAAAGTTTGAAACAAGGTTAATGAAAAAGAAAAAAAAAAACTAAAACAACTGTATACAAATCTGAGTCCTTCCACATGACACACAACGTCACAGTAATAAATAATATTTTTGGATATTGCTATCTATGGTTATGTGAACTAGAAATTGCCAAAATACATCATGATTCATGTTTTCTTATCTTATCTAAAAAGGTATCACAAGAAACATCGCTAAGAGATTGCTGAAATCTATGTATATTAGATAAAAGCATTTTCCTCAACTGCCAGCTTAAGAAAATTTATATCGAAGAAAGAAATGAAGTTAGTCTAACATGGCTGGGCTAGTGACATTATGAAGACTCCATGTGATGACAACTAGCCCAGCCTTTGCCGTGGACAGACCAGGGCCTGAAGCAGGATCTGAAAACCTTTTAGGTCAACTTGACTCAGTCCAGTGGATGAACCAGTTCATATCACAGTGACTTCTCAGAAGTTGCAGTAGGAGCTGCTCCAAAATCAAATGAAGCCCCGAAAAGATAAGATGGATCTTTTAAATCTATTAATCACTCCTGTCTTTTCTCAAGGAAAATATTTAACATCAAATTTTTGACTTTGGGTAAAATGTGATTCTTGCTGCATAGAATGCTCCAAAATCCCTTCTTAGCTCCGTTCTGAGTATTGTTTCAGTATTTGTCCATTCTCATCATTTGAACCTCTTCTAATTTCCATGATTTCTCATTAATTCTCGGCTTGATTTAGCTTTTAACTCTCTTATCAGATATGTACCTTCATTCAGTAAATGAGGGGTTTATTTGCTAATGACAGGAAGTAAAATTCAGTCTATAAAAAAAAGATTAAAAATCCACCTGTTCTTCCATGAACCTCCCTTATTTTCCTAATAATGACACTATGCAGATTTTAACTTGAAGCCTGTGTTTTATTAATGAATTTTTATTGGTAAATAAATAATCACATGTAGACACCATAAAGCAGATTTTATCAGTTTGTTAGACTTGCCCTTATTTTTAAGATACAACCTTAAGGAAATCAAATTTTCTCTCTGTGTTTTCTTGAGAACTGACATTATGGTCTCTTTCAAGTGTCAGAGTTTGCATGCGTGATCTTCAAATATAACAAAGCTATCATACATTCAGACAGGGTATCTTTGAGAAATTAATTCCATGACAATTTCATCATCTGTCACTATAATAAGTATTTTCAAGGGCTCTATTCTCAGCTTCTAAACACTACTCAAATTGTCTTTGAAATTTCAACAGTTTAACACAATCTTTGGATTTGCCCCTATATATTATATGTGTGCTTGGTTAATTAGAATATGATGTAATAGGGTAAAAGCCTTGGATTCAGTGGTAGTATGGCTTAGTTATTTTTTCTTTGTTTTATGGCCATCTGTTTCTTACCACTGTATAAAAATAACAAGAAAAAATGAAGAGGATAATATCAATGGGTTAGGAAAAAAATCCCACATTAGTGTTGTACAAAATTTTTTAAAAGGATGTTCTTGAGAATGAATGTGCGGAATATTAAAAAAATAAAGACACAATATCCATTTATGAAATGATGTCTATACTAGAGACCATACTGTATTATTATATATACTTTTCACTTATATTTATGACCACCCACATATTCTTTGAGAATCTATTATAATTCACGTTTCACTTAGGTAGTCTATTTTGACCTATTTGAGAATGATAACAATTCTTCTTTTGGCAGAGATTTTTTTTTTTCCTAAGTGCATTGCATTAAGACAGCAGATACATGGTTAAAATAGCTGCTTCCTTGCCCTTGATTAGGTGACAAGGAAAAGCTGGTCAGGATTGATTTCTTTGTTAACTTCCTCCCTTCTAGTACTGGCTCTGTATTATTTGTTGATGTGCACGGAGAAAAATCCATTAACTTCATTGTGCCTTAGTTCCATTATCCATAAAGTGAGGAAATTAGGGTAGGTAATCATCAAGTTGCCTGCTAGTACTGGCATTCCATTTCCCAAGAAATCCTGCCTTTAGTTGAGAAGTTTACGGTACAAAGACTAAGAAATGGCAAGTGGAAAAGAAATCCAAACCTAAAACACTAACTTTCCGTCTTTGGGAACATCATTTGTCTTCCTCACACAATTATAAATTCAGCCTCCAAATAAGGAATATGAAGGATTACTGAAGAAGAAATAGTAAAAGAATCCTATGCAAATTATAGCACCTATAGTTGCTGCAAAAGAAGGAATAAAATCACAGCTCCTTTATATATTTCATTAGAATCTCAACAATATCAAACAGCTTCAGCGATTGGGCACAAGACAAGAAGGATATAGATATTGTCAGCTAAAATTCTCACCATGTATTGACATCAGACCGAAAATCTTGAGTACAAAGTCAGAAATTATGTGTATAAACATCAAATATTTTCTATAGGAAACCACACGTTCTGTGTACATCTGATATGATCAAAGGCATGATAAGTATTTACTGCAAATTACTGACATATTGAATATAAAACTATCAAAGTCTTACCATGTGAATCATATGCAGCGTTTCTCTTCGGAAATACCTTTATATAATCTCCATCCACATTCATATAAGGATGAGTATGTTCGATGTGATATGAATCAAAAAAGAAAGTTTTGAGAGCTGAAATAAAACCATGAAAATCATAAATTCTCTGAAGTTAGTTTAATCAATGTATTTGTTTAATGAGGGATAATTTTATCCATCATTATTGTATTTTATCCATCATTATTGTATTTCAACATTTTTTGGCAAGTAGAATGAGCATATTTTGAACATGCTTAGACATTATAATTTATATCTTAAAAATCTGATTCAAGTTTTAACTTTTTTGATTGCACTATAACACTCATGGTTTAATCTTTGTTGGATTAAGTAAAAGACAAAATACATATGTACACAAGGGAGCCATAAATTATAATTACTAAATCAAAGACAAGCAACCACAATGTCTTAGAGGGTGGTATCTATAATAAAATTTACTATATGGAGAGTGATTGAATTAAATTCTTGAGTGATAATTTCCTTACATGGGATAGTTTACCTTTTTTATTCAAGAATATCACAGAAATGCAGGGATCCTATATATTAGTCATAATGCTTGCTACTTTAAATTTGATAAGTGCTGAATCATGATATGAGATAGTGATTCTTGCATACTTATTGCTGCATAGCAAGATGTCACCCACACAATATAATGTAGATGTATGCAATGATTATCAGAAAAAGTTCCTTGTTTCCTCAGAGCAACTTTATAGGCATCTTTAATTTGATTCAAGATTCTGAATGTTTTAAATAGGAGATTGCATGAAGCAGGAAACATTCTAGTTTGCTAAGTTGATTGCTTCATATCAGAAAATCTGTCTAGAACTATCTTTGGCCAAGGTAGATCCTAACAAGTCATAAGATGACTAACTCAAAATGACAAGGGAGTAATGTACTCTGAGCATTTAAATGCTAGACAGCTCAGGAATAGGACAAGATGAAGATTGTAGGAAGGAGGCAATATTATGTATTCATCCTTTTTACTCATACTTCATTCATATTACTCTTGTAATGTACATTGCCATTCATTTCTGCATTGATGAAACAGGTGACAATTTAATTAACGGTATTTTAAATACTTTCTTTCCCTTTTGAGAATGGCCTGTTCGGCAAACACTATTGTTTTGAAATTGACCTTGGCTCCTTACCTATATCACTTGAATTAGTATTGAACTGAGTGGTCTTTTGGAAGTTCTGAGATATCCTTAAGGTAGCCTGTTCAGCAGCATGCATCAGTTTTGTGAGATGAGTTCTTCTACGATTCATAGATAACTTGTCCCAAACTATAAATACATCCTTTTGAACAAAATTATTCACAGTTTTTACAAATTCCTGTTGAAAAAAAAAAGTGTGTCTTTTAAAAATGTTGGAATCCATGAATCACAGATGTAAGGAAAAGTTTAAAGCTCAGTTATATTGAGTTAAAGCTGAACATACTTACAGTAAGAGTTGAATTAGAAAGGGTGTCCTTGGCTGAATTAGTGATATTCATGTCACCCAGTAATGGGGATGATTTAGATAATATTTCTATATATGTAATTATATCCATCGGTGAAAGATCTTTCACAGAATCTCTATAGATTTCTTGTAGCAAAGCCACAGGTTCCTTTATGTGTCTAAACTGTACAAAAATGAGTCCAGAAAAAAGAAACCAATTTAGAGTACTACTGGATCTTTTTAAGAATAAAGGCTGTATGTTAAATTTATTCTAAGTTTGGTTTTCTTGAGCTAATTGTTAATAAGTTATCAGACTACACATAAACCATAACATGCAGCACTGAAACTTGAAATTATTTATAAAAGGTTAGCAAATAAAAAGTACAGAAATTAGAAAAGAAACAGAATGTTTGAATTAATAACTTTTAAAAACTAGCTTTTAAAAGTTATAATATATGATAATGTATTTTGAATTAGATTTTAATCAACCAGAGAAAATTCTTTACAATGTGATATATTGGAAATTTGCTTTTAGCTCACTGTTCATCATGTTGAGAGTCACACTTTCAATCACATGACAATTCTGTGAATGTCCTACTTTATTTACTCTTTGAAATATTTCCTTTGAAGTACAAAATGTCCTTGCATTCATTATGTCTTCTTAGAATGTGGGAACGGGCCTGGGGTCAAAGTGTGTTTTTATTATTTTATTCATCAACTTTCTTTATATGTTGAAAACAAAATTTCCGGTATACTAAACAGTGAAAAAGTAATATACATTAAATATCTCAAAGTCTTCCTCAATACTTTGGGGATTTTCAAATTGATGCTTTCTGTGACTCAAACTACTTAAATCTCTATATGTAAATAGTTTCAAATCTACATGAAGATCAACTGGTTGCTATTCTATTTAAAATGTGACGTAGGAAGGATTTTAATGGAAACCAAAAATGTCAAAATATAATAAATTCTTAATCTAACTAGTTTACTTACTTTTGTTAACATTCTATCAATATTTGCAGCAATACAGGCATTATCTAGATGGCAGTTTGCACTCACATTTTCTGTAGAAAAAGAAAATAGATTCTGTAGTAAGTTTTTTAAAATATTTTTTCCTGGGGTGCCTGAGTGACTCAGCCAGTTAAGCATCTGCCTTTCTGCTCAGGTCATGATCCAGGAGTCCTGGGATCTAGCCCCCGCATCGGGCTCCCTGCTTCTCCTTCTGCCCCTCACCCTGCTCATGCTCTCTTGTCTCTCAAATAAATAAATAACATAAATAAATGAAATATTTTTTCCTAAGATGATTATATTGATTCCAATAATTTTACTCCCTTATTTAAATCTTAAAAACACATTCTTAACACTTGAGTTTTATTTTTTGTTTTACTCGTTAACATTTGACTTTTTAATTATTTAAAAAAATTATTCATAATGAAATACATGTTTATTTTCATTTTATTCATTTATTTTTCCTTATTTATTTTCATTTGTTATTTGTTTTTATTCATTAGGATACACAATATTTTATGGAAAATGGAAGACTGTAATTACCCTGCATGTTAACTACATATGTTAATACATAAAACATATGGTCTACTTCTTCCATTAAATAAAAACGATACCTCTTCTTATTTCATTATATAGATAATAATGGAATACTGGCACATTTCTGGGCGCCTGGGTGGCTCAGTTGGTTAAGCGTCTGCCTTCAGCTTAGGTCATGATCCCAGGGTCCTGGGATCGAGTCCCACGTCGGGCTCCCTGCTCAGCTGGGAGTCTGCTTCTCCCTCTACCCTTCCCCCCTGCTCATGATCTCTCTCTCTCTCTCTCAAATAAATAAATAAAATTAAAAAAAATACTGGCACATTTCTTAGAAGATGTAGTTCTTTGTATGCTTTACTACTGTGTAGCATTATATTTTATATAGTTCTTCGATAATACATAAAATATAATCATATGACTTACCTTGGCAGTAAGTGCCATCATTAGGTGTGAACTGTGATTTTCCTGTGGATGTCTGATAACCTTCCTTGCAGGAGCAATTATACCCACCATCCACGTTTTCACACACTGCATGATCTCCACAGGCAGCTGATTCACTGCACTCATCTATATCTGAAAATATTTGAAAAATTAAATTTTTTATTTAGTACTTATACAATTGCTATCTTGCTGATACAGTTATATATGGTTAATGATTTCATCAAATTTTAGAAGAAAGCAAGGAAAATTCCATCATTTGGGAAACAACAGAGCAAACTTAGCTGCATATATTTTTTTTAAACCCTGATTTGGTCAATCCATTTTGAAAGCATATTAAAAAATGTCATTCATGGATCAAACTCTTGAATTATTTTCTAAGTAGAATGATTCATCCACAAAGTCATTAAAATAATTTCCATCATTGACAATTTAACATTTAGTCCTAATTGAATAAAGACCCAATTTTTAAAATACATCTAAAATTCTTTGTTTTCTACTATTAAACTAAATCGATTGTAACAGCTCAGTTTAATCTGGAGGATAAAAAAGAATAGCCCATTTTCTTTCCAAAGCTTGATTTTTGCACGTAAGTTATTCTAAAAATTAGCAAATGTGTGATTCAACTCCCTTAAAATTTACCACAACTTATTACTTTTGTGCAGGTTATATTTTACTATGGTTCTGAATACACAGTCATCATAGATAAAGTAACAAATTGTACAGAATTAAGTCTTATATTTTCAGTAGTCATATATCAAAGTCACAGTAAAAATGTTAGGTTTTAAGCTCATATAATTTATATTTTTAATTTAAAATTTTACATACTGCAGTGAAATATGTCTTAAAGTTATAAATAGAGTATAAATACTCTGCCAGTAGGCAGAGTTCCAATAGGGAATGATTCCAAGGAACGGAAGAGTCCAGATCATTACCTTAAGCTAATGCAAAGATTTTTGTGTTCCCAGCCTGGCTCTGACATCTTAGAGATACTCTATGTTAGATTAATGAATAAACCTGTAATCTTAAGTATAAAATTTGATTTTTTAAAAAAACTAATAGAGTGCCACAATACTGTTTGCCATAAAAAAAGGGGAGTAATCAAAGTCCAACTTAAAAGGTCATCTAGCTAGTTATCTTAAAAGTAGTTGATCCTAATTTTTCACTTCAAAAATGCAATGAAGGCACAGAATAACATTAAAACTCAAACCACTGAAAAACTGAAACTGACAGTAGCCTCTTGGTAGTTCTTAAAGAAATGTCCATTAGCTAGAAAGGCAATGGTATTAGATTTAAGAAGACAAGTCATAGGCCCAAGAAAGGGGTAGAAAACTCCTTGTTCTTCTGCCAAACCTATATATTCATAATCTGCACTCCCCAGAGATCCAAGTATACTACTTTTCAAGAAACAGGAATACTATCCTAGCACCCTCATCCTCTTCCTCTCATTTCTGTATGTGTGTGTTTAGAGACCACCACTCCACACACACACACACACACACACACACAGAAAATAAAGTAGGGCATAAGCAATAGCAGGTTGATTCTTAAGATATAGTGAACCGTCAAGGAGAGCATTCCAGGTAAGGGTAAAAAAAAGAAGCCATGTGGAAGCGCAGACTGGGGTTATTATTTTTCATGAAATCCATGAGGTGAGAAAAAATATATAAGAAAACAAAAGACTAGTCTTTTCTGGAGCAGGGCTGAAGAAGTAGCATGTACTATACCCAAATGGGGATAACACCCCAATGAAGATGTGAACAGACCTATGTGGTATCATAAACAGAACAATTTATTTTATGAATAAGAAACTTATGTTTTCTGAATGCCCACATTTCCTATTTTTAGATGTCTTATATGGCTAACAGGAAATGAGGTGTTGATTTCTCTCAATTTTAAAATTATTTAAAGGTGTAAATTGTCTTGGGAATGTTGTCCCAAACCCATCTCTAAGCAACATACAAATATTTTTTTTAAAGATTTTTATTTATTTATTTGACAGCGAGAGAGGGAACACAAGCAGGGAGAGTGGAAGAGGGAGAAGCAGACTCTCTGCTTAACAGGGAGCCCGACACAGAGCTCCATCCCAGGACCCTGGGATCATGACCTGAGCCGAAGGCAGACGCTTAACGACTGAGCCACCCAGGCGCCCCAGCAACATACAAATCTTGGCAAACTCAACGTCCATCCTCTCTCTTGTATTCTGGACACAGGGGTATATAATCTTGTTGCTCAGAACCAACTGTGTTTTAGTTTTTCTCTGTGCATCCTCCACATCCGTGGTGCTTGTTGGGTTTCTGCTCTAGTTCAAGCCTTCCTACCACCGCTCACTTAGCTAGTTATTATCCCAAAATGTCAGCCTTGGACCAAGTAGGGTATTTCAACCTCTGAATTCACCAAGCAACAAAATGGTAATCTGTAAAAAAAAAATAAGGAGGTAGTCTCCTGGGAGACCAGCATTCAAAATTAGGATTATGCAAATTTTAATATTCTGACTCCAAATGTTATATAGAATATTAATTAACCTACCAAAGTAATGCTTTTCAAATCTTAATCATCCCATCAAAGTCATGTTTTCCAAATTGTTTGGACTTTTCTTGCTTATACTTTTTGATTTTATAACTTTTTACTCAAATGTGGAAGTGAGGTTTGCTGAATTTGATGTCCCTCTCACTCTCTTTATTGAATCTAACCTAGTAACCGGTTCTGCCTCTACTTGTTAGCATATCACTCTATGCCCCTTGCTACCTAGTAATATAGAGAGAATCATAAAATATTGAAAGAGTATGTCATGCCAAAATGAACATGACTGCTATTTTGCAGCAAGATCTACAGCCACTTCTCTGGCAATCTCTTGCAGGGCCTCATTAGCTGCAATCTAATAAAAACACTATGTATCCTTCTTCCTACAGGTAAAGGCCCTGTAGAAGATTTTAATTCAAATCCTAGTTATAATACTCATTAGCCTTGTGACTTTAGGTAATACTATAAAAAAATACCTTTTACCTTAAAAGAATTCTTTTTTCTAACAAATGAGGAAATGTATGTAAAGGTGTTTTGAAGTTGTGCCCAAGATATAATAGGCCCAGTGATTCTATTCATATTATGTGTTTTCTTAATAGCAGGAGCCCTGTGAATATGTAGGTTTGGAGAAAACAGATCGATAATGAGTGTCTCATTAGACTGCCATGTCTTAGTATTCCCCAGATATGTAAAAGAGGAAAAGAACCCCCACCTCATCTTAATAAAAGTTAAATTGCTATTATGTAATTATTTCAGTCAGGCTAGAATTGACATACCATATTTAATAACTGATCCACTTTTTCTACCACCAACCTAACGCTCAGCTTAATACTAATAACTTGATTTTGCCAAACGTAAGCACATCATAACAATCATTTGCTTGTTTTGCACATCAAAAAATTCACTTGCTCCTTTTTCATTAGTAAAGTTATGCTTGTTTCTCATGTTTACAATGAGCCAACCCAGCAGCAGTTTATCGTAATCTTCTTTCAAAACATGATCCTATGATTGTTTTGAATCTTATCATTTTCATCAATAACTGATTTGTCTGATGTTTAACTCACAGACTGTGAAAAAAGATAACACATTCAATTACTGAAAGTAATTTGCAAAGACAAAACTGCATGTTAATATTATCCAAAGCCAGAAAAAAAATCTGAAATTATCAGCGTACCCAAGGCAATAAGACATACAAAATTATAAGCAGTAAACACTGCTCTTCAGCACGTGGTAAATGTGAAGGAGTTCTTGGGTTGTACTCATTTGGCCTTGGGAGAATTCACTGTCTTATTGGATTGCCTCGGTTTTCCCATTTGTGAAATATGAGTCTGGAACCAGGTCTCTCGGGAGCTAGGGATCTGAAATTCTGTTTTACTGTAATTCCAAGGGAAAGCAAATGTTCAGGATGCTAAATTTCCCTCAAAGCCTTCTGCAACAAAATTACCTTCTCTGTGGACAACAGTATTTGAATATAGACTAAAGGTAGAGAATTTTGCTTGGGTCATTTCTTGCCCTGAATTGGGGTTTTTCATTATCTATTTATAGAGGTTCTTAATGAGTATAATTACCAGACATGTTAAATTTAAGGATAAACTAAACTTTCAAATCAGACGTGATACAGTACAAGGCGATATACTAACGTAAAAGGAAACAGAATTATAGTTCTCTGTTCAAATTCCCTGAAGATTATCATAGTGCATAATGAAAATTACTATAGGACTAGAGAGGGGAAAAAAAAGATATAGCTGTTCTGCTGCTCAAAAAAGCTTAATCCTTAAGGACAACAAAATTGGTGAGAAATAACCATTTTCCAGAGAATGAATTTTTCAGTGAATAATCCATCAAACAAAACAGGTAGAAGCTGAAGGACTCAGTGTTGGGTACTGGGTTTTAATATAGTTCTTGTGTTTACTGATTACTTAAAATACTAAAAAGGGAATTAGCCAAAACTTAGGCCCATTCCACAGTATCTCAATAATAAATGAGTATTGGGAGAAAGAGTCTGAAATTATAAATCTGTTATACTTCCATAAAACGTTGGCATTCAATCATCTCTTTGTGTGTGTGTTGTCTCTGTGTCTGTGATTCAATTTTTTTCTAATACAGGAATTCTCTACTTGTAGGGAACACAGACAGAGAAATACAGCCTTTTGTGAATTGAGGCATATTAAAAGTAAACACGCTCAGATGAAAAGACAGATGTCTTCAAGAGACAAGAGGGAATGGAGAGCATAGTTAAAATTGTATTAAATTCCAGTGATTAAGATGTTGTAAGTTCTATTTCTTCACTAACTGGAAAATTCTAGTAAAGCTTACAGAGCTCTATAATTAGAACTTAACAACTAAAGGTAAAATGCATAACATACACACATAACATTCTAAGAAGACCAGCAACTAGAGTAGGGGCTTGAGAACAAATAGTGAGATATTACAAGTTTTCTGGACAGAGCTTCATAGATTACTTCCTGAATATACTGTGAAGTTATATACTATAAAACTTTTTGCTGAAAACACTAAAGATAAAATTTATCCTTCAACACAAGGTGTCTGGGTGGCTCAGTCAGTTAAGGGTCTGCCTTTGGCTCAGGTCATGATCTCAGGGTCCTGGAATCTAGCCCCACATCGGGCTCCCTACTCAGCGGGGAGTCTGCTTCTCCCTTCCCTCTGCCCCTCCCCCAGCTCATGCTCTCTCTCAAATGAATAAATAAAATACTAAAAAAAAAACGTTCAACAGAAATTGTCCTATTTTCTCGTATTTTAAATCCTTTATGCCCTTGCAAAAACATGATCCACTGCATTTGCATGATTCAGATCAATGCATAAGATTTAGATGGCCACCCATTTTTGCCTCCCATGCCTTTCCAGATAAAAGACTGTGATTCTAATCCTCCCTTTATCCTAAACATGTGAATCTGGAGTAGCCTCCACATCCCTTGGGTATCAAATGAGAATACATTGTTTTCTGTTTATTTAGCAGAGTAAATATTGTGAAACCACAGGTACGTGAGACAAGATAATTTCTTTGATATAGACATTTCACTGATAAAGTTTCTTTGAACATTGTCTCCTAACTTATCATGTGTTAATAATAACATTGTGAGATTTCTCCTTAGCTTACTGACGAGAATCTCAGTAGGGAACTAATCAAAGCCTTCGACGTGATCTAGATTAACTTCAATATCTCTCTTTTATCTAACTATGTAAAGTAGAAGCAGCATATTACCCTTGTCCATGTTGCACATAGAGTCTTGGTTTCTAGTCTAATTTCTTCTCCTGGCCAATGACTTCACTCTCAGGGCCTCAGTTCATGTATTAATTTTGCAGATTACTATCGGCCATAATAAATTAAGCTAGTTGTTGGTAAACTGGACAGTTTTGTATAAACCATGACAAAGATGGTTTATAACTTGTTTTCAAAGTTTAAGTCTTTGGCTCCAGAGAATTTGCCTCTGAAAATTGTTCATCTTTTTGAATTTACTAAACAATCTTTTTTTCTCAGACTGTAATCCAAATATTGTAGGATCTGGTATATCAAATGCATGACCAAATTATAATAGAAGGACATTTAAAAACTTCTAGATACCCTCTTCAGACTCAGAATAATTTCACATAGGGATTTAGTTGAAATTATTATCATTCCAGAGGACATTTTAGTAAGCCTGAAATGATTTTCTAAATAGGACTCTATTTAGAAATTAAAACCTTAGTTTTTCTGAACATTAATAGTTACACTTCATGCAGGTCTTAAGTATAACTACCTTTCAGCAGACAATACTAAAAGCACTAGAACAATTCTTTTATAACTAATGCCTTTCTGAATATTTTCTGAGAAAATGTGGAGCCCATCTCAGAGTGCATATTTATAAAAGCATCAATATCTTGCCATGGAAATGATAATTTTCTTGAGTCAACATATTTAAGTGTAAATATCTACTCTGTTGTTTGTCACCATGCTAGATCTCATACTTTCATGATTTTTTTCTCGTAAACTGCTTGATTTTCTCCCCCAAAATATTTTCCTTACATCCTTAGATAAATATTCCATAGTATCTGATTATATAGCATTAGAGAACTAAAGGAATTGATGAAGTTTCTAAAAGTATTACACAACTAGGGTGCACTCAGGGACTGGTAGAATTTGGTCCAGATAATATCTAACCTCTGGAGGTAATAAGCGGTAAGAGATAGGTACAAATTTAAGTTAGGTAGTCAAACTTACCTATGCAGATGGTTCCATCATTAGTGATAAACCTGTCCTGGTTACTGCTGGATCTGAAACCAGGGGCACACATACAGTAGTAACTTCCCTCTGTGTTAGTGCAGTTGGCATTTTCACCACAGGGCTGGGTCAAATTTCCACACTCATTATCATCTGTGGAAATATCAATTTAAAACATTATTTTTATATAATTGAAATTAATTTCTAATATTTTCCACCAGTATTTGGGAACTGTGACTGTTAAATAGTTTAATGTAATGCGATGTCAATATTTAGGAAAAGTTAACAGTACACATTCCACACTTATTTTTATTTATAATGTGACACTTCCTTTGTAGTTGCAAAGCAAATAGAATCTCTTCTGAAAACACTGAACATAGTTATTGAAAATATATCGGAACATGTTCCAAATTTTATATGTAATTTAATAATAATAATGTCAATACATTATACTCCTTTGTAAATTTACAATACTCTCTATAATTAGTCAAAAGCATACCATAAGTTAAAACATCAGATATTACAAATTGACATGCTCTAATCATGTACCATTTATTTTTATTACTTATTCCCTAGAAGAATTTTGCATTACTAAGTTGACATCTCTTTACTTATTAATGAATTTATTCATTAAATACTCTGTGCATTTTTTTGTCCTATAGAAGAGCATACAAAAAAACATATCATAGTCCATGGTCCCTACCTTCTAGAATTTAATACAATTTATCAGAAAATATATAGGTTCATAAGCCTTTGTAAAAATCAGAAAGCAAATTTATACTACCTGTCAAGTAAATAAAACAGAAAATAAGTGCTTTTCAGAAGTGATCATAATAGGCTGGAGGAGAAAGAGAATATCTTCAGGTGACATTAAATCTTGTGGGTTGAATTATGTCTCACAAAAAGATATGTTCAAGTCCTAATCCTGTGTCTTGTGAGTATGACTTTAGAAACAGGACCTTTGCAGATGTAACCAAGTTAAGACGAGGTTACACAGAATTAGGTGGGCCCTAATCCAGTGGCTGGTATCCTTATAATTAAATATATGAGAAATTTGGATATGAAGACACAGAGGAGAAGGCTATGTGGAAACAGAGGAAGAGCCTGAAGTGATGCAGCTGCAAGCCAAGGGATGCCAAGAACAGAATAGCTGGCAACCACTAGGAGCTAGAAAGAGACAAGAAAGGATTCTTCCCTAGACCCTTTGGAGGGAACATGACCCTTCCAACACCTTGATTTCAGACTGCTAGCTTCCAGAACTGGGGACGCTACGTTTGTGTTGTTTTGAGCCTCCAAGTTGGTGCTAGTTTTCAAGGCAGCCTTTGGAAACAAATGGACCCGAACTGGCCAATCCAGGGTAGGTAAGTACTGGTTAGAGAGAAGACAGGTCATGAAAAGGAAGACAGAATGTTGGGCAAAGAAGCAAGCATTAGGTAACTGAAACACTTCTGAAGGTAGGCGGAAGCCAAATTGGGGAGCACAGAGAGAAACCATAGGGGAATCGCTCTAAAAACAAGTTTGAAAAATATCTTTAATTTTTATCCCCCATTTTTATCAAACCAAGTTTAATTTCTCTTTAAGAATGAACTGTATGACATTTAATTTGTACACAGGCTATTGCACACATACAGTGATAACTAAGAGTTGGAGATTTTTCCAAATGTTTTATAAATATGAATTCATTGAATCCTTATGTAAGGTCTAGGAGAAGGTACCATTGTTATCCCCTCTAACTGCTGAAGAAAAGAAGGAATAGAGAGAAACATTAACTTGCCAACATCACACAGCTATTCAGTTGCAGAGCCAGGTAGTTTGGTTCCAAAGCCTGTTCTCTTAAATGTTGCATCCTGCTGCTTCTGTGAGAATTATTTTAAAATGCCAAAATGTATAATAAGAATTTATCAAATGAATTATGGGTCTATTTTTGAGAGATGGAAAGAGACTGAGGTAGTGATTTCCGAAGGAAAATGGAGACTTTATTTGCATGCTATTTTTTTTTTTTTAATTTGAGAGAGAGACAGAGAGAGCATTCGTGGGGGGAGGGGCAGAAGGAGAGGGACAAGCAGCCTCCCTGCAAGCGGGGCTTGATCCCAGGACCCTGAGATCATGATTTGAGCTTAACCAACTGAACCACCCAGGCACCCTTGCATTCTATTTTTAACTTAAATTTTATTTCCACTTACTCATTTTCAAACAGTAAGGATATATGCATAGATGTTAACATATGGTAGAAACTAGGGGTGAATTCCTCTCTTTTTTCAAAAATGACTACTATGGACAGGTCAGGTAAGATTTGCAAATCCTATCCTTTCAAGATATTCAACCTATATAGTCCTATTCCATAGTTTTATTTTAATATTTATATGCTTTATCACTTTGCCTTATTATATTAATTATATAGGCTAAGTGCTATAAATGTATCCAAACATGTAATGGCTCAGTACAATAAAAAGATTATTTACTGCTCTAGTCAGAGAGCAAGGTTAGTGTTCCGGTCATTCTTTCACAATGGTTCAGGGACACAGGCTTGTTCCATCTAACGGCTCCACTACCCCATAGGGCCTCCAGGCTCTCTGTATTGATCCAGGTAGGGAGTTAGGGTAGAATAGGGCATAAAAGAGTCATCCATCACTTTGGTCCACATTCTATTCACCAGAATTCATTCAAATGGCCACACTTGACTATAAGGGAGGCTGGTGGCCGTAGGCCAGGAAGAAGAAAGAAAAGATTTTGAATAGTCAGAGCTTTCCGCCGTATTTATTCTTTCATGAATAAAATGACATTTGAATAATGAAAGCAGACATATATGAATACCAAAAAAATTTACCAAATATAAGAAAATCTAGTTAATACCAAACATACATAAATTAATTGACTGGAACACAAAAGGGAAGATAACATTATATTTTTGAAGTTACTGTAATTTCCTTAATCAATAAATATCATTTAAATTAGGCATATCCATTGCATTAATAGCTTTTACTCTTCCCTTGGCCAATCATTTATTTTGTATGTTTTCAATTTGTTTTGATATTTTGATATTGTGCCTCTTATGGAGGCTAAAAGAAGCACCATGGCCCTGCCTCTGCCCTTCAGAATCTGGGCATCTTGACAAGAGGGGAGGGGTAAGCAGAGAACACAGGAATGCATATGTGGTGAAAGAAGACTCTGCAAGAGTAAATGATGGCCTTATTCCTTTTGCTCGAGTGGGGAAAGAGGGCAGAAGAGATTTATGGAGTCTGAAAGGATGAGGTTTTCATGCATTACATTTTTATATAATTCTATTTGGACATGATTTTACATATTATGGAACTATTAAAAAATGTTATGGAAGGAGAAGGAAATAATGTAGTTGATGTCTTTTCACCTCCCACCTGACTACAGGGTAGTTTCCTAACTTGCGGCGTCCATGGGAGCACGTTTTAAGACGTGGTTGTCTGACATGATTACTACCATTCACTGAAGGCTCCCGATGAACCAGGCATTGTACTAAGCACTTCATATACATTATCTGACACTCGTTTTTAATCCTCATATAAACCTAATGATGCAGACATGATTCCTATTTTACAAATAAAACTGAAATATAAAAAGTTGGATTACCTTGCCCAAAGGCACACAACTAATAAGTGGCAAAGTCTGATTCAAGCCTGGAGCTTTCTGAATGTCAAAGTGATCTCATTTTTCTTAAAGACTACATTACAAAAGAGTTCATAGTGGTAATAGCTACCATTTATTGAGTGTTTATTATGTGCTAGTCACTGTGATAGAGAGATTACTGTAAAATGGAAAATACGTTATGACTACCTCAGAAAATTGTCAAGAGGACTAAAGAAATTGATGTTCAGACAATTCTTAGAGTGGTGCCTAGCATGTAGTAAGCACTATGTACAGAATGTTAATCTCCTTATTTAAAAAATATTACTATTGCTATTTAAATTGCTAGAAATCTGGTCCTGTTAACACCCTGCTTAAAATTCTTAACAGCTACCTGGCCTTAGTGTGTAATGTTATCTCTTCTCTATGTGGAAGGGAGCTTCTGAAATCTGGGAGCCAGTTTAAAACACTTATCTTTACACAGGTATAATAATAAAGATATTTGTAAAAACTTTATAATGTAAGATCTTACAATTAGTTTTCCCATAGTTCTATTTTTTTTTAAAGAATTTTTTTTTTTTTATTTATTCATTTGAGACAGAGAGATACAGAGAGAGAGAGAGAGTAGGAGCAGTAGGGAGAGGCAGAGGGAGAGGGAGAAGCAGACTCCCCGCTGAGCAGGGAGCCTGATGCGGGGCTCGATCCCAGGACCTGGAGATCATGACCTGAGCCGAAGGCAGACGCTTAATGACTGAGCCACCCAGGCGCCCCTCCCATAGTTCAATTTTTAAAATTTCAGTAATTTATTTTATTATTTTTTAAGATTTTATTTATTTGAGACAGAGGAGAGAGCAAGCATGAGCAGGGGGAGGGGGAGAAAGAGAGGAAGACTCCCTCCTGAGCAGGGAGACTGACACAGGGGTTCGATCCACAGACCCTGAGATCATGACCTGAGCTGAAGGCAGATTTTTAACTGACTGAGCCACCCTGGCACCCCAAGTAAGATAAATTTTGAATGGCTTTATATAAACTGTGCTGAAAGTTAATACTTCATTAAGAGGTAATATTTTATTAACATGTGTGTATTTAATTATTAATTTATTCTGTATACAAGATATATTCTATAACTCTAATGACAATATATACATATATACTCAGAGCAAGCATATATGTTTATGTATGTATACACAAAAAACTATTAAAATTAACTGAGAGTAGCTCACAAATTGAACACAATCATCTAAATCAAGTAAAAGAAAAATATTTCATAACACGGGGTTTGATTCAGTCATTTAGTTACTCAAATATTTATGGAGTCTCCTAGTTCCCAAATGTGAATATGGTCTATACTGGGAAATAAGTAAAAATTAATCAAAAAGTCAGGATATGTGCCCTGCTGTCAGAGTTCACATTCTAAAGCAAGTTAACACGGGAGCATATAATTGAGTTCTTATTAAAATAAAAGTTTCAATTTTTATCTGAAAATTTGACTCCTTTTACAGCATACTGGGAGAAGAAGTTTATATTAACTTTAAAAGAAATTGTGCTCTCAGATCAGTTATTGGTAATATAGAGAACGAGGAAGATTGTATCCCTTGTGGTCTATAGCTGAAAAATGATATGCAAAAATACAGAGAAAAAGGACTCACTAGGTCTGAGGTATTGGTCAGAGTCCAAGAAAATGAGACACTTTATATCAACTGATTATGTTTCTAAAAATAAATTAACGTGGCAATAAGTTACTGGACTCCAACACATTTTTTAAAGTCTTGGGTAAGATTATTAATAGGCAGAAAAAGGAGATTAACAATGATTTTTGTGTCTTTCTCTACTGTGTGGTTTTGAGCACTTGACCTCTTAGCTTTCTTATCAAGAATTGCGAAATAAAAGTATTTTGTTATCTCTCTCCCAATCTTCTGGACTGGATATACAATAAGGACTAATTCCCTAATGGTCTGAGTCAAATCTTGTTTCATAAAATAGCACTTATCTGAAAGTAACCTCCTCTCTTCCCCCAAGATAGTGGAGATAGGCAAGAAATTATCTTCGTGAAGTAATATATAAATTTCAAGTATTTAAATAGCCTTAAACTTTCCAGTGTCCAAATTCATAATAATTAATTTTCAAGGAGAAAGTTTCTTTGGATGGATATAATATAGGAAAATAGAAGCCTGCTTCTTTTGTGCTCTAATTTCCATTGTTCAAATCAATTGACCAGTTATGTTACCCACTCTCTGTAACTCTATATTTAATCCTTCTTGTAGGATTATAAAATAAACATTTAGATTAGAATATCACTTGAAAAATTCATCATGACACCATTAAGTTGGAGATAAATTTTTTAAAATTTATCAAAAACTGTTAAGAGAAATATTAACATTCCTTCAGCAAAAATTTTTCATGGTTCATGTCGAACACACGGAGTTGAGCACTGCAAGAACAAAAGCATCCTCATCCTGTAACCCAACAGGATCCATGGCTATTGGAGAAGATGGACAAAGGCCCAAATTATTGCGGTGTGTGTAACAAACACAAGGGGTATTTAGCAGTACAGTGGTAACTCAGAGAGGAGAACGTTTCCCTGGGCAAGTTTTCAGGATAGAAGGGTGAAGGTTATTTACAGGAAAGGTTTAGAAGAGGAGGGGATGCTGGAGCCAGTCACTGAAGTATAAGAATTTAGACAAACTAAAGGGGTCCCCAGTAATCCTTTCAAAGGAAAGGGCTTACCCGAAGGCCTGGAGGCCTGCACCAGCAGCATACTTTACAACAGAGCTATGTTGTTGAACACTGGGTATGAGGGTAGAGGGTGAAGGGCAAGACTCTGTGCAGGTAGGCATGGCCTAAACTCAGAAAAACACTTGCTAAGAATTTGGGACTATATTCAGTGGGTAAAAAAATGACCATCATCAGATTTATATAGTGGAGAAATCTGATTAGATTTGAATTTCAAAACAGGTTTGGAAAGATAAGGAAAATTAGCTAAGATCCCGGTAGACCGGGCAGAACACAAGACATGAAGAACCAACCAAAGCAGAATCAAGGAGAAAGTGGGGTAGGTTATATTTCAGAAATATTTAGGGGTTAAAAATCAGGGATGTGGGGAGAGAAAGGAAAGTGGTTAAGATTAAACGAGATTAGGCATGAATTGAAAATTGTATCAACTGGATAATGGCTACATGTGGATCTTTATATTATTATTATTTTTTTTACTCTTGTGTGTTTGGATTTTTGATAATAAAATAATTTTTAAAATATCAGTGGGGATTACAGACTAATTGGATATGAGTTAGTTGGAGAGGGAGAAGGCAGGGATGACTCCCAGGTTCCTACTGGGAGGAATTTGGCTGATAAATTGATCCACTTACCAGGACAGGGAGAAACAGAAGAGGAGCTTCCTTTCGGGCTAAGGAGGGAGTTTGCTTTTGGACAAGGAAAGATTGAGGTGCCTTTAGGACATTAAGATAGTATTAACAATTGGACAGTCAATCATATAGCCGTAAATTATTTAATCACGAGGTAACACTCAAGGCTCCCTCCTCTTCCAGAGGATTCATCAGAATCAAGAGCCTGGCATTTACTCAGCTCTAGTGCAAGGAGCAAGCTTGCTGTCTTTCTTTACACTTATCTCTGGGTGGACCCTGTCTCCTGACTCCATCTACTTTGATCTCAGTAGTTTTAATGAATGTGGTTGTGGATTGTTGCACATTCCTTGCGTTGTTGTTGCTGTTGTTGTTGTTCTTCCTATGTTTTTACTTAGGTTTGGCTCTTCCAACCAACTGAGTAATACAGTCCAGAGGTTAGGATGTGAGAGTCGAGAACAGGTACCAAGAAAGCCCCTTAGCTTATTTTCGTTCCCAGTGTTGGCCAGAAAAATCTTTGGGGTTCCACATGGTTCAGTCCAGCTTACCAGAAGACCACACAGGAGTGTAAGTAATAAACAAATGTAAATGCTAGAAACATCCTCTCTCAACATACTTCTGGGCAACTTGTTCCTGTGGTTGGTGGTTAGCTACTCATTTTGTTATTGTGGGCTTATATAAAAAACTGTATCAGTGTGATTTATACCTAATAATCTGAAAGAAGAGAGAAAACATTTCTCAGACATTCTGCTAGATGGCTCATTTTATTTAATTGTTACAATAACACAATGATTGGTATTATCTCTAGTTTACTTATGCCAAAACGAAACCTCAGATGGGCTAAATCATGCATTTTAGAGAGAAAATCTATTGTACACAGTTTCTGTACTTAAGACTAGCTGGCTCTACCTTATATCTCTGCATTGTAGAGTGAGGTGTACTTGGTCATAAAGTGGTCTTCTAAACAAGGCTCAATTAATGGGCATCTAATTCTCTAAATTCAAGAGTAATATCAACTACCCAAGTAATGACACGTTTTTGGCAACAAACCATATAATTATATGACTTTCAGTAGAATAAAGTAGAATTTTATAAGTTTTTTGCGGTTTTATAAGACACTGGCATTCCAGAAGCTGAATACAATATTTGAGTTTGTGTTCCATTTTTGTTAATCCATTGACCTCAGTCAGGGAAAAATAATTAAAAAAGAGAAAATATTATCCTCTCTTTTCCAAGCCCTTGAGATATTATTGGAGGGGCTCAAATGGATTATAACAACTTGAAAGCCACAGAACCTTAACAGCAGCATCGCTTCTACGCATATTCTCCCTCTGGACATGATTGCCAGTATTGCTCCGTAAATTTGAACACTAAAATGACTATAACTATTATGTGACTCCTTGTGAAACAGGCCCTCTATGTCAAAGGTGGAGCAATGCCAAAGCTTTATTTTTATTTTTTTTTTCTTCTATTTTTCTCCCCAAGGCAGCCTGCTGGGCTCATTTGTTTCCAGTAGCATGGGCAATTCCCTTCTCATGCCCAACACTCTAATGAACTTAGAAAAATCATCATTATTAGCCTCCTCAATTATGGACTTTCTGCGGTTTGTACTTTTCTTGGGAATATTAAGGTAAACATATAGATAAGGGGGAAAAGAGGTCAGGAGAAGGGAAAGATAAAAGAACTACAATGGAATTAGAATGGGTTCAGCCAGCCAAGAAAAGAACTGGAGTTATTGTTTCCACACTGAAATGATGTCATTACATCCTCTATCTAAGACAAGGAAAAGAAAGACAGAGTTACATTTTTCTTCCGCTCTAGGAATTTCTTCAGCACCTGAATCTTTAAGTGCAGGCCAGAATATGATATACACATAACCCACCCTTCCACATACACAGACTCACATTTGCAGAATTATTAGGAAGACAGATAAAAAATAAGTAAATCCAGTATTGAAGATATTTTTCCATTGTTGATTATACCACACACAGTATAAACTCATGTTTCCCATGACCACTGATTTAATAAGTCCAATTTAGTACAGAAAAGTCCGATATATTAAATGCAAAATGTCAGAATTATCATGGTAAGAAAAGTTGGATTACACAAGAATCAAGTTTTTCCACTGGGTATTCATTATTTTAAAGAATTTCTTCAGTGAAAATGTGTTTTTTAAACTGTTTGAAACAATAAATATCATTTCAAGTTTTTTGAAAGGAAAAGTGTGCCTTTGATTATGGATCAGATTTTTCCAAGGATATATATATATGGCCCCCTTACCCTCGCCCAATGTATAGAATGGTCTCTGGCTGTTTTTGCATTTATTTATTTTCTGAAGGAAATGTAACACTTAAGAAGATGTTCCCATTTTATGTTATGATCATTTTTTGGTCCTCTCTTTGTCAGAACTATTAAAACACATTTTAGAGCAAACAAGCAAAACTAAGTATAAGTAGAGTAGGCAAAAAAAGAAAACAAGCCATCTTATTTCTCTAGACACTGGAAGCCACTTCTCTTGCTCCTTGGCTGCAGAAGGTAGGATAAAAATCCTCATACATGTATTTCAAATTATGAATCAATGACTCTAATTTTTTTTTTCATTCTGTTGTATCTATTAACTATAATAGTAAAGATGAATAACACTCTTATAGTCTTTCTGGTACTTCAATGATGGTTATAAAATAGGTTTTGAGAAACTAGTTTTATTGATTTTTGTTTCTAATCATTAAAGCAATACATATTCAAGGGGAAAATCAAATCAATGATAGAGAGAAAAATCTTACCAGCTCTCAGTTACCAAAAAAAGTTGCCAGTTAACAAAGGAAAAATGATTAGAATAGTATCAGATTCTCACTAACATAACTGAGGGGCAATGGGATAGCATGTGTGAGTCACTGGGATAAAATAACTGATCCTATAGTTCTCTAACCAGCTAAAGAAATCTTTCACTCAATAGAGTGAAAAATATTTGTAGAAATGCAGGGATTCAGAGAGTAGGTCATCCACCCATGTACTCTGTGTGTGGTAAACATTCAAGATAGTGTTTTAATCAAATAATAATGTAATTTAGTAGACAGGCCTCAACACAGAGGAAGATTAGATTGAGGTGTAATAATGGTAGATATGAGCAACCCTACAATATATAAATTCAAATGAATGATGATTGTAGGATTAGGAATGTGCAAAATAAGAGATAATTGGGATTCTTATATTTACTGAGAGGAAAAACTAATAGTAGGGACATAGTTGAGTTCATAGAGTTGATATCACTTTTGTCAAGGTGAAAATAGGGTACAGTGGGCAAGCAAAGCACATTGCAGAAAGGAAGTGTTGTTACCTAATTTTAGTAAAGTATAAAAATATGGATTTGATTCTGAGTACCAGGAATAGATGTTGGGGAGCAAGAATTTCCTATCCCATTCAAGGGCTTTCTAGCTGGATTAAGAATCAGATTGACATGAGGCAGATGAACAGGAGAAAATCAAATTTAATAGTGTATGTATGGGGGAATCCACCCAGACATGGAAATGCCAAAGACAGTCAGGCAAAATGAGGTATTTATGTCATTCTGAACTAAGGAGAAAGAGGTTAGGGTCTGGGACTTCACAGGGAAAGAATGCAATTCACAGGATGATGAAAAAGAGTAAATTTTTTGTTTGTTTGCTTTTAGATTTCAAGTTTTTATTTAAATTATAGTTAGTTAACATATATGGTAAAATTGGTTTCAGATGTAGAATTTAGTGATTCATCACTTTCCTATACTACACAGTGCTCATCACAACAAGGGTAAATGCTTGATAAATGTTTGTTGGGCCACTCAGAATCAGTGGGTCATAGAGGACTTTGATCGAACAGGCCTTGATAGATTCTTTCCTGTCTACTATACCTAGTTTGTAGTATAACATAGTTATCTTTGGTGACAGCTCTCTTCCTAGAGCATGTCCTTTATCTAAATTCTTTTTAGGAATTTAAGGGGGAGGTAAAGAGTTTTTCCTGAATCTACTTGGTTTTGATTGCTTTTTAACTCAAAAGAATCTTCACGCTAAAGTGGCCCCATCTTGGGGCGTTCTGCCCTTGGCCCCTACATAGGAAATGGACTGAAAATTCACAACTGAATTTTCAAAAAAACAAAGAGGGGTGACTAGTAAATTGCAAAGTTAAAATTAAGAGGAAATAAATGAAACTATAACTAAGTAAAATAAAATACCTAACATGAAATAATTTTGCTGGGATAAAAATATCTATCAAATTTACCAACTGTTACACTAAATGCAAAAAACCTATATTTCCCATTATAAGACACATTTTATTAGATTAGATTACAGATGAAATTCAGCTATATTTTGTTAATAATAAATGTACCTAAAGTTTAAAGCAAACTTGAAAATAAATCAATGAACCAAGAAAATAGGGATGACACATTTACTATCAAAGTATATACTTATATCACTGGCAGCCTGATTTAACAATTAATGAGACCTTGTTTCCTTGATTTTAAAATGCCATTAATTTTATGACACTTGAGCAATGTGATAAAATGTTTTGAAAAAAAAAAAACCCTATATCCAATCTACACTTACTAAAAGTTTAAACATTTATCCATACGACTACATAGTACTCTCTTTACTGTATCATAAAATTGACTCTAATCATCTTTCACATTCCATTCTAATATTATTTGGGATTACCTCTGTCACCCAACTGTACATAGTATAATGATGACATGCTGCCTTCCATAACTTGTGACTACAACTTTTACCTCCATATTTACTACATTTGGGTGTGAGAGATGGTGTTGAAATTCAAAAACTATTAATTTTGTCTGTATTTTTTTTTAATTAAACTAGGATTTTGCTTGTCCCGTGTCTGAGTGATATTCTTCCCGATGACTGTGTTAATTTCTGAGAAAGAAATGGCAAAAAACACAACTTATTTCTCTATCAGTCAATAGGTGCATCTTGATATCAGACTGATTAATATTAAAAAATAGAATTTAATGTTCAAATCTATGTTATATTTTAATTTTTGGTAGGGCAAAAGCCTAACACTCATTTTTCAAATCCTTTAATTATAGTACAGGGCCCAGAGAGCAAAGCATGGGCAGGATTTCAGGCTATCTGCAATCAACATTTAATGCATCCTTAATACGCCTCAGTTAGCAGCCCTTTGTCCTTAGAGATTACATTCACTCTCTGTATTCAACTATTACCCCTGGGGACATTCCTAGGTTTTTTTTTTTTTTTTTTCCTACATCTTGATCTCTCTCTGCATTTTAATTCAATAGCTACTAGATATTCCTACTTATCTCTTTCAACAATTCCCTAAATTAACTATGGAAACTTTTAATTTATTATCTTCCTCTTCAAAGATGACAGCCATTTTGCCTCCCTCAAGTTCTTTTTATCCACACCATTATTTCGTGAGTCCTTGTGCAGACCCGTGTTGAAGACATCTTTGATTCCTTTCTCTCCCTGTCTTCTCCATCCAAGCATAAACTTTATCTTGACAATGTCAGGATGACATTTTTTCTTTAGATATTTGCCATAAATCATATCATACATTCTTCAAAAATTATAGTGAAATGTCATTTATGTATTTTGTTTTATAACTAATATATATATGTATATATATATCTGTGTAAATATAACATACATAGTTTTTATTCATTAAAAGAAAAAACACAGAAATTTAATTTCAATGGTTTTTCCATCATTTTGGTGACATATCCTTTCAAATCTGTCAGATATCTCAAAATGTACAAGATAAAGTACAATAATGGTGAGGACATATTCAAAAATCTGTGGCTATATAAAGCTAATCAAATAAATTTTGATTAATACAAAATATAGTGCCAATTTGCTTGAGAAAAAATGGCCATGAAAGCTTACCTTTTCTTAAGTAAACTTGATATGCAAAAGTATGGTATACATAAAAACTTGTTTTCATATTTTATTATTATTAAAACAAGTTTCCCATATTTTATTATTATAAGTTGATGAACTCCCTACAGATATGTCCTCGATTTTAAACCGAGGTTATCAAGGAAAAACACCATAAATTATTGATATTTGTATTTTCAGACATTTGTATGTATCTGCTACATAGTAGAAGCACAATAAATGCTTGTCCAATGAGGAGATCATAATACTGAGTCTTCTCATTTGCACCCAGATCTGAGTATGTCATACCACTTTTATCAACTTGGTATGCGGTTTGTTTGGTATGCTTGGTATGTTTATCACTCGGTATGCGGTTTGTAAGAGGTATAAATCATACTAGCAGTCAAAGTGCAACAGACTGTGCTGTTCAGTAAACTGCAACAGAGACTGTGCCGTTCCGTAGACAATTCATACTTCATATTTCCTTTGCCCCGACCCCACTTTGCTCCTTTGTGCACCTGTGTGCTCTTCCTACCTGTTCCCAAACTCCTCTGACCCTGCCTATTTAGGGGTATGTTCACTTCCAGAAGGCTGCCAAGATTCTCTTTCTCTGCCTTTTGAAGTGTCTTTAGTGAGACAGAAACCTCTAATTGGATTTAGATATTTGAGATCTACTTTGGGACTGTGAAAAATGAATCTTGTATTCCTAGTTTTCATACTAGCAGGATTAAATACGACGTTTGTTTATATTTTAAGATAAGTCTGCTTTTATCATAAAGCATGTCCCAAAACTATTATTTTATCATTTATGTCTGGCTGGTCTCAAATTATCAGTCACTTGACTGTTTTATAGGATTTCTTAATAAAAAAATAAAAATAAAGTTTATACATAATAAAATCATGGCCCCAAGAAATAATTAAAACATGTAAAGAAACACTGTTTTATGGGGCATATAATAAACATATGGACATTTCTTCAATTCTCAGAAGAGTTCATTGATTTAAAACTTGTTGCCATTCAAATAAAGGTGTGAGTAATTTATAGCTCTTTAAATTGAAAATGATACGAGGTGTAATCAAATATCACGCTTCCAACCCTAAAATAATTGCCTTAAGGGTCAGTTAGAAATTGCTCTCCTCCATCAGTTTTGTAGCCTTCCCCACTGGTTAGGTACACTGAGCAGTGTGAAGATGATTTAGCTAATAGTACAGACTCTGGGAAAAGACCTGATGCCTTATTTTCTGGACCAGTGATCTGACCCAATATGGGATGGTAAAACTGATTATATAACTTGAGATACGAATACTTAAGAGCAAGGGAGGCTGATTCAAAAACTTTGTCCAACTTGAAAATGAATGTTCAAGATCAGAGTGATCCTGATATTACTGTATAATGTACATTCCCTTATCACTCTAGTGCTTTTTCTAGCTCAGAGTATGCAGTTACTGGATTTTTTTTTATGTTTAATAACATCCCTTTATGACAAGCCACTGAAGTCTTAGAGGTATCTCCTTTTTATTTCAGACACTATTTCTGATCAAAGTACAAAGCAGAAAAGGTTGCAACAATAACCTTAGAATTAAGTTGTTTATATCCCCATATATGATGCAAAAGTAAGTGAAAACAGCAAGGACATTCTAGGCAGTTTGGATTAGGTTGCGTTCTTGCTATCTACTTAAAATGTTTTCATGTTTATGTTTCCCCAGTACTATTGTTAGCACTGTCATTTTAAAACCTAATAAAATTCTTCCATTTAAGTCCCTTTTTTTTCCTAAAATGTTTCATCAATCATAGTAAAACTGTGTTCTGTCATCGGGTAATTGCAAATTGGCAAGCCAAAAAGGGCATCTACATGTTCTCATCCCCCTTATCTCTACACTGGGCAGGGATGACAGGCAATTTATTAGTTGAGATATTGTTAAACTCATCAAATAAAATACTGTTTTCTGCCTATGTGATGTTTTCTGTTACAGTATCAAAGTTGTTTCTTTCAAGAGCCCATTTACAGATGGCTGTGACAGCAGTTAGTTATGCCTAATGACTTTGTTGTGCAGACTTACTGAAAGTGGGAACATCTTGGTTCTGGCTAAACGACTCATACTAGATATTTTGGGAGCAGAAGGACATGTAATCAGAGTAGAATTCTGCTTAATGGTGTGTTAAGAAATTTTACAAAGACTTTAAATCGGGAAGATAAGCCCCAGCCCTGGATTTATTTACAGCCAGTTGTATTATTTCAGACAAGTCACACAGTTCTATTTTGTGTCTCTGTTTTCTCACCTACGATGTGGTGATATTAATACTGTATTTTCTAAATTTCTGTAGAAGCGTTTTCAGCAATAAATGAGAGAGTGAATGCAAATGGACTTAAATAAGTGAAACTGTGAAGCTATTTTATTCCTATTTTAATCTTTAAAAATAGGAATTTGCCTAAGTCATAATATAAAAATATAATTGAGGCTTATGATTACTTAGTCCAGAGTTCTGATAAAATCTAAGTATATATTTTGGGAGATTCCTTTTTTTAACGTAAAAGCTAAAATTGTTGTATTTTTTAAAATCTTTATAATCATCACTCTTAAATATGACTCAAAAAAACCATAATCTGTATAATACTTTGTTCTGAGAATAAAATTTAAGTGAAAAATTAACTGATGATTCACTTTTAGCTGTACTAGAAAAGGAATACTCCTTTGAAGCCCTTACTCCTTGTACTTGCTTGTTTATAGCAGGCAAACCCTGCAGGCGAACATACAAATAGAAATAATATAGAGCAACACACCAACATTTCAGTTTTTATAGTACTCCTAGAGATACCCAAACAATAGTGTGTTAATTTAAGGGAAAAAATGGAGCATTTCCTGGTCTCACATCCCAACAGTTTTGTAGCAAACAATAAAATAATCTACCAAGAGAAGTGTAACTAGAATCTTCTTTTAAATAACTCACTCCAAAGACCAATAGATGGAAAGAACAAGAGATTATAAGTATTAAAACTACTGGACCCATTTACATCTCCCTCTTAAAATAAGAAAGTAATTGCTAACACTGATTGAGCATTTATTATGTGCTAGGCAGTTGCATTACTGTGTCACTTAAATATTAAAACAAATCTTTGAAATAATATTGCCCCCATTTGAGAGATGAAAACCCTGAAGGCAGAGAGACACAAGGCAGCATACAGCAGGACACAGCATCCAAGTGTCAGAGCTGGGTTTTAAATCTGACAGCTGAGCTGACACTGTAAAATATTAGGAAAGTCTTATATTATCTCCAATGAACATGGAGCCGCCAAAACAACTATTGTCCAATGAGAAAGGAAAGTTTATTTCAGTCTGACAGTGATGACAGCACAGAAAAAAAAAAAAAAAAGAGCTGTTATTTGGAATCTTGGTTGAAAAGAGCCATCATGAAACTGGGAAAAACACAGACTGAATAGTCATATAGAACAAAGTCTGAATCTTACATGACACATCCAAATTTTAATTCCCCCATCAGCAAAATGGAATTAAGGATGTCCACTGTACGGTTATTGTGGAGATTAAAAATCCATTAAAGAGGAGAGAGAGGGATGAATAGGCAGAACAAAGAGGATTTCTAGGGCAGTATAAATGGTCTGTATGATACTGTAATGGTGGATGTTTTTCATTACACATTTTTTCCTAACCTGTAGAATGTACACCAAGAGTGAACCCTAATGTAAACTGTGGACTCTGGGTGATAATGTGTCCACTTAGGTTCAGCAATTGTAACCAATGTACCACTCTGGTGGGAGTGTTGTTGATAGCGGGGTGGCTGTGCAAGTGTGGGCTTAGGGGGTGTAGGGACATTTCTGTACCTTCCTCTCAATTCGCTGTGAACCTAATATTGTTTTAAAAAATAAAGACACAAAGGAAAAAAAAAAACATGTTAAATATATCCAGGTAGTACTCGGCACACTGGAGGTGTTATACAAATATGAATGATAAAGCATGCTGACTTTTGAATAAATATGTAGGAAAGTGAACAATTATTTTTAACCCACTGCTTACGTTGTAGGATCCTACCTCTGCTATGTAAAGCCCGTTTTTATCACCATACTGCCTCGTCATGATGAAAAAGTCTGAATTCTCTATCAGTATGAATTTTTAGATCTAATATTTATGGTCAAGTCTTCATTAAGACAGTAAATAAAAACTTATTAATTACCACCTAATTCTACAAATAGAATTAATCGATTTCACTATAAATCTTGTCGACCTATAAATTTTCTAGCCTAGCATATTTAGAACAAATGGAAATTACAAATATGTTAAAAAGAATAAAATCCAAAACATGAGGAATTTACATTAAAAAAAGTTTCATTCCCATAGCCAAGCTTTATCACTAGGGACTGTATCCATTCTTCACCAGTACACTGATAGGAATTTGTTAAATTAGAAAGGGAACACGTTGGAAATAAAATGTATTATTTGACAGAGGAGGAGAAAGGCGTTGGCTATTTGGTTTTACAAATGTACTTGCTACTGTCAAAACTTTCTCAAATTCTACACAGCAGTTCTGTTTTCTAATTAATTTCTCAAATTATAAGACCTTTCACATAGTTTTATGGCCAGAATACATCTGCACATGTTTCCCCTCAAATGTTTTTTGTACCGCAGTGATACTCCATCTGTTGTTGCCGTCTTGCCCGTTCGGCACCAAAAGTGTGGGAAGTCTGGCTGAGAAATAAGCCTGCCAGTGGACCCCGCTCCCACCAGGTGTGGGCCTCGCAGCTCTGAACATCACTGAATTCAGTCGCAAAGCACATATTTCTGTGGTTTTAAAGGAAGCCAGACAGGTGGCACCCTTAGGTTGTTAGCATTTGCGTTTTCTCTCAAATATCAAGTTTTCTCCACTTTACTCCAGATTTAGTCTTCTTCTTTTTTTCTTTTTTTTCCTTTGAGCTAGTTTCCGAGCATTTTGAAAAACAGGTTCTTAGTTTTGGTTCAGACTTTAAGAGTTAAACCAAGAACTCCTTTTATCATCCGATTTATATCTTTTTAAAGTGAGTTTAGTTTTGCTCCATGTAATGGAGTAAATATCCAGTGACTTCTTTTCATATTCGCATAAGCATTATACATAAGTTGTAGATAGAGAGATTACCTTCATTAACAAGGAAATGAAGGATTCGGAGCGACTGTTCTGCTTATAATGAAAAATGTGATTTAAAAACCCTTCTCATAAACATATATGATTTTAAAAGATATTCATATGGTTATACTTCAAGTTTCAAATAAGGGATATTTTTTGAGCAAGTACAATATATTGAAAGATACAATTTGAATAAAATGTAACACATATCAGTTTCTCCTAAGTGATGTGGGGCGTAGCATACATGAAAACAGTTCAGTGTCAAGAGAAGTAAGAAGGAAGTCTATTTATACAATGTTAACTTAAACACATAAAACACATTTTTCAATGAATTTTGCCACCTAAAATCTTTATGATGAATTGACCTCTTTGTTACCCTTCTCCACTCGTAAACTGTGCCAAAATATCCATTACTGCTAAAGGGTTTTTGTTTTATGCTATTTTTTCACATATGTTCATATTCTATAATTTTCCTTTTCAATAACTCTAAGAAGAGTTTTGACTAATTTAACAAACAAATTAAGATTAGGGCAACTGACAAAATCTTTGGTTATTCATGAGTTTTAATGTCGATTTCATTATTGAACTGTTGAGACTGTATTGACAATAATCTTTGAAGAAAAATATACTCTTTTATCTAGCATGCAAAACCACAGACCTCCCCTCCCTGTGATTCTACCTGTCCTATTATTCTCTCGAATATACATACACACACACAAGTATCTTTATTATATGCCAGTTCATTGTTCCTAAAAAAGTCTACTTGATTTCTACTTTTGGAGTAACTACTCTGATTTTAAGTTATTATTTAACAATTACCTATAAAATTGGGGAGGAAATCACAACCTTGTATTATGTTTTCTTGTGGAAATGGGTGAATTTTAGTATTATGATTTATTTTCTACTTTTTCAGGTATTTATTGGTTACTCAATTATGCCATTTGGTGTCTCTTTTATGGTGTCTCTTTTAAAAATATGACTCCAAAATTTTAGGACGTAAAAATAATAATAATAATAATAATAATGAGAAGAATGGAAATACATCCATGATGCTTTCACTTTTATACAATATTATACCCAGGGAAACAGTATTACTGTATTAGTTTCCTTTTGCTGCTACAACAAATTACCATAAACTTGGTGGCTATAAACAACACAAATTTATTATTTTACAGTTTTAGAGGTTGGAGGCTGAAATGGGTTCAGTGGGCTAAAATGTGGCTAACTGTGGGCTAAAATGTGTCAGTGGGACTGAGTTTTCTCCACAAAGCTCTAGGGGAGAATCCATTTTTTTGCTTTTCTGCCTTCTAAAGGCATCCAGTATTCCTTGGCTCATGCAACACTTCCATTATCAAAGCCAGAAATGGCTAGTTGAATGTCGTATCTCTTCACTCTGAAGCTAATACTTCTGCCTCCTTCTTCCACATCTTAGAACACTTGAGAGATTACTATGGGCCCACCCAGACAATCTAGGATAACTGCCCTATTTTAAGGTCACATGATGAGCAGCCTTAATTCCATCTGAAAACTTAGTTTCTTTTTGCCATGTAACACGACATATTCACAGGTTCTGATAATTAGGTCATTGGTATCCTTGGGGGCCATTATTCTGCCTAGCACCTATTTCATATGGTGAAGAAACACTAACAAAACTAGCAAATAGACTGCAGTGGGCAGGTGATAACATTTGTTTTTCAGATCCTATTACAATCACAGAGAGAAAAAATAAATTAATTAACTTTTTTCTAGCACAAAATTAAAATTGGGAATTTATGTAATTTTTAAGCAATCTTCAGTCTTGACCACCATTTGTTTCTGGCTATAACTCTGAGAAGTAGAACTGAAATGGTTTCTGAGTTGTAACTCTGTTGGAGGAAATGTTAATTATTGCTTAGAATAAATATCTCATGATAAATTAATGATGTGACAATTATAACACAGAAACAATGATGGTGAAAATCTATAGTTAAAATAAGAAAATAATGAGCAAATAAAGTTGTCAAGTTTCAGAGCAGAAAGAAGATAATCCTACACTAATATCACGTTCTTGTTTTACAAATAAAAAATCTGATATGCCTTATGTCACCCAGATGGATAGTGAGAAAAGCCTAGATGTAGATAATGAATCAGAGCAACGTGATGTTTGAGTGCAAAAAGAATATGTTTGTAGAAATATAAATTTTTAAAACTTTTTTTGGTACAAAAAGTCTTTTATTATACACACATATAGAAAAGTGAACAAAATAAAGATGCATAGGTCAGTGGTTTTTCATATAGGAAATATCTACATAATAAATACTCAGGTTGAAAAATAGAACATTAGCAGCATCTCATAAGATACCCCCTGTACCTATTCCTAATCACTGTTCAAATTCCCTGCTAGAGGTAACAACTATCTTGACTTTTATGAAATCACATCGCTGCTTGTCTTTATAATTTCATTGCACAAGTGTGGTTACCTAAACACTATACACATTTGCCAGGGCCTGGAGTTTATAATGCAATATATATTCTATAAGGTCTGAATTTTTGTTTATCTATTTTTACTCCAAATTGTATTTGTGAAATTCCCTTATATGGTTTTAACTGCAGCTTTGTCCTATTTATTTTTCTGATTCTATTTAATAATTATCCCATTATATGATTCCACTTAATAATTATTCCATTATATGACAGTTGATTTATACATTCTACTGATGATGGTCAATTGAATTGTTTGTGTTTTTGAATATTAGAAATATTGCTGCTACAACTCTTTTTATGTCTTTTGATGTCTATGTAGTAGAATTGATGGGTTATAGGGCATGCTTAATCTTCAAATATACTAGATAATGCTAAGCTGGTTTCCAAGGTGGTTATATCAACCTATATTCATAGTAGCTGTATTCCACTGTCCCCAAATTTCATTAACATTTGATATTGACAATCTTTTAAAATTTTACCTATCCGGTAGGTATGCAGTATTGATTCACTGTTGTTTACTTTTAATCTCTGTGATTATTAATAAGTGTGAGCACTTTTTCTTATGTTTTCAGGGCGTTGGATATCTTCTTTCATGAACTGCTTACTCAAGTCTGTTGCCCATTTTCTATTGGACTTTTTGCCTTATTATTATTTTGCGGAAATTTTTTTGATCTATTCTATATAAAAGTCATTGATAGATTACATGTATTGCCTTTATGTATGGCTTGCCTTTTTATTAATGACATCATTTGATAAAAAAATCTTAATCTAGTTTCATTTATATTTACTTTTATAGTTACTACTATTCTTTCCTGTATAAGAAATCATTTCTTAACCTCCTCCTAATCTTCTACAAGCTGTTCTGATTTTAATTTCCTATAAAGATGTACAATTCAACTGAAACTGTTATATATGCTGTAAATAGAGGGCATGCTTTTCATTTTTCTACATGGATATATGATTATTTTATCACCATTTGCTGAAAAGACCATTCTTTCTCCAGTGTCTGCAGTACCTCTCTTATTGTAAATAAAAATAAGCGTGGAAAAGAAATATAAAATTAACTATTAAAGAAATTGAATCTATAATTAAATATTTCCACGTAAACAAAACACCAGGCCTTGTATGGTGTACCATCTGGATGATACAGAGAAATAACGCCATTTCAAAAATTTGTTCAAAAAACAGAAAAGATGGAATTCTGTCTAATTATAAGAAGCCAGAAAAATCTAAAAATCTAAAAGCCTTACAAGGACATTATGAAAAAGAAGAATTACAGTTCAACTTCATTCATAAACAATGATGCAAAATATCTAAACAAATTGCAGCAAGTCTAATCTAATAAAATACAAAAATGGGTAATACATGATTGCTAACTTTTATTTATATGAGCAATATAAAGATTAACAACTGAAAATCAATTAAATTTACCACAACTGTAGTATAAAGAAAAAAATGGCATCATCTTAATAGCTAAAGAACAAAGACTTTATAAAACTTAACATCTATCCTTGATGAAAATTTTTGTAAGTTAGAAATAGAAGAGATAATACAATAAACACAATATTTAATGATAAAATAAAATTTTTTCTTTGAGGTTAGAAATGAGATAAGAATGTCTGCTTTTACTATCTCTATTTGTCATTGTATCAGAGGTACAGTGAGGCAATAAAAAGAAATAAAGGGGATAAGTATTAAAAGGAAAAGAAAAATGAAGTTGTAGATGATTTGATAAATTATCAGAAATACAAATAAATGTAGTAAGCTCATGAGATACAAAGTCAAAATAAAAAAATCAATTGCATACCTTTAAACAGCAATAAAATCAGTAAGCTTTTTAATAATAAGAAATAAGCAATAAAATTAAAATATCAGTTAAAATACCAAAAAGTCACAGATGCCTACAAATAACCTAAAAAACTGTGCAAAGTTTCTACAAAGATGATTAACCACTATTGAGAAATGTTGAATTATTGTAAAGCAGGCTTAACAAAATGTCTTGAAGCAATGCTTTTCAAGACATTGGACAACAGATAGCAAAAGACAGTATTCCCTGTGAGATGAATAAAAAAAAATGAGGGAAGCTTACTGCTTTGAGAGAATTTCTTGCCTATGACCCAGATGGAGCCTAATGAATTCTCTGAGTTGAGCAGATGGAGCTAATAGCCCCAGAAGACCACGGTATCTAGGGTTCACAGGACAGGAAAAAAGAAAGAAAGAGCAAGAGAATGAGAGAGGGAAGGAAGGAAGGAAGGAAGGAAGGAAGGAAGGAAGGAAGGAAGGAAGGAAAGGATGGAAGGAAAGAAGGAACGAAGGAAGGAAGAAAAGCTGCAGAGAGACCAAGTCCTAGATGACTGCAAAGGTTCACCTTGAGGATTCAGCTAAGTACTGACTAGTGCTGCATGTGAAGAAAGAACCATCTGAAAGGACTAAGAGCACAATACCCCTTGCTCACACAGCAGCAGTTTCTGTTCCCACGTGCTAGATGGAAAGCAAGACATTAGGTAAAATTTTTTAATAGGGTTAAGTTTCAGCAGTTTCTCCCACATGTTCAAAAATTACATAGACATGGAATATTAAAAAAAATCCAGAGATAAAATCTTTAATGTCTGATGTGAAAAATATCCTGCATGTCTGTTTTTGTTTTAATTTAATTTAGTTTTGTTTTCATGGCCCAAGAGCTAAAGATGGTTTGTATAATCTAAAATGGTTACATGCTAAATGATTATATAAATATGTATATAAGAACATGATTTTGCCCTGCACAGCTTAAAATATTTACCTTCTGGGTCTTTATGGAAAAGTTTGCCAATCCTTGACTTAGATGAAATGGAAAAATTCCTTGTAAAACACAAACTATCAACATTCCCTGAAGAAGAAATAGATCATCTGAAGAGCCCTATATCTACTGAAGAAGTCAAATTTTTAATTAAAACCCTTTCCAGAAAAACAAATGAAAAAACAAACAAACAAAACCTCCAGGCCCACATGGCTTCAAGGGTGAATTCTTCCAAACCAATTCTACATAAACTTTCCCAGAAAATCTAAGAGAAGAAAATCCTTTCCATTTCATTCTATTAGGCCACCATTACCCTGATACCAAAATCAGAAAAAAACATTACAAGAAAACTAAGACCAATATCCCTTGTGAATAGATGCAAAAATTCTAAACACAACTGTGGCAAATTTAATTGCAACTATACATACAAAATATAGTATATCATGGCCAACTTGGGTTTATCCCAGGAGTGGGAGAATGTTTTAACTTCTGAAAATCAACCAATATAAATCAATCAATATAATAACTGTCAACTAAAAAAGAAAACATATCTGATTATCTCTAACAATGCAGAAAAAGAATTTGACAGAAATGCAACATCTATTTCTGATAAAACAACTTTCTGTGAACTGGAAATAGAAGGAAACTTTCTTGACCTCATTAAGAATGTCTACCAAAAAAAAAAAAATTGTCTAAAATCATATTGATGGCAAAGACTGAGAGCTTTTCTTTAGAATGAATAACAAAATGAAGTTATCTGCTGTCATTGTGCTAGAGATTTTAGCTAGTGAAATAAGGCAGGACAAATAAATAAAAGGCATTTAGGTTGGAAAGGAAGAAACTATCTTTATTGGCAAGTGATACAATCATCTATTTGGAAAGAATAGTCTTTTTAGCCAATAGTTATAAAACACTTGGATATTCATATATTAAAAAACCAAAAACACTTTAATCCATACCTTACACCATGTATAAATATTAACCAAATGGATCATAGACCACAATGTAAAAACAAACATAGGATGAATCTGTTGACTTGTGTTATAAAAACAGTTTTTAGATATAGCACAAAAAGCAGAATCCATAAGAGATCAAATTGATAAACTAAACTTTATCGAAATTTAAAAATATAAAGTCATAGATTAGGAGAAAATTTTTGCAAAGCATATATCTCATGAAAGACATACCCATAATATATTTAAAAAAACACTAAAAATTCACTAATAAGAAAACAACTCAATAATATTGGGAAAAAGATTTGAACAGACACTACACCAAAATAGGGAATGCAAAGAAGCACATGAAAAGATGTTCAACATCATCAGTAACTTGGGAAATGCAAATTAAAGCCACAATGAGATACCATTAAACATCTAATAGAAAAACTAAAATTAAAATGATGGCCCAGGGGCGCCTGGGTAGCTCAGTTGTTAAGCATCTGCCTTCGGCTCAGGTCATGATCCCAGGGTCCTGGGATCGAGCCCTGCATCGGGCTCCCTGCTCTGTGGGAAGCCTGCTTCTCCCGCTCCCACTCTCCCTGCCTGTGTTCCCTCTCTCGCTGTGTCTCTCTCTGTCAAATAAATAAAAAAATCTTTAAAAAAAAAAAAAAATAAAATGATGGCCCATTCCAAATGATGATGAGGATGTAGAGGAACTAGATCTCTCTACACTATCTCTGGGAAAGTAAAGTGGTTCAACCATTTTGCAAAACATTTTGTCAGTTTCTTATATAGTTAAACATACACTTACCAAATGAACTAGCAGTTCCATTTCTAGGCATTTATTCAAGAGAAATTATCCACACTAAGACTTATATATGAATGTTCATAGCAGTTTTGTTCATAATAGCCCCAAACAATAAACAACCCAAATATCCATCAACAGTAAAAAATTAGTAAATTGTGAATATTGCTCAGAATAAAAGGAATAAACTACTGATACATTTCACAACATGGATGAATCTCAAAATTATTATGCTGAGAAAAAGAAGCCATATTCAAAAAAGTATCTATTTAATGTTTGCATGTATTTAAGACAAATCTAGTCTATGAAGACAGAAATTTGATCTGGGGTTGCCTCAGATCTGGCTTGGGGCTAGGGACAAGATTGACTATATGGATTACTTGGAGTGATGGAAATGTTCAATATATTGATTGTGGCATTGGTTACATGGCTTTATAAATTTATCAAAACTCATCAGATACATTTAAAATGGATGAATATTGTTGTATGTAAATTACACCACAATAAAGTTGATTAAAAACGCAAATAGCTAAATACTGCTAAGATACTCTTCAAGAGAAGAAAATAAGGTGGGATGAGTCTACCAGTAAAGACAATATAAAGTTACAGTATTTAAGACCAATGTTGTGCTGGGGCGACTGTGCTGCAGTCGTTAAGTGTCTGCCTTCGGCTCAGGTCCTGATCCCAGGATCCTGGGATTGAGCCCCACATCGGGCTCCCTGTTCCACGGGAAGCCTGCTTCTCCCTCTCCCACTTCCCTTGCTTGTGTTCCCCTCTCGCTGTGTATCTCTCTGTCAAATAAATAAAATCTTAAAAAAAAAGAAAAAAAAGATTAAGACCAATGTTGTGCTGATGCAAGGATATAGGGATCAATGAAATAGAACACAGAACTCAGATCCATGTGCAAATATGTGTGTGTAGAAGCAGTAGTTATAATAGTAGGACTAGTATGTGTGTATATTGGTGAGTAGTTTGGAGAATAAGTGCTATTTTTCATCTGACACTCCTAGAACCTAGCTATAGACTATGAATACAGTGTATACACAGGTGTGAACTTTACCTGGAATTAATTAACAAAGACTAACCCATTATTTCTTTGTGGTAGAAAATGCTAGCAAAGAAATATAGGGCACTAGGCCAGAAAAGAAATCCATTAAATAAACAAGAATTCAACAAATAATTTAAAAATTTAAAATTAATACTCAAATTAATAGTATTCTCCCCATCAAATTTTGCAATCATGTATATTTCCATAACCCTTCCACTTTCTGCTCTATCTCTTCATTTACCTTGGCTATGTAGAAAAAGGTCTGGGGTTCAGCTTCTTTGGCATCCAAAATAACAGGACTTCTACTTGGCTCTTGGACCCTCACTCATGTGTCAAATCATCAGCATTCCAATTTTCTTCCAGTTTAAGAGTACCCATTATGATCTACATTCCTGACTCTAATCTCTGTGTCTACTGTCAGCTCCCAGATTTCTGGAACTTGGGGACTCTTGGTGGATTTTCTTGCTCCCGACAAAGGTTCTAGATAGACCATCTGTTGGCATAACTGAGCCTTTTATCCATACACCTCTTTTTGCATTAAAAATGTACTGCCTACACTAATATTCTAAAAGTGAGAGGCAGTATCTTTGCCCATAAGAACATGGAAGATGAAAAGCTACAATTTCTAAGTAGAAAATTGCCTGAATAATCAATGTTTCAATTCCCCTCTCATGTAATTCCTTAGGCCATTGTTGCCTGATATTTCTATTTTTATTATCATTTTTTTCTCATAACCTTACTCTTCAGCATGTATGATATATATTTGCCTTTGAGAAGGATTCCCTGAGAAACCTTACTGTATTTTACAAATACGCACAAGACCAGACTAACATTTATTAAGTACTTTCCAAGTGCTGAAATTTGTAAGTGCTTTACATGTGTTGTTTCAATTGATCCTTACAAAAATTCCTGTGGGTTGGATTTTATTAGTTCTATTTCACCAGTTAGAAAATTAGAGTCAAAGAGGTTGATTTTTCTATGTTTACCAAGCTGTAAAACTCGTAGTCAGGACTAAAATACAAGTTCATCTAATGCCAAAGATTTTACCCTTTTTTTCCTTCTAACATCTATATAATAGTACAGTATTAGTATAGTATAGTTTAGTATAGCATAGCATATAGATTAGATTGATAACTAATGTGATGTTCTACGTTTGAATATTTTTGGACTGTTAATACTTACCATCTACCACAAGCCTCAGAGGTATTTAGAATTAGTTATGAGTTAAATTTAATGAAAACACATCTCCAAATATGCCTCACTCAATTCAAGAAAACATCACAGCCTTCTCTAGACCTTGCATAATTATCTCTCCAATGGGGCTAGCCTTTCTAAGAAAGTAAAAACAAATTTTCCTGATAATTTGTAAATGGTTAACCTGACCCTCAAAAATAATAAACATTGTTCGCAGTCATGACAGATACAGACCCCAAAACATGTCATTTCCTTTGAACTTAAAAAGCCTTGTTTTCCAAATTCACTTCAAATCCTATAGTTTGCTATTTAAGTCCACCTCCCAACGCTTGGTACTGAAGTTCCTTCACAAGCTGTTATCTCCCTTCTTACCCCACCCTTGTGGCCAATATTTCAGATCCACGAAGTGCATGAAGATTTTCAAACAACTCATGCTCTCATTTTCAGAGCCATTAAACATATTGCTGACATATTATTCTTTCTTAACCTCACTTTAATAAAGAAGACTAATATTAGGACACAGCTCAGATTTCATCCTTTTCCGGCAGTCTTCCTACTATCTCATCTGCGCATGCACCGGGGAGCACAAGTGCACCAACTGGAAGGCATTCCCTGCCCTGATGGGCTACTTCTTCTCTTTGCGCTTATTCACCCTGAGTTCCAACCTTTTTTATTTACTGTACGGACTTTTTCATTTGGCATTTCTTCTGAAGAGTAAGGACATCTTTGTTTCTTTCCAGTACTTAATACTTTTCCTGCTAAGAACAGACACAATAAATATTTAGCTAAAAAAAAAAACAAAACCAAACACTGCTTCTTACAATATAACATTGTTTTCAGTAGAGACCCATAAATCAGGTCCATTTGAGTGTTTCATTGAAAAACAGTGCTGACTTCTACAATTAAAAGAATTTTACTTAATATTCTTAAAACAGAAAATTTTACAGCCACTGAGGAGTTAAAGCTTTATTTATATAGTAAGGCCAGAAAACTTAGAAGGAATCTTTGGTAACTAGTTTACCATTGAGAATACTAACTGCAGCCTAATGAAATTTATGAGCAGTTCTGAAGAAATATTTTATTTCTTCACACAATTACAAGGCTAGGAATGAACCAGAAAGGTCACTGAGTTCATCTCTCATGTTTAAATCATCCCGGAGAAATAAAAAGCTATACTATTTGTAAAAGTAGATATGACAACTTCTCTGTGTACTCATTCCAGTACTTAACACCTTTCACCCTAAAAATCTCTCCCTAAATGTAACCTGAATTTCTATTGCTAGAGTTTAAACCCATTTCTTCTTGTACCATCACTGTTCAAGCCTAAGAATAGCAGGTTAATCTCCATCATGTGAGCAGCAGCTTGAACAGTACTGTCTATTACTGGAGCCCTGAGTACTTCTTTTGTCTCAGGTTGAATAGTCATTTTCCAAAACCGTGTTAATCTTTGCGACAACTCTCGCAATTCTTGCCGAAGGCACCAGACTCTCTCTACAACAGCCTTCTAATTTTCACTCCTGTCCCTCAACAAGCCCTTCCTCCGAAAGCGGTCGCCTTATCGTGCAAACTTCAAAGAGGATGGAATAAAAAAACATCTGTCGAAAGTAAAATAGATTAATTAATATGAAGTGACTACAAATTGGTTGTAATGGAGCCATGATTATATTATTCCCATTCCCTTCATGAGGTTTCCAATTGTTTTGTGTCAATTTATCCCACTGCTGATTCAGATATGAAAGTTAAATTGTAACTACTTTTTTAACCAAAAAATGGTTACATTAAAACACCTACTTCATACGATTGATAGGAAAATATGAGTGAATTAAAAGTTATTGCATTGAGTAGGTGCTCAGTTAATGATAGCTGTTGTAAGTAGTAGTATTTCTAGTAGCACTGATGATCTTTCACTCTTTTTAAACACATGAATCATATTATATAATTGTAATTCTCAAAAAGCTCTGAAATGACTAGGAATATGGTTTTAAAGAAACAAATAAGTCTATATGATATCCTGGTTTTCCTTGGTTTTATAAAAGTGGCTTCTAAGAATCATGGAAATATCTATTTCTTGTGGTATGAATTAAGTTTAAATAATAACTAACATAGAACAAACTTAAATACAAACTGAAATTATTTAAATTTGTAAATAATCATTCTCTTATGTTCCTAAATGTCTTAATATGATTATAGAACATTTTACTATTTTTTCTTTATGTTCCATAGATATTCTAATTAATTTTCAACTTTCACTTTTTTTTTTTTTAATTTATTTGACACAGAGAGAGAGACAGCGAGAGCAGGAACACAAGCAGGGGGAGTGGGAGAGGGAGAAGCAGGCTTCCCGCCGAGCAGGGAGCCTGATGTGGGGCTCGATCCCAGGACCCTGAGATCACGACCCGAGCCGAAGGCAGATGCTTAACCAACTGAGCCACCCAGGTGCCCCCAACTTTCACTTTTTACCTCCTTTTTTTCAGTCTTCTTTGCAATCTGTCTTACCTCTCTATTTCACTTTCCCTTGAGTTCAAACTTAAGGATCGTCTAAGAAATATCACGCTATAATTTTCTTCTTTGAGTTTTACATAATTTTTGTGTTCATATATTTTAATTAAATATTATTTTTTTGAAATTTTTTCCTGAATAATTGCATAATCTTAAGAGATTTTCTAATTTGGAAATCTCACGTATATTTCCCATACTTGCCAACACCAGTCCAAAATATGTTAACGTCAGACAACCCCTTGCTTTAACATTCTCCTGTGAAAGGCTGGCCAACGACTCACACCAACCTGGTCTTACAATCAAGGCACAGGCGGGAACATTTGAGAAATCAAAGCAAACAAACTGATTATAGATCATGGAAGGTGCTTTAGCTCTGAGTAACAGAAAACCTATTTCAAAGTGACTTAAACCATAAGGTAATTAATTATCTCAAAAAAGAAAAAGTGCTGCAGTTGAGTTGACTACAGGGTTGATTAATCTAGTAGCACAACCATGTCATCAAGGTTCTTTCATCCTTCTGCTCTGTCATCCACAGGATTGATGCTTTTCCCTTGTGCTAGCTTTCTTCACAGTCATAAGATGACTGACAATAAATTTTGATTTTTAATTCTAATTATGTAAGACTAGGTAATTTCAACATCGTTCTCCAAGAAGATACCTAGAAATGTCAGATACAATATGACAATGAAAACAAACATACTGTTAAAGCTACCACTGAGCATACCACAGGGTAAGAGAAATCCCCTGGGGGCAAAAATAAAGAGAAAGACAAAAACTGGGGTGTAAAGCCAAGTCTCAAACAACTTTTTGGGACTGATGATCTTTAATGGCTTCTCTGGGAGAGGAGACAGGAGTAAGCCTGTGCAAGATGGGGCCAGGACTGAAATAATTGCTTACCATCAGGGTCACAAACTCAGCTATGATAGGATGGACTTTAAAAAGGTCTTCACCAGGAAAAGGAGGTTAACACAAAAAACTGTATGCTCTGGCTTATGCGATATGTGGGGGGAAGAAGTCATTTCAGAATTCATGACTACCTGTCCGTGGCTACAGAAACCCCCGGCTGAAAAATTAGTAGAAAGTGATTCTGAGGCGGTATTGAAGAGGGTGTGGCAGCTGGGAGAAGTAAATGAATACTCCTCCTTCACAGAAAGATCCTCGACACAGGCAGTGCAGGATTCCCCCCCATAAAGACTGTCTAAAATAAATTATACAACTAATAATAGTAAACACACACAAACACAAACAAAACCCCACCATTAGTGAGGACCCGCAGAAACAGTAAATAGCAAATTTAGGATCTTTTACAAATGGAATTATTGGATGCAATATATAAAATAGCTATGTTTTTTTTTCTAAGATTTTATTTTTATTTACTTGACAGAGAGACAGCGAGAGAGGTGGAGAGGGAGAAGCAGGCTTCCTGCTGAGCAGGGAGCCTGATGTGGGGCTTGATCCCAGGACCCTGGGGATCATGACCTGAGCTGAAGGCAGATGCTTAACGACTGAGTCACCCAGGCGCCCCTAAAATAGCTATGTTTAAAACATTAAAGAGATGAGATGGAATTTAACATATGTGACAGCAACGAACAGGGTTCTATTAAGAAGTACTCAAGGGAGTTTAAAGAACCAAATAGAAGTTCTAGAATTAAAAAAAATAGTTGAAGTTAATAACTTAGTGGACTGTTACACAACAGGGTAGATAACATTTGTAAAGAAAGTGTTGATATATGAGATATGTCTGAAGAAATTACCTAACATGTATCATACATAAACAAAGAGATGGAAAATGAAAGCAAAGTTTGAGTCATGAAGGCCAAAAAGAGAACATTTCACTGGAATTCCAAAGAGCATTAATGAGGGAGAGTCATCATTTTAAGAGCTAATAGATAAAAATTTTACAGAATTGAAGACAAGAATATTTCAATTTGGGAAATAACAATTCTAAGGAAGAAAAATGAAGCAAAGAATATTTAAGCCTGGACACATCACAGTGAAATTATAGAGACGATCTTATAAACAGATTATATACAGTATTATGGACTAAATGTTTGCATCCCACATGGACTAAATGTTTGCATCCCACAAAATTCATATGTTGAAGTCCTAACTCTAATGGGATGATATCTGAAGATGGGGCTCTTGGGAGTTATTAGGGTTAGATGAGGTCATGAGGGTGGGCTTCTGGTCTGATGGGATCAGTTCCCTCTAAGAAGAGACATCATAGAGCTTGTTGTCCCTCTCTCTCTCTTTCTGCCATGTAAGGACAAAGCAAGAAGGTGACTGTCTTCAAGTCAGGGAGACAGTTGTCATCAGAACTCAACCATGCTGACACCCTGACCTCAGACTTCTAGCCTCGAAAACTATGAGAAAATAAATTCCTGTGTTTAGCCACCCAGTCTATGGTATTTTGTTCTGGAAGCCCAAGCTAACTAGTACATACAGCTATACAGAAAAGATAGGTGACCTACAAAGATGGATGACAACAGACTTTTTAAACAATGACAACTACAAAGTAATATATCATATACCTTCAAAGATCTTAGGGAAAATTATCTGCTAACTCAGAATGTTACATAAATTAAAGAACAAGAAAAAAAAAATCTGCAGATAAATATACGCTGTAAAATTTACCACCAACAGTGAACCTCGGGGCAAAGAATATTGACCCCAGAAGTCAGGAATGGTAGACAGGAAAGAATGGTGAAAAAGAGATGGATAAATAACCAGATAAATCTAAGACAACATTACTACATAAACAGTGCACTCAAAGAGACAGTACACTAGTGGCTTAGACCATGTTTTTTGGAGCTGGGCTGTCCCTGTTTTAAATCCCAGTCATTAGCTGGCCGATGCCTGGCAATATATCAGTTTCCACATCTGAAAGACGGGTGTTATGAGGATTATATGAGTTAGTATAAGCCAAGACCCTAAAACAGTTCCTGGCACAAAGTACACATGTTATAGCTCCTATTGTTTCTAGTATTACTACTTTCACTACAAAATAAGAATGACTACTATGAGGAACAAAAATAATACCCAACTAAAATACTGGACTATAAAAACAATTCAGACAAGAGATGGGTGACTGGTATTGAAATATATAAGTTCTTATGTTTTGGCTTGTTAATTATGCAAGCTAAAAATTAAGGATACTACTAAAAGAAAAGAAACAGAAAAGGAAAATGTCTGCTAGGACCATCTGAATAAATTTTGAATGTAGCCATTGAGGCAGGAAAGGAATGTCATCCATGCGAGGTAACAGGCGAGCCTGAATCTTTGGCATGCCAGCAGTCAGGATCAGAAGACACAGAAAGTGGTGTACAGAGTTCTAATGAAGAGACAGTTTAACTTAAAAATAGTATGTTCATGCAGAATTTTCAAGTCTAAAAGGAGCTGTTAGACACTTTCAAATGTAGAGGAACACTGGAAACGCTGTGGCCAGAAATCCTTCTTGAAAAAGCATCTTCAATGATAAAACTCAGCTAATTAAAGATATTTTTAAATCCCCAGAAATAGAGAATCAATAGTGAAAATTACTCAAGGGAAGCACTAAAAACTTTTAAACATAAAATCAAGACTAAACTTCCATTGGAATTGTGGTAGAACAGAATATCCATAGTATGAGCTTTGGCAAAGTAAAAATAGAATAAGCAAAAAAAAAAAAAAAAAAAATAGGTAAAAAGGGAAGGGAAGGGAGAAGTGTTACTATGATGGCGGTTCATCTTTTATAGCAACGAGCAAATCAGTACTGTCTGAAATTAAAATGAATGGTTAAAAAATTATCTCAGCACTCTGATTCTATTTATACATTTTTTTTCTTTACAGTTCCTTTAAAGTTTTTCTCTTGTGCCTAAAAATAGAAATCTGCAATCAGCAATTCTTTCAGTTTCATTTCAATTTCTTTTTCTTCTGTTAACTTCCAGTAAAATGAGAGTGGGCAGCTTTCAGTAAAATAATAATCTTACTGTTATAATAATCTATCATCTCTACATATCTATGTATCCATCTATCTAATTTATCAACTATTTCCCTTATCTATAATATCCTTTTACAGGTGCCTATAAAATATCCACAGAATAATGTTCATTAAAGACACAAAAGCTGGGGTATGGAGATTTGAGTGATGCTTTGCTCTGTCCTTTGTGCTTTTCAAATGGCTTGGAATTTTTATTATGAATATATATCACACATAAAAATAAAAATATTACTCTAAAATAATATTTATAAACAAATATTAATAAAATAGTACAGTTTATTCCTTATTTGATAAATTTAACAGTAGTATCTTAATTTTGACTTTTTAGTTGTTTTGCACAACTAACACAATATACTTCCTCCAATGGTAATTTCAGATTTGTTGATAGCTATTACATAATCTCTCATTTCGTATCTAAATGAAGACAAAAGATAAAAATTACACATAAGAACATCCTCTTAGATTGTGGAATATATGAATGGCAAAACTTAAGCAATATATGAAAAATATGATTGACATTTAAGTTTTTATACAGCAGAATAATGACTAATTGACTTTGTTTTTTGGCAATGAAATCTACAACAAAAATGTTAATTTTTTAAAAAGCAGTACGCGTTATTTTTTCCTCTCATTCAAACTTTCAAAAGAGAGATAAAATAATATTTTGTAACTAATAAAATAAAATTGAGATCCAAATGCAAACTATGTTTCTACTCAAATTCAAATATTTTCCAAGTTGTTGACTCATCATAACTAAAAGCAGCTGGTGTCCTATTCAACATGACTGCAAACAATCTAAGTTAACACCTCAAAAGATTATCGAGAGTGGAAAAAATGTATCTTGGCAAAGAGATTGGATAAAGAGTCTAAAAATGAATTTGACCATAAGGGAGGTGTTCTGTAGCAATAAGATGCTTTGAAGGAACTTTAATCTCAATACATGTGTCATGAAACAAAATTAGATAAATTATGGCATGATGGTATCATTTAAAATTATATTTGGAAGGAGTTGTCAGTGCTATTTTTAATAGTAAATTTTCAATTTCAGATGAATTTTTTTTTCACCACCAAGAACATTAGTTAAAAGTAGCTGCACATCTCAATATCTAAATAGAAAGCACAATAATTATATTTTGCATGCATGATTTGAGACAGCCACACAGTATACATATGACAGGCTGCCATGGTATACTTGTCAAAGAGGACCTCATCAGTACCAGCTGTTTCCAAATTACCATGGGGGAAATGCACCCCAAAATGTATACAAAATGATCCATTGATACACAGGAAAAATATTAACATTTCTTCATTTATTTATATCTTTTCCTTTTTACAACTCCATTTTGGGGTCTTTCATGATGTATAGTAGTGTAAATATAATTAAAGAATGTACATATATTGGATGTTCAGTCTGCAAAATTCTAATTTACAGCATAAATGCAGGATCCAAAATAAAATAAAATAAAATTCACTCTCATCGATCTAAATGGGATTCATTCCCTGCCAGTTCCAGTTATTTGGTAATTACTGCATAATACACTGTTCTGAGACAATTCTAAGGCAATGTTCAAGCAGTGTTGATTAGGGATACTACTCTGGATTGAATATTTGTGTCCCCACAAAATGCATATGTTAAAGCTCTAGTCCCCAGTGTGAAGGTGGGGCTTTTGAGAGATAATTAGGTTGTGAGGGTGGAACCCTAATGAATGGGATTAGTGCCCTTTTAAGAGGATGAAGGGGCTAGAGTATTCCCTCTCTGCCCTGGGAGGGTACAAAGAGAAGTGTTCCCATTAGACACTTAGTTTGCAGGCGCCTTGACCTTGGACCTCCCATCCTTTAGAACTGTGTGACAGAAATGTTTGTTGTTTGTAATCCATCCACTCTACGGTATTTGTTACAGTACCTTAGACTGATTAAGACAGAAACGATGATAATTATCTACGGGAGAACATAGGAAACATGGCATCCCTGGAACTATCATCTGGCACGCTGCCCTAGGCATGGCAAATAACGCTTGGTTATTTTATATGGATAATTTCTCTGCTGCTATCCTTTTCAATATTGCAAGACTCCTGTTATTTTCCTAGACAAACCACCAATTTTTTCACTCTTTTCTCCTTACCACTGAAGAATTCAAAATAACGTTAGGATGCTCTACATGGCCAAACCTTTGCCTGTGCCTACAAGTAAGGCAGAATCTTCTCCTGCTCAATTCCCTGCACTTAGCCTGGGGGGGGGCTCCCTTTCCTGAGCTTGAGATTCCATCCATTTTTGTCTTAATTGAAGCTACTCTTTCTTCTAGTCTTTTCTTTCATCTTCTACTTTTTCTCTACTCAATTCTTTCCAATAACCTTTACATTTGGTCAATTTCCATATTGGCCTCTCTGTTTACCCTCATAGCCAAACTACCTAAAAGAATGTCTTTACTTCTCAGGCACTGCTCAGCCCATTCTAGATTGGATTCAATCACCAAAATTTCACCAAAGTGGTTCTTGCTAATGTCATCACTGATCTCTATATTAAAAGAGTTACTGGGTGTTTTTCAACTTTCACTGGGCCTCTCAGTAGCATTTGAAATTGTGAACTCCCTCTCTCCTGAAATACCCATTCCCTTAGCATTAAGGGTAACACACAAGCTCTCTCTACCTTTAAGGCCATATTTCTAAATACTCTATGCCAATTTTTATTTCCTGACTGATTAAAGATTTGAATCTCTTAGGACTTATGCTTATTTCCTCTTTAATTTCATTCTATGATCTCTCTTATGTGGTCTCTATAGGTAATCATATTTGTTTCCATGGCCTCCATTAAAACCAACATTCTGCTAAGGACTCCAAAAATTTTCTCTTTAAGACTTTTCTAAGTTTCAGACCAATATGTACTATTGTCTGCACTTAGGTAGATGAACAGCATGTCAGTCACACCGTGTCCAAAGCAGAACTAATCACTTTTCTCCATATATATTTCCTTTTATCATCAAATTCATCAACATCTACCCAAATGTTCATACTACAAATCTAAGAGATTTCCTTCACACCTCTCTTTCACTGAGAGCATCCAATTCATCAAGACCTGTATATCTCTACATTGTATATATGACTCCTGCTTTCTTTCAATCTTTTTGTTATTAATCTTGACAAAGCCAATATTCTGTCTCCCAACCAATACAATAGTCCTACCTTATGAGCCTGCATTCCACACTTTGCTGGCTTCCAATCCATTTCCTTTGTCAAAATTAATGTGATCTTCAGAAATGCAAGTATCTAAAAATAGAATCCAACTTTTTCTATGGATAACATCAGGACCCTACTCCATATGGACACTGACCAACTTTTTAGATACATCTTCTATAATTCCAGCACTTTACTAACCTGTAATTTATTTTTACTCTTGGCATTTGCATCTTTTTATCATTTATTACAGCTTTCATAAGTGCATGTAATGATCATTCCTGCTCTCATTCCCAGCCTCAAGCACACACTGCATCAAGCTAATTCCCAGCTCAACCCTCAGCTTAGTTAGACATTGTCTCCTCATGGAGTTTCCATGATCACTCAGGTCAAAGGATTAAGTAATCATTTGTATAATTTTGTTTTTAATGTTTCTTTATCCTTCTAGAATTCATGAGGGTCACATATGCTTGCTCACTGCTTTATAGTTAACCCTAAAAGGTGTCTAATAAATCAGAGGTGCTCAACTGTATATTTTGAGTGAATGAATGCATGAATTAATGAATAGTAAATTATACAAAAGAACATCCAATTGATTCAGTCTTACTGCTCTATTAAAAGTATACTTATCAAATGGAATTTTAGATTTAGATTTATTGTTAGGTACTATTTATCATATTTAAAATAGCTTTATAAATGGCAACTGTATTTTTTTTTTGATGTCTGTAATTCAGGAATGTTGACAAATTAGAATGAAAGTTGCAAAATGATTAGAATTAAAAATAACAAATTTAAAAGTGAAGAAATTTAAGATATAACCTAGTACTTTCTTGACAAATTATAAAATGGAAAACAAACAAATGTTATTATATCAAGGATTTAAATATTCGATTTCAGGACATTTTTTAAAAGTTGTATTGATCATCAGCTCCTTGATAATAATTTTGAAATGACAGGTTTAAAAAAAGTGAGAGGAGTAAATTTAGACTTAGGAGAGCTATTGGGAATTTTCACCACTGGTCAAGTGCTAAGAAGTCTGTTTTGACATTTTAAAAAAAAAATTTAGTTGAGATTAAGTTTCAAAAGGATGCCTTTTCATTCTTAATCAATTGAATTTGTATTTCTCCTTACAGAGGGTTCAAATGCAATGAATAAATATTTGGTCATCTTGGGTTGACATAAGTTAAGCTGTAATTCAGAAATATAGAACTGAATAAAGATGTCTTGACATATTTCCATTCAAATCTATCCTTATTCAGGATGAGATATATTACACTGATGAATGCTTGGACAACCATGGAAGAGAAGAATCATGATAGAGTAATTCCAATCATTCCTTTCAACAAGTTCCTGTCAGTGAACACACATCACTTCTCCCAGGCACTGAAAATCCTGGTAAGTACTGTCCTGTGAGGTTCCTCTGTGGATCTGTGATTTCCCTCAGAATTTAAGAATCTACTTGGAGATTATATTGAAAGGTAAGACAGCAAATTCCTACCTTTGAAACAAAGTTGTGCCAAATATTCAATCCTTCTGCTCTGCAATATTACTTTCCCTGGTATTTTTCTCAGAATGATCTTATTCAATGAAAAATAAATCTTATTATTATATTTAATGATCTTATTACATATTTGGTGATCTTATTATATATGTTATTATATATGTACACACATATATATAATATATAATATATAATATATATATATATATATATATATATATATATACTTCTAGTCTAATAAGGTTATAACAAAGTATCCTGCAAGTCTTTTTAAATATTGCATAATAATATTTAAAAGCAACTACATATATAGAAATATCTTTCATCTATTTTTCTGTGTCTATCTTCATATACTTTGAAATACCTAATTTTAGTTAGAAATTTTGAGATATAGAATTTGATAATAGCTTCATTCACATTTTTATGTAAACCCTACTGTTTTCAAGCAGTAAAAAATGTGATGGATATTAATATATTTATTAATCAATAATGATAAATAGTCATGGTAAACAAAATAAACTTTACTGAGAATTCATACTTTTTATTTTTTTATTTTATTTATTTTATTTTTTTATTTATTTTTTATTTTTTTATTTTTTTATTTTTTGAGAATTCATACTTTTTAAATGTTTCTTTCTATATTTATATCAGTTATTAGTTACCATGCCTCCAAAGCTAAACATTTAAAAATAATTTCCTTTATTGGGGTGTGTGTGTGTGTGTTGTTTTTTTTTTTTAATGTTTTTCTTCAGACAAAGACAAAGCAAGCCTAAGATATAAGTTAAGGATTAATAAACTGTTAACAAGTAGGGACTAATATGCCCTTATTGTAGGTATGTGCTGAAGTGCACGTCTGTGTCGCTGTTCACGGAGTCTGAGAAAAGCAGAAGAGCGTTTTGTTATTATATGTGTAATGTCAGCACAGAACCTAGCCGCCTAGGTGATCTTAATCTGGTTTCCTGAATAGTTTGGGGAAGTAGAAAGAGAATGAACCTACCAAAAACAATTTGGCAGAAAGTGACTGACAGCTTTGTATTAATCACAGGTATCACTTTTGGAGGTCTTTCTATAACTAAGTCATAACTAAGTGCTGTATTTGTATCACCTTCTATAATCCTCAAAAGTATTTTGACGCTGATAAAACTACTTATATGGCGAAAATGTAGAAACTGGTCCAAATCTGATAGCGTGCAAATGACAGAACCAGGATTTAAGCCAATGATGGCTTCCTCAGAGGGCTCCCCTTCTTTCACAGCCCTGCTGCCCATAATAAGCCATAATTCTACTTTTGAGCAGTCTTGGTTGAAATCGTCAGTAGTGTCTGAATCTAAAAAATTGAGGCCCATGTTTTGTAAGTAGGTCTCCATTATAATGTTTCATCTTCTGAAACCAACTTCAAAATAAATTATAGCCATTCCTTTTCTATATTTATTATCTGTACTTGATATCCTAGTTTTGAATACTTACCATATGTCAAAATTTTATTTTAAATTCTACTCTCTAAATGTGTCATACTTCCATTCAATTTCAAGTGTTGTTATAAGGATAATTTCTTTTCCATTAATAGAGGAATCGATCTACAAATATTAAGGCATTAGTAGTAATAAGTCCTTGGATCACAATTTATGAATCACTGTAATCTTTTGTTAAAACTGTATCACCAATAATTAGCAAGACTTAAGTTTTCTTATCATAATAATGAAATTGTACCATGGGTTATAATCTAAAGCCTTGCTTAAAGTCAGATTAACTCTATACTTATTCTTAAAGCAACATCTGATTTTTTTCAAAGGATAAGTATAAAGAGATCATTGACTCTAAAACAACAATTAATGCCCCTACTGAAAATTTTCTGACATATTTGTCTACTAATAAACTGAAATTCAAAGTCCAAAGCACATTTAAAAAACCATTCTTCTCCACATGGTATTCCATTATGAAACTGCAGCAATGAACATAACATTAGTTGAACAAACATAACACTATAATCAAGCATCTGCTTGCCTTCCTGCATTGCATATACAGCAGAGATTTGTTGTAGTTTTTTCTTTTTTTATTCTCAATAGGTTTGTGTTTATACAGGTCCAGGTATTATCTTCAGAACTTATCCTCCATATGGCACCAGGAAATGAGGCATAAGAACCTTTCTGACACAAAGGATATACAATTCTTTTATTTCAAAATATCAAAAAATTGCCATAAATACAAAACTATCAAACAAGCATTACAACCACCTCCTCCTCTGTTTAATCTCATCAAAACTGATTTCATTGTCTGTATACGTTAACTTTGATTCTCAAAAATGCACAAAGATCAGCACATTTCTTCCCTCAAGTTCTGAATGTTAAACACAACTTAATTATATTTTGAATAGTAAATTATTTAAGACTTAGGATGTATTCTTGTTTAGCAGAGGGCCAACAGCATGGAGGTTCTGAATAAACATGACCCAAATTTTGGTTCTTATGTTAAATCCACCAAAGAGAAATAAAGTAGAGATGTCCCCTTGGCTGGATAATTCTGTGTAGATAAGTGATCTGCTTAGTTCAGTTTAAAGAATCTCATGGAGATAATGTATTTGGGTATTCTTTTGGGAAGATTTACCATATTGCACAATCTGTTTTAACTCTTGTCTGCAATCCATTTTTTCCTGTGTGAGCACACCCTGAGTCAATACTTGTTAAGTAAGCTGTTATTTAAGACACATAAAAGACACTGACAATGTAACTACCTCCATTCTATTTTAACTTCTTAAAAACTACATTCTAAAATTTGTGAATAATATCAATAACAACCTATATTTATGTTTTAATGGGCTCCTGTGCACATGCTTTCTTATTTTTGATTTTGTAAATATAGCCTTTAAAATACTAGGAAATATAAATTACTGTATTTAATTTATAAATATCACTCTTAAATAACTTAAAGCGCTCCACCTTCAATATAGTAAACCAACTAAATATAATGTCAGTTACATAAAACCCACTTGTTATGCAATACGGGGAGATTATTCAGACACCACACTAGAAAAAGAGTAGTTTCTTCCTTATATGGGTAACAAAGTGATTAATTTGCCAGTTCAATGTGAAGGAATAATTTGGTTCCACGTATGTGTGGTTTCTTAAATCCAGTCAAGACACATGGCCAGATATTTCAATTAATGTGTAGCAAGGTCACAAAATCAATTTCTTATCAGCCAAAAACACTCATACAGTAAATTTTATTTTCAAACCATAATCTCTAAATTAAATCTGTGTACCTAAAAAATACAGTACAGAAACTCAGTCATTGGGTTTTCTCCCTGATAGCATTTTCACAAATGGCACAAGGCTTTGTATGCTATATATAGCCTACAATGTTTGCTTAGATTCTAATCTTCCTAGAGAAGTCATTATCTCTTTCCATGGCAAATAAAGGACCAAAGTGTTAATTTCCTTCTTAAAGTAAGTACTAGGTTTGAACAGTTCTGACATTCTATCTTCCAGCAATTTATTTGGGAACTTTTAAACAATTATAAAGAGAATCTCCAAAACCGTATACTAACCAGATTTCTTGGTAATAGAAACAAATGATCTAAACATAAAATTGTGGGGAAAATCATGTTAATATAGAAAACAGCAGCACTCCGCAGTTAATCCACATAAAGGGACCTGAGCTAGGAATTGAGCTTGTCTGACCAATGACACTCAAGATAATCACATTTTTAATGAAAACTCTTTGACTTGAATATAAAATACCATCATCTGTTACATTTGGGTGTTGAAATTCTTTCTCTATATTCCAATTTCTTAAACTGAATCTTTTTTTTCTCCTAATATTCTCATTCTCACCTTCCTCACAACTACACATGAAACTATAGTAATTTAAGTGTTAGTACCTTTTATCTATATTCAATGGCAACGGACCAAACTAGTTAAAGGAACTGAAATAGTTCAATAGCCTTGCCTTAATATCTTAATATTCAGAAAATTACAATTTTCATGCCAGATAAATATGCTGTGTTCTATGTTTTTTAACATTGCAAATGTCTGAGACATTTATATAAATGCTGTATACATTCCACAGTGGTGTTCTCTCCTACAGCTGACTAACAAATTATACAAATCTATTGTAAATTCAGATCCTTGGGACCAAGATGATGTTTGATGGTTGAAAAACACAGGATATGAAATTGTATCTCAAGCAGACCGGAAATAGAAAATTATCTGAGATAATACATTTAGAGTTGTTCAAATCATTTTCCCCACAGCCTCCTAAACATGTAATCTTTTTAGTTGATTTCAGCACTGCTAAATAGAATGAAAAGAATCTTTCCTAGAAAAAAAAAAAGAATCTTTCCTAGAGCAAGAAAGTGAGTAACTATTGGGAAGGGTTAAAGTAAATTTTTTTTTATTAAAACATTTTTGTAGATGGAGACAATATTTTTTTTGTAATATTTATATTTTAGAAGTATCAAAATTCTAATGAAATGATTTAAAGTTATAGAAAGTAAGAGCATTTTATTTCTTCCCATTTTATGTGATCATTTATTCTATTTTAATCAAATTTAGAGCTTGATAAAAAACAAAATGAAACAATAGTCCTTCACTTTGTACACCTTAATGCAGAAAAGGTAAAACCTCATCTTAAATATTTAGCTAAAAATAATACAATATCATGTAAAGTTGTATTTAAAAAGGTCACTTCATTAGAAGGAGCAATAAATTTGAGACAGGTGTTTTTAATAACACATAGACTAAAATGTCTCTTTGCAATTAAAGAAAGAATTATCAAAGTACTAATATGCTTAAAAGTAAAAATAACATTTTTAAAGTGCCAGTAATTTTACACTTCCTAAGATTTTTTTTGAAAAAGGCATTTTTGATACATAAGACGCAAAAGGAAATACCATAGTCAACATAACTCCTGGGACTCTAAAGATGAAGACCAGGGGGCCTAAAACTAGGGGACCATCACAAAGGATTAGTGCCAATATTGCAACTGACTCTGCCTTAACACATGCTACTTCTTAATTCATGAAAATGCTTAAAAGAGCAATAAATAAGTTAATGAGTATTCAGTCTTTGAGTGATAGATGATCACTCAACAAAGATAGTATGGAAAAAAGTGTATGAAGTTTATGATGCTCACTGATCATCCGTGCAAATTTTCCATCTGGCTATAATGGAGTCTCATTATTTATAGGAAAATATTTATAGCAAAATTGGTGATGGGATCATACCCAGGGTAATCTTGCTATATTGGCCTTTTACAATGTATAAAATTCAGCCAAATCTGAGTGCTGATTTGTGCCGATAGGAATATCATCTGTGATATCTTAATATATTCAGCACAGGCAAGGAACAACAAAAATAGTGAACCAACCTGTCAGAATAGCCACTGAAAAACAATCCATAATATTTTATAGATTGAATCCAAGGAATTTGGGTAGTTTCCAAGGATACAATCAAGAATAAGAATTAGTCACTATCCCCAAACAGCCAATATTATTGGGATTCCCCCAGGGACTACTGAAAAGCAGGTAGGCCCCATCCAAACTTACTCCAACGTTATGTATTAATGCAAAAATAAAATGAAATTATAAACAGAACATGAAAAAATAAGCAATTATTCTTAATAGATAGAAATGAAGAAACCTCGCAAAGAGAGCAACATGTACTGTGTCTCTTACACAATGAGTCTCAGCTCATATTTCCAACATGGAAAGTGCCCAATTTCTCCCCTGAGCGCACCCATCATTGATTATCCTGTCCCATTAACTGAGCCTGACACAAAGCCATATTGATGCCTGTAAATACAGGTAACCCTCAGAAGGGAGACATTTGGCTCCAGGTTTCCAGCTGAGAGGACTGGCCCTCTGGTCACTTCCATTCTCACCATCCCTGGCTCATCACATATTCATAAACACACAATCATCAATGTTCTTTTGGAACTGCAACACAAGGATAAGTTCCATTTGTAGCATTTTGTTCCAGATGTTAGTTAAATGGTGATCATAAAAGCACATGAATCACAACCCTCTTCCCCACAAAATGGATGTGTACACCATCTTATTCAAAGGGATTACTCTCAATAGCATATAACAGTAACTAAACCTCTCCAATAGGAAAGCAAATATACAAATCAAGATTTTATAGCCTTCTTGTTCGTTTTTAATGGTTCAAATGACTCTGATACAGTACTGATCTTGCTGATTACATTATATTTAATAGCTTACTTTTCAGCACTGCAATAAAGGGGGGCTCATGGAAGATTGGTCCAGAATTCCTTCCAAGGGTGGAAGCCACCAGAGAAAACATGGAAAATAAGTTTCATCTGTGCGCCAACCTCTGTTCATTTGTAGCATCTGCCTAGAGAAGAACTTTGAGGTCCCATCCTGGCTCAGCAGGAAAGAGTTTCAGGATGTGTCATGGCCATAAGTAGGAGGGAAGGGAGCAGAAGGAGTAGACGAAAGCATTGTTTGCATTGGTCATGCCAGTCCCAGAGATCAGAGTTAAAAAAGAAGCAGAGTGGAACAATGAAAAGTGTGTTGAGTTTAGAGGCAAGAGACCAAAATCTATCCCTGTTTCACTTTCAGGTTTCAAATAAAGCCCCAAATCCAGGCTATTTACCCCCAAATTGACTGAACTGAAAATTAACTACAATTCAAATACATGTCTCACATGTCTTCCGGTTTAAAACCAGAAGAGATATTAATAGTGCTCCTAGTGAAATCTGCTCATTTCACAGAGAAACAGGCTCAGATGCACTTTGGGACTTATCATGAGAATCCCAGTTGAACAGGACTAGAATATTTATAACAAGTTTGGAGACCCTGGCACAGCAATATAAGAATTTAGATCAGAGAATCTAGTTACCAGGGCATGGCGTACTAGGAAGGCCCCAATTTATAGGGCTGGGTCTTAGCTACTGGAATATAAGGATATAAGGGATGGATCTAATAATGAGAACTTGAAAAATAAGACTTTGGTTTGGAAATTATTTTTAAGATGATAATTAATATCACAGGATTTCTAAAATACACTCCCCCTCCCTTCCTTAGTCTCAGAAAAGGAATTAAATGAAGCAGAAGTTAAATGAAAGTAGATGAATGTAGAAATGAGGCTCAAAGGATTGACAAAAATGTTTCCAGCGGTGGGCATCTATGTTTTTAGGCATCATTCACTCTCCTGATAACAACAGCCACCCAATGTCCTTTCTCTCACTCTGTCCCTATGATTTGAATAGGTTTTCACCCTAGGCTCCAGGAACAGAGCAGCCTGATAGTAAGGCAGTCAGTATATCCCATTATTATTTAAGGGCGTAAAGGTAATAAACAACTGAATATATAAATAAAAGTGACAGGTTATGAAGTAAACTATATTCCCCTTTTATAGCAGGGAATCAATCAATAGGTATTCCTCGAGCATAAGCTGAGAAGTGAAGGCACAAACATCTTTAGTAGAAGATAGGAGGGAATTAGAGAGCTCTTTTAATTGAAGATTCATGTCTTTCTTAAGCTCTGGGAAACTGTCAGATCTTTTATTATTTCCTCTGCTAAATCTTGTCTGATCCTTTCTTCAGTAAGACTTCTATTAAATGGATATCAGGTTCTCTGTGTCTAGTCCTGTTTCTTAGTTTTGTTCTCATATTTTTCATCTGAGCTTTTTAGTTCTGCAAGTCGTTGGATGTTATTTTTCAGCCCTTCTACTGTATATTATCAACTCAATTTGGGAATAATATTGATCAAATGATAACTATATTTTATTGGAAAAATACATTAGGTGTGCCTGGCAGGAACCATCAAAAGTATTAGCCAGAGATTTCAGAAAATCACTTGGGAAAACAGACAACATGGGGAGACTGTTATGGGCTCCATATTAATGACATTATAATGTGAAAACCATAGATAAATCACGCAATTAGGATTGGAAAACACATTAGCTACCTTGTTTCACTTTTGAGATAAAGCATGGAAAGAATTTGGGAGAGGTCTTGGCACAGATAAAGGAAAAGATGACAAAAGGGTGAAGTTGCATTATAAAAAGGGTTGACAGTGCTCAGCTGATCAGCTCAGAATATCTTGGTGAAGGAGTCCTGATGTGTTAATAAATTTCATATTTTTAACTTCCCTGTTCCACGTGTGATCATCCTGGTGGGAGAGGAAACCCAGGCATGGAGACTTTAGTCTCAATCTTCGGGTGATTTGTAAGCATTGGTTTGCATTACTGACAACCTTACCAGCTTATTGTCTTGATGCCTCTTGCTACAAAATGAGAAGAACAAGAGGAGAAAAAAGGTTCGAGGAATTGAGCAGCAAAGAGGTTTTAAGATATATCGAAGAAGAAAGTATTTTGTGGTATGATAGTTCTTTTGTACACAGAAGCCTATTTTGGTTGTTTTGTTTGTTTGAATGCAAACTTTTCCAGAATCACTTTGAGGATACAAGCTAGACTTTTCCCTTCAACTTCTTTTTTTTTTTTTCTTCCTAAAAGTATCATTTTCCAGGCCAATTGTTCTATTTATTCATCTTTGTGTTTGTATTATTGGCTTTTCTCCAATGACTGCTTATCCTTGCATGACCCTCATGTTTTTAATTAAAGAACAATGTTGATTATCACAGGTAGCTTGGCCGAGGTTCCGCCTGCCAGCCATTACTATCTCTTTAGTGCAAGAGAGCTCGGAATTCCCTGTATGGGGGGGAGGAGGGGAGAGAACAATGTCCAAGCGTTCCTCCAGGTGGCACAGATGGGGAGTAGGCAGAAAGCTAACATCAATTTTTACTCTCACGCATTCCTTCCAGGCAGATGCCAGTTTCCTTTGAGAATATTTTTCTTGGCTTTATTTGGGATTAAACACCAATGGGGAATAAAGAGCCCAGTCAGCACAACCTTTGGGAAATAATGTCTAAACCAGTCACCTAGATTGCCACTCCTTTTCTGGGAAGGGAATAGGATATCACCACACGGAAAAGCAGCCATTTCACGGAAAGCCTTCTCTGTGTACACTGGACTACGTGCTTTTGTAGCACTGGCTTCGGCTTTGAGAAGTTCACTCTTAATTTATGGAGTTCTCATGCCCAACTCCCTTGCCCCTGTGTCACTGGTTTTATCGTCAGTACGCTGGGCTTTAAGGAGGTGGGTGAACAGGAGTTCAACAATTGTAGATGATCTATGAGTTTCATCAAGATATTGAAACTTATAAATTGTTTTAACTTCCCTGCACTTACTCCTAAGGTATTTTAAGCATACACACCTCATACTTTTTTCTTTTTAATCAATTGCTTTGATAAGGTAGTGGGAAAAAAGCAGATTCAAGGTGGGGGCTACAACCGAAATAATTCATTTTTGTCTCTGTGAGATTCAGTTTCCTTATCTGCAGACTTACTTCACAGAGTAGTTTGAGAATTATATAAAGCAATAGTTTGAATGTGTTTTTGCTGGAAAATTATTTAATCTATAAATTGAGGATAACACTAGCTAACCCTTATTTCAGAGAGTTGTTATGAGGATTAAATTTATAAATTCATGTAAAGTGCTTAGAGTGTGTAGCTCACAAAAAGCACTAAAATCAACATCAATATTATTACTCGTCTTTGTGAATAAACTGTAAACATGAAAATTATTTATTTAAGCATGAAAGAAGACTAAATAAGGAAGAAGAGAAATAATGGAAAAGTGGTAAGCAGGAGACTAGATAATTTGCTTCTGAAATAAGCAGGAGTATGAAGTCCTGTGAAAATGGGGCTATCCCAGAACAAAGGAAATATCCTCGATTTTGCAACATAAAGTTTGCAATCTTAAAATATTGACGAAAGATCAGAGGTAGAATAAACACAGCAGAAAAATTGGGACTCAGTGACTGATTGTGTGGTATTGAAGGAGCTTTATTATCCCTTTGCTTTTATTTCTACCAGTATTTTTCTTGAAAAGCAACAGAGGATTAAAATGTATGAAAATTCCACATTTAGAGCACAATTTCCATTTAATTTTAATTTCCTAGCAACTCCTAAAGATATGGCTGAACAGAAAGTATAAGATGGTACAGCTGCCATGTTCACTTTGCATACAAGATGAAAACTAATTCTAGAAAAACAATACCCATTTTTATTGATGGCTTATCATCAGCACACATTATATGGCATATATATATGTGTATATATACATATATATATATATACAAAACCATACATATATACATATATATATACACATACACTTTATGAACTGATGTTTTAGCCTGAAGTCAAAACCAAAAATGGTAGTCTTCATTTAGAAAAAAATCAGCACTCTAGTAATGTGAAATCCGATGGTAAGTCTTATTTAGAATTGATTTAACACAGAATTTTGAACAACTCTTTTTGATTGTTGAAATTAGAACTAAAAAGCGATGTGTTTATTTTTAATTCTCTATGCTGATACTACTTCTCTGATTCTAAATATGCAATGAATCCACCTAGATAATGCTGATTTAAAAATGATTAAAAATAAGTGAGACTTTTACATGAAGAAAACTTTTCATGATATTCGTTACAGATTACTTGGGGAAACCCCAAATCATATGTTCATATTAAGCCTTCCTTTAAGATCTCAAATTATTTCTTACTTTGTTATCTCATTAATTCTCATAATTATCATGTACAATAAACATGAAACAGGAGGATTTAAAAAAATGATTTCTGAAACAGTCTGCAAAAATGACATTGTCAAGTCAGATCAGGTAAGTGTTTAGTTATAAAACTGTGCAGCTGATTGAAGTGCCTGGGTGGCTCAGTAGATTGAGCATCGGACTCTTGGTTTCGCTGCTGTCCTGATCTCAGGATTGTGAGATCAAGCCCTGTGCATCTGGCTCTGCACTGAGCGGGGGGAGTCGTCTTGAGATTCTCTCTCTCCCTCTGTCCACCCCACCAACCCCTGCTTGCAGGCATGTTTTCTTTCTCTCTTTCTCTGTGAATAAATAAAATCTTAAAACAACAACAACAACAACAACAACAACAACAAAAACCCATGCAGCTGATCAGCAAAACTCAAATGACACAAGGAGCAAGTGGGACCAGCATTTTCTTTTATTTGTGCCTTCTTTCATTTCCCTCCCACTCCCTCTTTCTCTCCTTCTTATTGCAATCCTCAGAAGGAGGTGGCTCCTGATTTTTAAGTAATATTTAAAGAATATCTGAGGGGCGCCTGGGTGACTCAGTCGTTAAGCATCTGCCTTCGGCTCAGGTCATGATCCCAGCATCCTGGGATCGAGTCCGAGCCCTGGGTCCCCCTGCTCAGTGGGAAGCCTGCTTCTCCCTCTCCCACTCCCCCTGCTTTGTTCCCTCTCTCTCTGTGTCTCTCTCTGTCAAATAAATAAGTAAAATCTTAAAAAAAACAAAAAAAATAAAGAATATTTGAACATCTGCAGGTGCTAGATGGAAGAAAGGTAAATAACATTACAGTTTCATCTTCCTTCATATGTGATATGCTAATAAAAATTCTTGAGGAAGCAAATTTTTTTTGTAAAACAAATGCATTTTTGCATACTCCAAATATCTTCTTAGGTAAATGAATATTGATAGAAACTTGAAAAAGTATGAACTCTGATGTGCTTCTAGATAATCATGTATCAGATTTGTTTAAAGTGGGGTACATATTTCCTTGGGATTTCTTATACTGAATGGAAAATGTAACCAGTCTAAGAAATGACAATCTAAATTAACCCAAGGCTTACATTCCAGGATGCATGATTTCCATGAACTTCCTCCAAATAAATAAAATACCTTTGCCAATTCCAGAAATCCTTTTCCTTGTACTAGAGGTATGACCTCTTTCGTCTGTTGACAAGAGGGGCTACACAGTAGAGAGAACAAACTCTACCATAATAATTAGGTGGGATTTCCTCAAAAATATTCATTCCATAAGATGACAAATTCCTTCAACATATAGGAAGAGAAAAATAAAAGAAGAAACCATTATAAAAACTTCCCTTAAGCTATTATTCTATTTTTAAAAGGAGAAGGAAAAAATGATGTGTATCATTTAAGTTTTGCTGATCCCATTTCTATTATGGAAATTACCACATTGTCATTTTGTTAAATATTTAAAACTGCAGTTATTTTTTGTAGGACATAGTTTAGATAGTATATCTAACTGTGTTAACTGATGATACACGACGTACACACACACACACACACACACACACACACACACATTTTGTATGCTTTGCATTTGTTCTGATGACTTTTGGTGTGCCCATTTTGATGAGCATCCTCTTTCTTACTAAAAAACAAACTGTTATGGAAAAAAATCGCATGTCCTCAGTGCTTATCTTGTAGGCTGGGCAGAATCATGCTAGTGGATTATTTTAATCAGTGTTTCTCCCATATTCTGAACCCATAGACTATTTCTTCTTTGTAACTCTTAGATAGCCATTGTGACATTGTTCTCTCTGCATTTACCAGTGTCACAATGCTCTCTAGTTTATTATGATATCCTTCCAGTCGAATTTTACAGGCATATATATGGTTATTAGATAATGATGAAAAACTGTTTTTTAAGTGCAGAGTATGTCTCCCTGAGTGCAGGCACTGAAACTTCATTATTTCTTATAAAGTGCTTATGATGTTGTTCATATTAGGCATGTCCCAAACCATGAAAGATTTTTATACATGCATACAAGCTGTCAATTACAGCTTTTCTGGTCTTTCCTAGCCTCGCCTGGGGCAACTGTTTTTCTCCTGCCCATTCTGACTCCATGAAACTTCCCAAAACACAGCACCACTTAATGAGCTTGTATGAGAGTAGAGAGAGATAGTCTGTGTCTTCCCCCCACTCTCACAGCCACACTGTACCGCACCCTTCCCCTTGTTCTCGCTTCTCACCTCTCCCAGCTCAGTTTATTTCAACTCAAGCAATATTATGTTTCATATGTACATAAAGATTCTTTCAATTCTTTCAACCTCCCTTCCCTTTTTTAAAACTTTCCTAATTACCCAGGGCACTTGGGACGTCTCACTCTCTAGATTTATAACTGTGCCCCAGAGAGTAACCAACACTGTGCTGAGAAGCATAAGGTATAGCCGCAATAATATATGTTTAAAAGACTAAAATAACCTAAATTTTAGGAAGATCTCATCAACAATTTCAGAAGCCTTTAAATGTACCCCCAAATTTCTACACAAACACTTCTCTGTCTTCTGTCTTAAAATACCCTCATGGTCAGCATAAAGATAAGTGTGTAAATAAATTCCTGTTAACACCTCAATAAAGTTGTTGAAAATAATAAATACATTCCTGTTAAAATGATCCTGTTTTACCAATTTGGTTTAAAAACCTGTAGTACACTAATTATGTCAGGTGGTTAGTAATATAGTGACATTTTTGGTATTCGAGAGAAGGTTGAGATCCTGAGGGTTTGAGTCCTAGCTTTGTCACCTTAGCCTTGGGAGACTGGGAAACTCACTTAAACTTTCATAGTCCTGCTTCTCTCACATGCAAAAAGCTATAAGGGGGAGCTCAACAGAGCTAGTTATAACCAGTCAAAATGGTGTTTGTAAATAAAAGACAGCATCCATACTTTTTATTTCAAAAAATTATTAAGAAAATTAAGATATCTTGGATAGAAGTGACATAAACTATAATGAATTATACAAAGTACAATTGTTTTTATAGGTTACGTTGACCCTTGTTCATTTATTCTTATTCTACCTAATGGGGTCATCTTTCTAAGACACACAATTTGTCATGTAACTCAGCTACGTAATACTTGCCAATGGCTCTTCTTTATTAAGAGAATACAGTCCATATCTTGACATCCTAACTCAATTCCCAATGACCCCCCAGCTAATATGCCCTGTGATACATATCCAGCATGAAATACTTGGGGCTCCTTCAAACACACCACACACGTTCAACTTCTGGGCCTTTGTTATTGCTGGTTCATTTTGCCTGACTTTGTCACTTTGTCAATCTTAATCAATCCTATATATTCTTCAATTCTCAGCCTAAATATCACCTCCGCTTGGAAAGTTTCCCTGCAGTTGGTTACACATCTCAAATTTACCTGTATTTATACATTTTATAACACTGCATCAAGTTGTTAATATTGTTCTGTAGCTGTCCCTAGATATCCTGGAAAGCAAGGCCAATTTCTTATTTATTACTTTAATCCAGGGGCATAGCAGAATCCGCTAGGCAGAGGTCTTATGGTCAAACATATTGAGTCGAGTACAGACTCTGGAAACAGACTTTGGCTCAAATCTTATCTCTATCACTTATTTGTTGCATCACTTGTGATATTTACTTGGGCTTTCTAAGACTCTATGTCTTAGAATAATAATAGATGAAGGAGCTGTGCTAATTAATATCTTAGACTCAGTGCACGGTAGGTATTAGCTATCCTGATGTGAGGGTGATGATGATGATGATGACAATAATGAAATAAAGTCACTACTATTAAAACTTGTTTCTATGGGACCAGGCTATCCAAATTCTAGATGACTTGTTCAAAACTAGCTCTTGGAACAGAGTACATTTAGTGAGGTCTGGTTATTACCATAGCATTTATTTGGCAGGTTTCTGAGGGAGCCAAATTTGACGGAGATGAGGAAGATGATGGGAATGAGATAAAAAATAAACCAACTTTTATTCCTTAAGAAGTGGGCATCCTCTGTAACAAAACTGCTGTCCGGTTATTACTGACCTAATACCAATTTTAGAAAAAGGTAGGAAAAGTGGGAAATCTCATTAGAGATGAAGAGAGCCCAGACTCTTCAAACCCAATATATAACCTAGACTAGTCAGCAGCTGAGAACACAATGTTTTAACTCTAAAAAGCATATTAAATATACTTATGGAGAAAAATGTCAAAAGTCTATCAGTGAATTAATAAAAGATGAAAAAGGTGGAAACGACTGAACAGTTTTAAGAGGACATTATAAACCTCATATAGTGAATATTAAAACAAGTGAATTTATAACATTCTTTAAATAAGGGGTTTAAGTTAAAAAGAACTTGAAAAAAAAAAAAAGTGCCATTACAAATTGTGTTCTGTGTGAGAAGAAATCACAGGCCAAAAGATCTTGAAGTATTTTTTTTTCTTTTTTTTTTTTTTTAAAGATTTTATTTATTATTTGATAGAGTGAGAGAGCACAAGCAGGGGGAACAGTAAAGGGAGAGGGAGAAGCAGGCTCCCCGCCAAGCAGGGAGCTCGATGCGGGGCTCGATCCCAGGACCCTGGGATCATGACCTGAGCCGAAGGCAGACGCTTAACCATCTGAGCCACCCAGGTGCCCTGGAGTATTTTTTTTTTCAACAGAAAGTATTTTCTGCCCTTCAGCTGACTATTGACTTAGGCAGCAGGGGAAAAAAACAAGTGCACTGGATAATGGAAGATGTGTTTAAAAAAAAAAAAAATCATTAAAAAGATGATTATGATCTGGTTAGCTGCTGAAGGTCCAAATTGTGAAAAATTATTGATGTTAATGACGGTAATCATGACAGTTGAAAAGTATCTAAATAACAAAAAGGCAACACCATTTTAGAAGTATTATGGTACAATTTGTAATGATCAGCGGAAAAGCACACTAATATGTTTGATGCAATACTTTGAAGGTCACTCGACTATCAACTTGCCATAATGCCATTCAATTAAATACACAATAAAAATCTAAGATTATTTATAGAAAGAATTTTGTAATGCTTGTAGAATAGTATATTACAAATCCCGGCTGTATGTACAAGCAGAAACGCCTGATCTAATGCACCATTAGCAACTGTAGCTGTGCTCTACATTTTTTAAACATTAAACTAATTATGATGAGGTTTGGTCTTACTATGTACTGCATATTTAATCTTTTTTAAGAGCCTATCAAATTGAATCACGAGATACAACTTGTTTACGCTATAAGCAAACACATGCAATATTAACAATGTACAATATCCTGGCTTAATTAGAAAAAGTCCATGTTATCTTAAATACATTTAGGAGTATAAAACCACACAGTTCTAATTTGAACTTGTCATTTAATTATATTTTAAAACTAATTTATATGACTTGGAGCTGTTTTCTTTCTTTTTTTTTTCCTCCTCTCTCTCTGCTACACAGAATGTTTTTCCATTGACCCAGTTAAAACTAGAGTCTACTAAAAATGAAAGAATAAGGACAGAGTGAAGCTTGAGGGAAGAGGAAGAGTGGTGGTGGAAACCGCAGATAAGAAATCACTGAAATACGATTATCAGATAGGGTTCTGTTTATCAAATCAGTGGGCCGAACTGAACCCTGCCAGGACGTTTTCCAATGTTACTGCTCTGGATTGTAGCCTTAAGTTCTATAAATGAGATCTACTTTTTCGGAAAAGAATATATTTTCAAAATTCCCTTTCTCTCTCTCTCTCCAGGGTGTCATGCAGGGTATACAAGCAAAACCCTTGAATCTGTTAATATTGTCCTCAAATTTAGGAAGTCAAATACTAAAGCAGGTACCTGAAGGCAACACATAGCAGTTAGCCTGGACTTCATGAACTCTCTGTTCTTCTGTTCCCAAAAGTATTGACTCTGCTCTCTGCAACTTAATTTTCCAGCTTAAGTTCAAGGACCATCTTTAATAGTTACACAAAAATAAGATATACATGGACTCCTCAAAAATCAATAATCAAGTATAAATTTTTAAGTGGGAAGTTCAAACTTACTGTTGAGTTATTTAAGCTTTTTTTTTTTTTAAATCAATAGCATGAAATCAAATAGTTGAATGTAAAACAGTTAATTTCTGGACAAGGGAGAAGCAATCACATCAGAATTTACTCTTTCAAAAAATCCAAAAGAGGAAAACAATAAAGATTGTTTACCTTCACAAATTGTGACACCATTTCCTGAAAATCCCATGTTACAATAACAGGCTTCAACTCCATTCCGTATTTCACATTTTGCATTTGGAAGGCAAGGTGTCTTGGTGCAATTTTGAGTGTAGGAAGAATTCAGCAAAGTGGAAAAACCCACTAAGGAAAACAGAGAAATATACTTTTTCAAAAAAAAAAAAAAAAGAAAAAGTTCCCCCTTCACATTGTTGAGTTAGACTGCAATAAACACAAAAACCCTTCTTTCTTTCCATCTAGATAAATGGTCTATGAGAATTTCCCAAGGGAGTATTTAGCTAAATAACAGCACAAGAACAAGTAGGCAAAAAGATTAGCACTTTCTTCAATCTGTGTTTATCAAGTAAATCTCAACAAAGCTATAATGTAGTAAACAACCCAGCTCTATAAAGAAAACACCATTCCTAGATCACTGGCCTCTTCACTCTGAGGTGAGATCTTTTTAAAGGGAACTGCGTGATTGTAAAGCAATTTGCCTCCTCTGGGAAAGATTCTGTGAAGAAGTCAAGATGAATTGATTGCTTGGGTCTTTTCAAATTCAAATCGGTATAATTCTAAGATGAAGAGCAACATATCATAACATCCAGGAGGACAAATGTAATTATTGTTTTTTTTCTGTATTCCAATGTTCCTTTTAAATTCTGCCTTTCGCATCATAAAATTTATGCTACATCTTCTCCCATCAGGGGAATTTAAGATAAACTCAGTATATTGGTCAAAGATTGATCTTTCGGAAACCAACACCATACTAACACAACCAACAAAATGAAGCATAAAAGAGAACTAGACTTTGTTCCAGGGTTACTGAAAACAAAGTTGGAAATGGTATTCTGTGGGCTGTTAGGAAAAGATCAGGAAAAGCCTGGGCCGATCCTTTTTTATAGTGTTGCCCCGGGTCTTCTCAAGACAAGCCTGCTTGGGGATGGACTGTCAGGAATCATGCAAGTTAATTGTTTGTAAAAACACTCATCTGAGATACACTGTCCTTATCTGGTAACCAGAGAGTGTTAAACGTTCGATTCTAAATCCCAGCCTCGCATAGGGCTGTATAAACTGTCTAAACCAGAATTAATTCCACTTCAAAGATGTGATTTATCTTTCTGCACAACATCCTCAAAATGGTATTTTAAACGAACCCAAAGTCTGGGCTGGCAGTCCCCTTAAAATGCCAGGAAACCTCCCACAGGTGTTACTGGTTTGGCTTTCCCAAATTCCTTGAGGGGAGATCAGGCAAAAAAAAAAAAAAAAAAGGGCACAGTCTGAGCCTTTGGGGACTTCGGAGGCTTTGTGTTCAGGAATAAAAAGGTGACTTAGTCCCTGGGCCCTGAATACCGAATTCCAGAGTTGAAAGGCCAAAGAGAAAAACATCCTGAGAAGTCCTGCGTCAGTTCTCAGAAACCTGGCCTCCTGCCCTGGGCAGGCGAGTTCCACCTCGGAGCAATCCCATGCCCTGCAGGCGAGCGGCCCGTCCGCGCCCGCGCCCGCCGCGCACTCACCTAGGAGCGGGAGGAGTCTCATTGGCGGCGGCCGCGGAGCTGGCGGTGGAGGGAGTGCGGCTGGCGGTGCGGGCCGTGTAGCCGGGACGCAGCTGGGCCGCCGCGCCAGGGTCCCGGCTCCGGCCCCCGTGACGCGCCGCTTCCTCCGGACACTTTCCGGCCTCTTTTGTTGTCAGCGTGAGGGTCAAGTCCTGAGTGTGCCGGTCACGTCCGCCGCCCGGTTCCTCCACGCCCCTCTGACCTCGTCCCCTGCCTCTGGGCCACCCCAGCACTCTGGCTGACCCTTTGAAGGATCACTTTGCCCCCACGCAGCAGCGTCCGGGGGTGCTGCCCTCCAGCCTTGGGCTGCGTAGCCACAACAAGGCAGAGGCCCATGGACTGACTGTCCCGCCGGAGAGAGCATCCACAATTGCAGAAGTCTTAGGGGTACTTCCTGGAGCCTAAATTCCAGGACACAGCGTTCTTTTATTTACTAATACGTTTCCATAAAAAACCCAGGGCCCACAGGTAGGCTGAGCCCCGGCTCCCAAAAATGGGACATTCCTTGCCAGTATGGAGTCCTCACCTTGTGGGGGGCTTAGGGTTTCGAAGTGCAGAATAAGGGTACACTCTATCTATCTTGTCTACAGGGTCAGATTGCGCTTCAAATGACTGAGTGAAAAACGAGCAAACAAAAAAGCCAAGTTTCAAAAGTACATGCATTTGTCAGAACTCATCAGATGGGTGCATTTTATGGTGTAGAAATAAAGTTGATTCAGCCTCAATTAAGTTGATTTAAAGAAAAGGAATGACTGATGCTTATGCCATCAAGACAAGTTATCTTCCCTTTAAACAATGGGGCACACCTTTTTTATGCTTCATTTACGTTCTGTTTAGTTGGACAAACATCTACTGAGAATCTACTTTGTATAGAGAGTGTGCTCACAAAGATGAACAGGCCACAGCCCTCATTGGGGCAGTAACTAAATCTGGTCACAATGATACAAGTCACAATGATATCAGACTTTGGTATAGACATAGTTCCCTGGCTCTCCACTGCATTTTCCTACAGGCTTTCTAAGCTCGTGAGAGTGGTACCTCAATCCATGAGGGAAATGAACAGAGGTAGTGTGTGACTTGCCCAGAGTCACACAGCTAGTCTAGTGACTGGACTGATTCAATCTCAGTCTATTTTGCTCCTCAGTCATTGCTCTTTGGGGCTCCCTGCTCAGAAGGGTGTTGCAAAAATGAGGACTCATCAGTTACCCAGCTATTGCTGTTCAGGGAGGGAGTCTGTAAAGGTGATTTAAATGCCCTAAGTGCCATGAAAAGTAAGTTTGGGATTTTATTCTGTTGTTAATTGGTTTTCTTTGAAAGATTACCTTTTTTTTTTTTTTTGAACTAGACAGTGATTCAGTGAAAAAACTGGCAGCAGTCGGAATGAAGGATATTAAGGAGACATCAAAGACAGGGAAGCCTGAATAGTTCAGGAAATAGACTACAAATGTTTGAACAAAGGTAGGGGTATTTGGATGAAAAAAAAAAGGGGGACAGAGTCCAAAAAAGGATTAAAGACAAATTGATGTCTGATTGACTTGCTCAGGTTGAGAGACATGTTTGAGACAGAGTGTGAAGGTTTTCAACTTGTATGAGAAGAGGAAGGTTGGAACCATTCACAAAAATAGGAAACATAGGATGAGGGGTGGCTTTGAAGAGAAAAAAGTAATGAGCTCAGTCTTATAAAACTTGAGGTGTTCCAATGACCTGATTCCATTTATGAAACTAGTTTTCCCATAGTCATGGCATATATTCATCATATGGAGTCATTGAACATACTCCGCATTCAAAAGGCATCACTGCAAAAATAGTAAAAATACATTATTTTCTGAGACAAATTATAAATTGAAACACAGTATCTACTTTTAAAATCATTACCTTAAAATAGTTTACATCATGTATCAGTCACACATGCTTTCTCTTTATGCTTAGGATAATAGGAACAGACAATTAAAAAAATATATATATATATACGTATGTATTTATCATTCTTCTCTATATATTGTTTTAAAATTAACAAAAGTGAGTTAAAATTCAATTTAAAAAATATTTTCCAAACTTCCCTTTTGCTTGTATATTTTTATAAAAAGCAAAATTTTATTCATATATTTCTATAAAAAATATAGGAGAGCATAAGGGGGAGCATGAAATGTTTAATGATACAGTTTAAGATTGTTCTTTGTAAAAATCAAAATTACTTAAAAATTTATTGGAAATAGTCTATTTTCTTAAGGAAGACAATTGAGTAATTTTGGACCCATTGTCTTTACATTACTGAAAAAGAAACATTTATGATTTTCAATCCAAACAAATATTTTAATTGTGAGAGAAAAGCATCTTTTAAAGACGTATTCTTAAGGAAATATAGACTTTAAGTTTAAAATTTTATCATTCATCTTCACTTGGATACCACTGAGACATGTCTAACTTTTAAAAATATAGCAATTACTCATAGTTTGATTTTGGCCTAAGTATAACACATGGAAGTTAGGTCATTTTAAGCTGCTTACCCAATTGGTTTTAATACATTAATTAGTGTGAACCCTCATTCTGCAAATTCATGATTAGTTCTGTCTTGGGTTTGTCCATAAGGTGCCAAATTTAACAGGATTTCCTTGAAAGGTTCTTGGTCAGGTTAAAGTTTGCATTGAAAAGTATTCACTATGAAGACCTGGGTTTAGCTCTAACTTTGATCATCAATAGATTCTTTAACCTCTTTGGGGAACAGCTCACCCATTATAACATGGAAATAACAATGCATGCCACATTAGATCACAGTTGCTAAGATCATTCATATATGTGTCAGAACTGTCAGGAATTCCATACTTTTTAATACTTAACACATCAAAATACAGGAAATTAGTGCATAATTGAAATAAAAACCTTCTCCAAAGATGTATTTATGATGCCCACAGAGACTGAAAGGAAGAATGTGTGTTGCTTCTAGACCTCCCTCATGAGGTCTCTGACATTCTCTAATCCTTCCCCTAAGTGTTAACAGCATGATTGGATGCTAAGTGTTTGATCAGCTCTGTGACGATACTCTAAATATTGTCATTAAATGTCATTGGACTCTTCTCACCTTAAGGAGATTTTGCCACCAATTTGTTAATTTAGGTAGTTCCTCATTCTTTCATGTTATCTCTGTTCCTACAGGATTCTCAATAGGATTACAATTTACCAGAATTTTCCACCACATGTTACTTTTTAGTCAATCCCAGCATTAACAACATATACTTGGCAAAAGGACTATAAAAAGGAAAAAAAAAGGAAAATTGAGTTATGCATAAGGTTGGGAAGAGTAATCCAATGGCAACATATGCAGTGTTGAAACCAAGAAAAGCTTTACCAAAATGGGACATCAGCCCCCCACTGTAAGGGAGCTTCCACAAATGGGTAAGGATTGAATTTCCATAAGGTGGACTTCTCTGATAAGGGTTCTTAAGCTGGTATCTTAGAACTTGAAGGTAAGAAACATAGTTTTGCTTCTTTTTATTTTCCCTCCATGACACCTCACAAGGTGACTTGAGAATGATAAGTATGTAATAAAAGTATGTGCTCATTAAATGAATGAATAAATTCATAAATGTCTAGAGCAATGCACAATAAAATTTATCACAAAGGGAAATCTTTATTTTTGGGGATCAGCTAGAAATTGTTTACCTCAAAAGTCTTTTAGGTTTCCAGGTACATTTCACATTATTGCAATATAATCTAAATATCTTGAATTTATATTTAAAGAAAGGCCAGGAAATCCCTTAGTTATTTGTAGAGTAATTAATGGTTCTCAAACAGTAGGGAACTATGGCTTTTTGTCTACTGTTAAACTGATGATCTTAAATAATCGGTACAGAGATGCTACAATTTTCAAACTTAGCTGTCTGGAAACCTGTGTCTCTCTAATCTATACTGAGTCTATTTAATGTCTGTCAACATTTTATATCAAATATTAATTTTAATGTTTTAATATATATTTCCACTTAGGCATTTTAATAACAACCCCATCATTATAAAACTCAAGTTAGTATTTAAAAGAACAATTTAAATTGAGTTTCTAAAGCTCTGAAGAGCAACACTTGACTGGCTTTATGCTACTAATTTTTTTAGTGGAAGAGGGTGCAAAAAGCATCTGATAATTTTCGATGTTGACTGGAAGGGAGGAGACCTGAGTTCCTTCCCAGCCTAGTCATTCAATTGTTTTGTGAGCTTCAGAAAATTCACTAAATCCTTCCATTATTCTGTTTCACATTTGCAAATGTCCCTGTTTTTTATGATTCTTTCTCTCCTATGATTCCTGTTCTTAAAGATTTATAAATTTATAAATTATCACCAACACTTAGGAACTGATATTTTTAAGCAAGGCTTTGATTAAAAAAAAAGAAAGCATGTGTATTATACTAATTATTTGCATTATAACTGACCTCTAAATACTTTATTAATGTATTTTTCTTTGTACCTTTTCCATATTACAAAAATATTAAACTGACACTATTTTTTTAAAAGGTGGAACCTCTAAAATAGAAACCATGCTAAAACCGTCTTCTATTTAATATTGCTACATTTTTAGCTATGCTTTTAACATGTTGCATTATTGATTTAATCATAGTTGATCGCTCTTCTTCATTGGGTTGTCCAAAATAATATCCTAAGAAGTTACAGAATCCATCAGGATGTGCAAGTAATTTAAATTATTTCTTTAGGTATGTAATACATTGTACTTCACATTACATTTCATCTACTTTGTGTTCTTCAATCACTAGTTTATTATACCTTTTTACAATTCTCCACAACTGCTCAGTTTTTTTAGGAAAATTAAATATTGTAATTATGTACTGTCAGCATATTTTAGCTGCTTGTTATTCACAATCATCCATTATTATTAATACACGTATTGAAGATACAAGTCTCTTGTTCAAATCTCCGGGGAGCATCATTATTAATTTCCCACCACTTTGAGAATTATCTTTTTATTCTTACTCTTTACTTTCTACTTTGTCACACATCTTTAATCTCAGACAAGATTTAATTTTCTTATTATAATCTGTTTTATTAATAGCCTTATATGAGAAAGGATGGGCTTAAAAAAGAGAGAGCTATTTCAAACTCTAAATAAAATTCATTAGGTTATCATTTGAATTTATCTCATTTTTCAAACTTTTTTATTAAAGGTGCATATCACATCATGAGTTTTCACCATATTTCTATCTATAACCATAAATAAATATAGATAGTACTGTCTTCAACCCATTGCTAGTATAATTTTGCCTAAACAGAAATAATTAGGCAAACTTAAAGGTAACCATTTATCCCCCTAAAAGACACGATGACAAAAAGCTATCATGGATACATAACTCATGAATTAAAATTATTAAACAAAGGCTAAGATATAGAGTTTAGTTCTCATATGTATCTAAAAATTATTCACAAACCAGTTGCACACTTTCTCCTCCAAAATTCTTTGATTTTTTTAAAGATTTTTATTTTTTTAAGTAATCTCTACATCCAACGTGGGACTCAAACTCACAACCCTGAGATCAAGAGTCGCATGCTGTACTGACTGAGCCAGCCGGGCGCTCCCCAAAATTCTTAAATAGTTGTTAATTTTCTAAATTTAATTATACCAAGTACTACTGCTACTTTTTCTAATAACAATGACATTTTTGAATTGATAATTAAAAATAGATTTCTTTGCCATATGAAATTACATAGACACATTTGTTTTATTCAATGACTTATAAGAAAGTGATGAAAATCTAGAATGATGATCAGTTTTGGTGGTAATTCTAAAAACATTTCTTTCTATGAATTAACTTCTGGAGGGGAAAATGTATGTAAAATAGTGTCTTTTTTTTTTTAAGGATTTTACTTATTTATTTGACAGATAGAGACATAGCGAGAGAGGGAACACAAGCAGGGGGAGTGGGAAAGGGAGAAGCAGGCTTCCCGCTGAGCAGGGAGCCTGATGCGGGGCTCGATCCCAAAACCCTGGGATCATGACCTGAGCTGAAGGCAGACGCTTAAAGACTGAGCCACCCAGGCACCCCTAAAATAGTGTCTTTTGAAAGTGAATCTTGTTTGTGAAATGCAAACAAAGTTAGGTAAGGTGCGAAGAATAAGGATGTGGAGAAAATTCTCACATTATTTTATTTTTGTGACAAAGATAGTTAATGAGCCCAGGACACTGGACGAATGAAGACTTTTTTTTTTCATTAAGAGATATTCAGGTATTTATAAGTACTTTCCTAACATAAATACATATATTTATAATGAAAAGAATTCTAAACTATAATTGTAATAACATTGTTTGGGTGTGAAATTGCTTAGCTGTGAAAGATAGAAGTTTTAGTTAAATTATTATCAACATAATTGACTCTTTAATCTTGAGATTGAGACTTTAAAGTTTTTTCTCATTTTGTCTGATTAGATCAGAAGATATAAATAAGGTTCCAATGTAAGCAGTTACCATTTTCCTTTATGTAGGTACTTCCTCTCTTAAAAAAAAAATAAAGCTACATATTGAACACTTTAAGTAGTTTTTATTTTATTTCTATATTATTTTTTACTATTGACCAGATTTCCTTTTTATAAGTATTCTTCATTTTACTTTTAATAATTTCCGTATTCTATCATTAGAAATGTATCTTCTAAATATGTCCCTCATTGCCCTCATATTTGTTAGAATAAAAAAAGTTTTGTTTGTACTTGTAAGAAAGTACTTGAAAACTTTGTATAATGCATATCACTTTAAAATTATGAATCCCCTGTTGACCTTCTTCTTTTGGTTTGTGAAGCCTGAAATTAATATGCATTGTTTAGACTTTCAGTGCTAAGATTGTTAAGGTTGATGTGTACAACTTTTAAGTGATATGTCTTGTTTACAGTGTTCGGTGGTCCATTATTATAGCATTTGAGAGGAACCATATGATTATGGTCTTAGAGGTTGTCCTGTAAATATACTAATTTTATTCCATTTCCCTACTATCCTTGTCAGTAGAATGGCTTTTTCTTTTTGTTTTATTTTTCTTAGAGGACTTATAAGGCTGTCAACAAAATGGATTAATTTTATACCTCTGTCATCATAAAATGTTCTACCCTAACAAAGAGTTATCCTTAAATTCAAAGTGTGATACTTTCACTGTGCCAAAAATTACTGAGAGATATCAGGTCAAAATAATCTATTCTTATCAGAATCTTTAAAACCTAGCTTCCTGGTTCATGTTGAGTGTTACATAGCCCTGAAGAAATACATAACTATGATAAAATAACTTGCCCAGATGTAACTTTTAATGTATATTCTCTCTCTACCCAGTAATCTGTTATTAGAATATCAAATCACTCTAGCACTGAGTCATCTCCAAATATTACCCAATAAAAGCAATAGACTATACAATGTGTCTAATAATGAACTAAGATACTAGGAACAATAGAGTAGCATATATCTCATATTGCAGAAGTGCCCTGCTATATCTGGAGAACTATGCTCCAGTTCGTATTTATCACAGTTCCACCCTTATTGGCTTCTAGTGGCTTCATATGCCCAAGGGATGTCAAACTTCTTTATCTTCTAAAGCCAAAGGCATTGCTTCATCTACTTGGCCTGATCTCTACATCGGACAGGAAACTCGGCGGAGACCGTGCCTGGCTTTCCTCTCTTATGTGCCTTTAAACAGGTTGCAATGGCCTATTTCTCTCTCTAATCCTCAGAGAAATTGTTTTATGATTAAAAGACACTATTCTAATTAGATGATTGGAATCAGATTGAAAGAAATATAGTAAATTAAAAATAAAAGAATGGAAGAAGTTTCCATTCTGATGAGCAATTCCTAAGATAAAGACTCTTCACATTATTCCGGTAGAGCTCACTCTGTATTTCCCTTGGTAGCGTCAGAGAAAGCTTAGACCTTTCGTGAGAAAACACATACTGACAGGTTAACGTATCCACATAAAGGTGACTTTTTTTTTTTTTTTTTACATTTAACGAAAATAATAAATAATTCAGATATTAATGTATTTCTCAATGTTGCTTTCATGTGTAACATTAGATATCCTCTGTTCATTCATTAATTCTCCAGCCAACATTACTGAGTGCCTACTATAGGTCATATTCTCTGTGATACTGGAGATTCAAAATTATAGCCTGACAAGCAGAAATATGCCCAAGTCATCCTGCAGGCTAATTCTGGGTTTCCTGGACAATGAGCTAGATGGGACTTGAAGACGCCCCTCTGCTTTCTTCATCAGTATCTAACCTGGCTTCCCATGGGGCCGCAAGGTTCCCATGTACTTTCCCAGGCAACTCTTGTCAATATCTGATATCAAAATTCAGACTTCCGGTCAACCAAATTAACTGATAATTTCTTCTTCCACAATTGACAGAATTGTTGTCCTACTCACCCTACCAAAAGGAAAAATAGCCCTCCCCTCCCCCCCTCGCCGGAAGGCACATCTGTATTTCATGTACAGCAGAGGGCCTGGACCAGCAGCCCTGTCCTGGAGAGGATGTATGCCTTCTTGTTTATTGCCAAGCATGGGCTTGTGAATTTACCTAGATAGGTGCTTGTCGGGACACAGTGTGGGTTTGGAGTCCAGTGGAGGGGACTTGGCCCTCTGTTCTCCCCTCTTATAAATAACCCTAAGGAAATAGCTTTTTCACAGGGTAGCAGACTCTTGGGAGCCAAGTAATCTGAATTTAGATACTAATTGGCTAACATCAGAGACTCTAGGGCTTTTCGGAGGTTGTTATTTCCTCCCGTAGGTGGCTGGGGTAGGAGAGAAAACTGTCTTCTGATGGGAGAAGGAGAATCCCTAATTTGAGATTTCTTGCTCGGCTACCCAAAATGAATCCTCAGGTTATCTTTCAGGCAGTCCTGATCTTCATACCACAGAATTTGACATGACATGTTATTTACTTCAATAATGTTACAGTTAAGCAAGGATAAACCAAACATTTAAGCCAAAGAAATCATTGTCAGTAGTGGTACAAAGAATGTCAACTGTCGTGAGGATGTGGCAGGATTGCTGTTTGCCTCCCTAACAGATTTTTTTGTCATCCTTCCTAATAATGGTACCCTGTACTTGAAGCTGTGAACTTGACCTACCAAGATAAACAAAGCATTTTCTAAGCTATCTTGCAACTGGTGCTGCTGAGACTAAGTTCTGACTATTGAGGTATAAGCACAGCTTTAGATTTTGCTTTTAGAAATCTTCTTTAAGTAGTCTAATTTTTCCTCCCCACTTCTATTGTTGCTTAAGGTCCAGTGGTCAAAATTGGGACGCTAGCAGTGATCTTGGGCTAGGAGAAAGAACCACAGCCTGGTGATGGTGGAGTGATAAACCAGAGTCATCCCTGAGGACTGTAGAGCCAAAGCCACCTCCCAGAACTGGCAAAATGGCGACTCCTAATCTTTAATGTGAGAAACATAACTTCCTATCTTATGTGAACTGTTGTCTTTTTGGGATTTACTCTTAAGCATAAATAAACCTAATCCCAACTGATAATGTTTTCAGAACTATCGATGTTGGATTTGAGAGAGCTGGGGAAGAAGGACAGTTTTGGGACACCAGGACAAAGGCATGGCCGCCAGGACAGTCTGCAAGTGCATTCTTTGTACCAACATAATGCGGGGCTTTCCCCTAGTTTGTTTTTGACTCCTAGTTGGTAATGATCAGAGACTGTCAACAAAAGAAGTCAGAGGCTCTGGCAGGAAGTAACAGTAGGATAAGACAGGGGGCCCTGAACCACAGGTTAGGGAATTAAATATACATACAAACATACACACACATACACATATGAATATATACATAGGTATGTATACGTGTGTGTATGAATATATGTGTGTGTGTATTTATATTTCTTTGGACACAAATAAAGCAACTTTTGAAAGAATAACTTCTTTTCATACCTAAGTTCAACAAAAATATTCAAAATTAGAATATTTATTTTCGTATTATTTTTTTCACTAATTTATTGAGTCCAGAAATTAAAACAAAGTTAGGGCAAATAAGTGTTTTCTTGATATTTATTATGGGATATTAACTTCACTGTTATATCTCTTTTATCTTAATTCTTGAGCATGTTGGCTTTATTGTAATAGATCCTCAAGTTGTAAATTAAATTAAAGAGATCCTCCTTGATTAAAATATGAATGCTACATGAAAGTACCTCAGTGTGGCAAGTCCAAATCCAAATGATTTAACTGTGACTCTATCCTTTGAGTGTTTCGCTTAGTCTATTAAAAATAATGACAAACCTTCAAGATTTCAAAGAAATCCATAAGGATTTTGTTCAATCAAAGGGTTGCTGAAACATTTCTTGAGAGTCGACATGGTGGCTTTTATAGATTATGAAGACGGTCATTAAAAAATAAGATGGTATTTATCAGAGTAACATGAAAAAAGCATCCCAGCATGCTGTAAGTGATAATGGGAATTTTTACTAATTTATAACTATCACACAGTGTTTTTGTAACACAATCCTGGGCTTTGAGTGAAGCAAATGGGGCTTATTGATAAAGACTTTTGGTTTCTAAGTAGTTAACACCTTAAGTGAAATACTTAGAACTAATAGCTTTATTAGTAAAATTGTCAGTTCTGGTTTTCCTCTCAAATGCAATTATTAGATAATGTTAGCTTGCTGACATTGATGGTTTTTCATACAAAAGTGAAAAAAGATAACATTGAGATCTTTACAAGAAGTCTCTGCAGTTTTTATCAAGCACATTGTCTTTTGCTATACATCAACATAGATTTTGCATGATCTTTTATTTTACAGTTCATATTATCTTAGAAATAAGATAATCAAATAAGATAATAAGATAAAATCAAATAAGATAATCAAATAAGATTGGTCAAAAAATAAATTTGAGGGAGAACATGAAGAAAAATTTGAGGTACACTTTTCAGTTATAAACAAAATAGAGACTCAATATAAAGGTCTAATAAGGACCAAAGTAAGAATAACCTAAAGGTCTCTCCACATTATGAGCACACATTTGTAAGGCGGGCCACCATTTCCTATGCTTTCTGATCGTTAATGGAATTTAATTTCTTCATTCTCTACGTTCCCTTGACTTTATTTCCCTACTTTGATTCTTACATGGTCTACCTCTGTGTTGCTTTTTTATGTAGGATGCCCCACATTAGGCAGTAAGTTCCCTCAAGGACAAACCCTGTCTGGGGCAGCTATAGATAAGTAATTTTGAGTCCTAGCCTAGGCTTACTCATTGGTGCCCACTATGAAATTCTATTATGGGAATATTGTTACAGCAACAATGCCTAAAATGCCTTGACAAAGGTGGCCTAGCACTGCAAATTCCCTGCAATTGTTAATCAGTTAAACAAACAAACAAAACAAAAACAAGCACTTAAACTGATTTGGAGAGCAATTGCTTAGTGTTTATCAGCAGCCTTCAAAGTATTTTCACTTTTTGACTAAGCAGTTCCCATTTTTCATGTATATTCCAAAAAAACAGAAACAAACACCCTTAGATTTTGACAAGTTTTATGCACTAAGATATTTACAGCCACTTTGACTGTAGCGTTCAAATACTGGAAACAATTTAAAAACTCAACAGAAAGGAAATAATTAAAGAAACCCTGCTGCAACTGGCCAGTGTTATGTTATACGGTTGTATAAAATTAGTGATAGTAATAGCAAGGCAAAATAGATATTTTGGTATTTTTTTTGGTTAATTTCAAGATGCTGATATAAGTGGCATTCTTTTAAAAAAAGAACAGTTTTGAATTCATAAATAAAATGAGAGTAAATACATGATACATTTCCAATGCAATAAATTATAACTATTGTAAGTCATAGAGTAGAATTGTAAATTTATACTTTCTGTTCAAATATTCATTAACATAAAGTATTTTCAGTGAGCCAAAAATAATATAAAGTAAAAAAAAGATTTGATTATAAAATATCTAAATCAAAATGATATTTGATCTCTTTTGAAAAAGTACTATTTTAAAAAAGTGTCAATATTGTCAATGTTAACTCATGAATCTATTTTTGTGTAGATTGTTCCCTGCTGCTGAAGAAGCTCATTCTGACTATACAAGTTAAGAGAATGATGCAGAAACAGGCTATAAAATAAGTCCAGATACTTTATTCTAAATCTTTCATCTTCAAATAATACAACCCTTAGTTGATAGTTTTAAGAAGATCATTTAAAATAAGATTTTAGAGGTTTTTCTTTTTTTTTTTCTGGCTCTACAAACTTTTTATTGATGGCAAGCTGTATATTTTGTTTTTGTTACAATGAACAGTTTCCTGATTTGTCCTTTTATAAACTTTATCATGAATAAATGGAAGTTTTGAGGCAGACTTAACTATATAACAATTTCAATACTGTTATGTTTGTATTCCATTTATTTGCAATGTCTTTGAAGTAGAGTAAGAATTGTTCTTGAAAAAGAGTTGCAAAATCACAATGCATTTGCCTATTTAGATTCACTGGCACAGAAATATCTAGGCTTATAGATTAGTAATTATAATGTCTTTCACATTAATTGTATCATAGAGTCAGTGATTTTCATCTGAATAAAATAATGATACAGATTTCGGATATTTTAAATGCCAGCATGATGACATAACGCTAAAAAAACAGACCAGTGTATTAATTTTATTAAAAATAGCCTTGAATACTGAAATAACTGAACACCAGGGATATTGCAAACAGTATTTTAAATGTTACCTATAAAAACTATTCAATGACAAGGAGGACTAAAATGGTATAATTCCAAGTAAAGAACAAAAAGATAACAAAATTACATACACAATAGTATTAACAATAATAAGTACTATGTGGTAAATGTTTTTATGCACCAGCCACTTTAAAGCATCTAGTGGATATAAATTCATGTACATTTTGAGATAACTCCATGATCTAAATGTGCATTACCTTTTTAGAAATAAAGCTCTGAGGCTTAGCAAGAATAGAATGTGTCCAGTGTCATCTACTGGTGAGTGGCGGGGTCTGAATCCCATCTGATAGCCCATGGTTTCACCTGTCTTATCAATGTTGTAAAATTGGTTTGCCAGCAACCATTAAGAGATTGTTTTTAGCATTGCAAACTCAGCATGTAGACACATACATGTAAACACCCACATAACTTTGTATACATAAATATGTAACTTTAAAGAGCACCATATACTGACTTAGTCATCATTTTTAGCTTGTGTCCTAATAATTGGGTATTGCGTTTTGGTGAAGTAGATCTGTTTCTTCCTGTCAGAGCAACAGGAAAACAAACTTCCTCTTTCCAGAAGTGGTCTTAAGAAGTAGCCAAAGATCTTGGCCAATTTTTTGTCAGAAAAACATGAATATCAATTATGGAAAAACTAGAGTTGTTTTTACTCAAACTCACCTGGTATTCTATTAGATAAAACTAAACTGTGTTCAACTTAACTCATTTACTTGCTGGGAGGTCTGCTTTCTGGCTAACATCCTAGCTGACTCACAAGAATATCACTGTTCAAAATCAAACATGTTACAGGAAGCAAGTTGCTTAGTGGATAGAGGTCAGAAAGGAGTATATCTGAGTTGCATTCTAAAGGAAATTCCTGGCCTTATCCTCCAATATTATTATGCACAACTCCCATAAAGGCAAAATCATGGCAGGATCTTAGATGTTCATAGAAAAACACTTGTTCCTTCACGTCTTGAATATTTATTGAGCACCTAATAGCAATGCACTATTGCAAGGTAATGATGATGTAACAGTAAACAAGATGAAGCCTGATGAAACTTACGTCTATGTTGTTTATTGTTGCCAAGTTGAAACGGTATCACCAGCGCCTAGAACTATTTCTTAGATATGCCATTGGAATGTCTAAATTGAGCTTCCTCTCTTTTCCTCCTCTACCTCTCAAACAAACAAAAAATTGGAAACCTTGTTTACTTCTACATTTGAGTTAAGGACAATTCCATCCTAACCGTTACTTGAGACGCAAGCCTTAGGATCACCTTTGACTCTTCTCTCTCTTACCCAACATCTAACCCATCAGCAAATTCTGTGAGCTCTGCCTTCAGAATCCATCTAGAAATATTTTACTTCTCACTGCCACAACCACCTTGACCATGGCCCAAGCCACCATCATCTCTCTCCTGGATTTCTCTGTAAGTTTCTTAACTGGATTTTCTATTCTCGCCTTTGGCCTTCACGTAATCGGTACTCAGTATGGGAGCCGGAGTGATCTTTTCAAAAATCTTACTTGTATAATGACATTCCTCAACTCAAAACCATCGCATGACAGTCTATGTTCATTCAGAATCGAAGCCAAAGTTCTTCCACTGACACATAGGACCTTACACGATCTTTACTCATTTTTACCAAACGTTCTATAATTTCTCTCTCCCTCTCCATCAGTTGACTCTAGCAGCACTAACCTCATTTGGGAATTTATTCTGACAAGTCCCCCACCTGAAAATGTTTTCCTTCTAGTTTTCACATGGGTTTGTCTATCTCTCAGCACTGACATATTGCTTATGCACTTCAGGTAACATTGCTGAAACGTTACCTTATAAATGAGACCCTTCCTGACTAATGAACCACAGCCCTAAATTTATCACTCCTTCCTCTTCTTTATTTTTCTCAACAGCATTTACTCCCATTTGAGAAACTATATATTGTTTATATATTCTTTTCCTGGTAGATTGTAAAAGCCAAGAGAATAGAGACATGGGTTTAATTTGAACTCTTTACTGTTGGACCCACTGCATGTGGGACAGTACTGGTATATAACCAACACTCAATAAATATTCATTGAATGGTTAAATCAACTAACCAATCATTAAATCCATCAAATTTGAGCAATAAATGAATAAAGACCCTGTGCATGGCTAAGAGAGAGATAAGATTATTGCTTTCTGGAGTTCACAGTCTAGGAGGAGAAATCATTAAACAGGCAATTATATTTATATGTGTACATGTACATATAAGATATGTATACAGATTTACATATATAGAAACATGAATCAGATACACTGTAGAAAATGGAGTATGTTATGGGGTGCCTGGGTGGCTCAGTCATTAAGCGTCTGCCTTCGGCTCAGGTCATGATCCCAGGGTCCTGGGATCCAGCCCGGCATCCGGCTCCCTGCTCAGCGGGAAGCCTGCTTCTCTCTCTCCCACTCCCCCTGCTTGTGTTCCCTCTCTCGCTGTGTCTCTCTCTGTCAAATAAATAAATAAAAATCTTAAAAAAAAAAAAAAAGAAAGAAAATGGAGTATGTTAGTTGCCTTGCCCGGGCTGCCTGCTACAAATTCTTTGTATTAGGGACCAAGGCACTTTCTGAAAGAGCACTTCACCTAATAGAACAGGTCATCAGGCAGACAAATTTTTGCCATTAACAAACTTGTGAAACAGTCCACAAGACCACTCTCATTTCTGACATCACTGCAGATTTCAGGGGTTCCCTAGATCACCCTCAGTTTTGATAATTCACTAAAAGAATTCACAGAACTCACTGAAAGCTGTTAAACTCACAGTTATAGTTTATAAAGGATACAGATGAGAATCAGACAAAGAGAAGAGAGACATGAGAGTGAGTCCAGGAGAGTTTCCTACATAGAGCTTCTAGTTGTCCTCTCCCAAAGAAGTCAGGGATAGTGCTAACTGCTCCTAGCAATGGTATGAAAAGATGCACAGAGTACTGCCAGACAGGAAGTTTCACACAAGCCTTAGCATCCAGAGGATTTATTGGTGTTTGGTCACATAGAGATGGTTGGCTGCCTATGTGACCGAATTTTCTCTCCAGTTTCTTTGGTTGTCAAGCTGATACTGCATAACCCGAAGTCCCTACCATACATCACATTGTTAACATAGACTCTTTGATGTGGACCAAGGCTTTCCCATAAAAAAAGAAATACCCTTTTATCAGGCAAGAATTTCCAAGATCTTAGGGATTACCTCCCTGGGACCAAGGGCAAAGGTCAGACTTCTCTTTGAGCAAGATAAAATTCTTTACTGCACACAAAGCTCAATTTGTAAAAAGAACATATTTCTTCTGAGTCTAGCATTTTTCCTGTTATTCAGATATTTTTCCTAGTCCAATGCCTCTGTCTGCCCAGACCTTGGCCATTTTCTATAAATACAGCTTTCTTTACCTTGGGAGCTTCTTTTCATTTCACTCCATTCACATGTAAGAATGGGAGCAGTCATGTTTCTAGAGGCCCTGTCATCCTGATCATGGAGTGGAGGGTAACATGATCCAATTAAAGACCTTTCTCAGAACTTTTAAAATTGAAAAAAGGAGAAGACTAAAACTCTCCAATGCAAGGCAAAAATTTGAAACTCAGGACTTCTAGCGGACAGACAATTCTAGTGGACGCAGGCTCTGGAGCAAAATTATGTAGATGTTATTTACGACTTTGCGACCTAGGAGCTGACCGATCATTCCCATACCTCAGTTTTTTCACCTTTAAAATGGGATAATGATAATCTATTGATTCTAAGATTGCTACAAGGATCATATGAATTACATGCAGGGGAATTAGGACTATGAGTAAATCCTCTGTGTTAGCTCTTGTTATTGTTGCCAGGAGAGGTGGGTTTTTAGCAGAAGAAAATAAAGACAGTATTCCCACTGAGAAAACATGAAATCTGGATAATTTTGCAGATGAGTTTTGTCAAATTTTCAAGGAACATATCATTTTAATTAATCTTATGCAAAAATTTAGAGAATAAGAATAAAGAGGCAGCCTAGCCTATAAGCCCTGTATAACATTAGAACCAAAACTAAGCAAGGATCATACCAAAAAAATAATAACAGTAATACACCAATGTATAAAAAAAGACCAGTTTGAAGTTAGACCAAAAATAAAACCTCAGAATATCTTTAAGTCAATTTACCACATTAGCTGGCTAAAGGAGGAAAAAAAAAAAATAACACTGTGGCCTCAGTAGATATAGAAAAGAACCATTTGTTAAAACTCAATACTCATTCCTGATTTAAAAAAAAATAAATAATAAAAAAATATGTTTAGATTATAGCAAATATCATTGTTATGGGGAACATTAGGAATGCTTGCTTTAATCAGGAAAAAAAGACAAAAGTGACTTATTTTCACTTCTTTGAAATATTACACTGAAAGCCTGGCTAAGAGAGTAAGAAAAAGAAATATAATGTATTAGGATCGAAAAGAATAAACAGAGCTTCTATTATATACATATTATTTTATAGCATATACATTATGAGAAATAATAAAAAAGAATGACAAAGTGACTAGATACAAGATCAATATATAAAAATTGATTGCATTTTGCCCCAATGAAAAATACCATTTACACTATCAACAAAAGCCCCAACATATTCTAAAATGTATAATATAATTTGGAAGACCTATACGGAGAATATTATGAAATTTTAGCATAAGTCGTCCTAGAAAATTTAAATAGAGTGATGTAATCCTGTCACTTCTCCATAAATATGATCTATAGAATCAATTAAATTGGAAACAAAATCTCAAGAGAGTTTTAAAAAACCAACAATAAAGTCATCTCAACTTTATTGGGACAGATATAGGTTGGCAACAAGTAAGAATCTTGACAATATCAAGTATTGGTATGGATATAGATCAAGTGAAATTTTATATTTTTTTTTTATTTTTAAAGATTTTATTTATTTATTTGACAGAGAGAGAGACAGTGAGAGAGGGAACACAAGCAGGGGGAGTGGGAGAGGGAGAAGCAGGCTTCCCGCTGAGCAGGGAGCCCGATGCGGGGCTCGATCCCAGGACCTTGGGATCATGACCTGAGCCGAAGGCAGACGCTTAATGACTGAGCCACCCAGGCACCCGAAATTTTATATTTTAGTGTATCCACTTAGGAAAAAAAACCCCTACCCTTTAGCAACTGTATTCCTAGATGTATAACTGGAAAAACTCTTACACATAAGCCCTGGGAGACAGATACAAAAATGTACATAGCAGTTCAGTTTGTAATACTAAAAACAAACAAAAACCAAAATACTAAAAAACAAATACCTGAATATACAGAAGAGAACTGATAAATAAACTGAATTATACTCACATAATGGAATATTTTTTCAGTAATGAAAATGAAACAAATGATTAAGTCTTAGAAATATAATGAGGAGAGAAAAAACCAAATCACTGAAAATTAATTAAAGTATAATACCATTTTTGACATTTAAAGAAGGAGGGGGGAAAGATGGCAGAGGAGTAGGGGACCCTATTTCAACTGGTCCCTGGAATTGAGCTGGATATCTACCAGACCACTCTGAGCACCCATGAAACCAGCCTGAGATGTAAGAAGATCCGGATCTCTACAAACAGAATATCGCAGGCAGTTGGTTTTGAGGTACGAAGCGGAGAGCTGTGATTCTGCGGGCAGATATCGGAGGATAAACGGCAGCGGGAGGGTGCCTGGCCATGGGGATCCTACACCGCCGGTGAGTGACAGCCTCGCGCACTGCAGACGGGCACAGACTCGCAGACTGGTAGCGTCGGGAAAGAACTTTAGGGCAGCCCCCGGGGTGGAAAACCAGGCCGGCGGGGTCGCGCGCACACGAACCGCAGCCCCCCCGGACAGAAACCGGAGCGACGGTCGCGCGCACGCGAACTGCAGCCTCTGAGACGGAAACCCGGTGCGCCGGGGTCGCGCCAGTGAACTGCAATCCCCGGGGGTGGAAACCCCAACGGCGGAGTCGGGCGCGTGTGAATTGGGAGTGGCTGGTGGTTTTAGAAGCACAAAGGGCAGAGACGTGCCCGGACCTGGAGGCAGGACTGGGAGCACTGCGGAGGGGTGTACAACCCAGGACGCTGCAGTTTATAGCAGCACGGACAGAAACGGAGATGGTGTGGCCTGGAGGGCTCACTGAAGAACAGACTGAGGTCTCTCTGCTCTGAGGCAGAGGGTTGGAAACGGTCTCTTCTGCTCTGACTCGCGGAAGAGACGCAGAAAGCCACCAGGGAAAGGTGCCAGAGAACAAAAGCCCCAAAGACTGATTCCCACTGAGCCCATCCCCCGCCACAGGGGCGCAGGGCAACTCCGCCCAAACAGGGTTGCCTGACTAACAGTGCGGCAGGCCCCTCCCGCAGAAGACAGGCTGGGAAAACAAGAGGCCAGCAACCCTAAGGTCCCAAGAAAACAGGTGCATCTTGCTTGGGTTCTGGTCAATAATTTGGACTCTATACATTCCCTCAAACACCCATCAACAGAATGACTAGGAGGAGGAGCCCCCAAAATAGAAAAGACTCAGAGATTATGACTTATGCTGCAGATTTACAAGTGGATGCAGATATAACCAAGATGTCGGAGATGGAATTCAGGCTAGCAATTGTGAAGACAATGGCTAGAATGGAGAAATCAATTAATGGCAACATAGAGTCTCTAAGGGCAAAAATAAAAGGTGAATTGGCAGAACTTAAAAATGCTATCAATGAGATCCAATCCAATCTAGATAATCTAACAGTTAGGGTAACTGAGACAGAAGAGAGAATAAGCGATCTGGAAGACAGAATAATAGATAAAAAGGGAAAAGAGGAGGCCAGGGAAAAACAACTCAGAATCCATGAAAATAGAATCAGAGAAATAAGTGACACCATGAGGCATTCCAATGTCAGAATAATTGGAATCCCGGAGGGAGTGGAGAGAGAGAGACGGCTAGAAGATGTATTTGAGCAAATCGTAGCTGAGAACTTCCCTAATCTGGGGAATGAAACAAACATTCGAGTCCTAGAGGCAGAGAGGACCCCTCCTAAGATCAAGGAAAATAGGCCAACACCCCGGCATGTAATAGTAAAACTTGTAAATCTTAGAACCAAGGAAACCATCTTAAAGGCAGTTAGGGGGAAGAGATTCCTTACGTACAGAGGGAGGAACATCAGAATAACGTCAGACCTATCCACAGAGACCTGGCAAGCCAGAAAGGCCTGGCAAGACATATTCAGGGTACTAAATGAGAAGAACATGCAGCCAAGAATACTTTATCCGGCAAGGCTTTCATTTAGAATGGATGGAGAGATGCAGAGCTTCCACGACCAGCAGAAACTGAATGAATATGTGACCACTAAGCCGGCCCTGCAAGAAATATTAAGGGGGTTCTATAAAAGGAGAAAGACCCCAAGAGTGATCTACAACAGAAATTTACAGGGACAATCTATAAAAACAAGGTCTTCACAGGCAACATGATGACAATTAATTCGTATCTTTCAATAATCACTCAACGTGAATGGCCTAAACGCTCCCATAAAACAGCACAGGGTTGCAGATTGGATAAAAAGACAGGACCCATCCATATGCTGTCTACAAGAGACTCATTTTGAACCTAAAGATACATCCAGACTGAAAGTGAAGGGATGGAGATCTATCTTCCATGCCAGCGGACCTCAAAAGAAAGCTGGGGTAGCAATTCTTATATCAGACAAATTAGATTTTAAACTAAAGTCTGTAATAAGAGACACAGAAGGACACTATATCATTCTTAAAGGGTCTATCCAACAAGAAGATCTAACAATTGTAAATATCTATGCCCCCAACATGGGAGCAGCCATATACATAAGCCAACTGTTAACCAAAATAAAGAGTCATATTGATAATAATACGTTAATTGTAGGAGACCTCAATACTCCACTCTCAGCAATGGACAGATCATCTAAGCAGAAAATCAACAAGGAAACAAGAGCTTTGAATGATACATTGGACCAGATGGACCTCATAGATATTTACAGAACATTCCACCCTAAAACAACAGAATACTCATTCTTCTCGAGTGCACATGGAACTTTCTCCAGAATAGACCATATACTGGGTCACAAATCAGGTCTCAACCGATACCAAAAGATTGAGATTATTCCCTGCATATTCTCAGACCACAATGCTCTAAAACTGGAACTCAATCACAAAAAAAAATTTGGCAGAAATTCAAACACTTGGAAGCTAAAGACCACTCTGCTCAAGAATGTTTGGGTCAACCAAGAAATCAAAGAAGAACTTAAACAATTCATGGAAACCAATGAGAACGAAAACACATTGGTCCAAAACCTATGGGATACTGCAAAGGCGGTCCTAAGGGGGAAATACATAGCCATCCAAGCCTCACTCAAAAAAATAGAAAAATCCTGAATTCACCAACTAACTCTACACCTTAAAGAACTAGAGAAAAAGCAACAAATGACGCCTAAGCCATGAATTAGAAGAGAAATAATTAAAATTAGAGCAGAAATCAATGAATTAGAAACCAGAAACACAGTAGATCAGATCAACGAAACTAGAAGTTGGTTCTTTGAAAGAATTAATAAGATTGATAAACCACTGGCCAGACTTATCCAAAAGAAGAGAGAAAGGACCCAAATTAATAAAATTATGAATGAAAGGGGAGAGATCACGACTAACACCAAGGAAATAGAAACAATTATTAGAAATTATTATCAACAACTATATGCCAATAAACTGAGCAATCTGGATGAAATGGAGGCCTTCCTGGAAACCTATAAGCTGCCAAGACTGAAACAGGAAGAAATTGACAACCTGAATAGGCCAATAACCAGGAACGAGATTGAAGCAGTGATCAAAAACCTCCCAAAAAACAAGAGTCCAGGGCCTGATGGATTCTCTGGGGAATTCTACCAAACATTCAAAGAAGAAATAATACCTATTCTACTGAAGCTGTTTCAAAAAATAGAAACAGAAGGAAAACTTCCAAACTCATTCTATGAGGCCAGCATTACCTTAATCCCCAAACCAGGCAAAGACCCCATCAAAAAGGAGAATTTCAGACCGATATCCCTGATGAATATGGATTCCAAAATCCTCAACAAAATCCTAGCTAATAGGATCCAACAATACATTAAAAGGATCATCCACCACGACCAAGTGGGATTTATCCCCGGGATGCAAGGATGGTTCAACATTCGCAAATCAATCAATGTGATAGAACACATTAATAAGAGGAGGGAGAAGAACCATATGGTCCTCTCAATTGATGCAGAAAAAGCATTTGACAAAATACAGCATCCTTTCCTGATTAAAACTTTCCAGAGTATAGGGATAGAGGGAACATTCCTCAAGTTCATAAAATCCATCTATGAAAAACCCACAGCGAATATCATCCTCAATGGGGAAAAGCTGAGAGCCTTTCCCTTAAGATCAGGAATACGTCAAGGGTGCCCACTCTCACCACTGTTGTTCAACATAGTACTAGAAGTCCTAGCAACAGCAATCAGACAACAAAAAGAAATAAAAGGTATTCAAATTGGCAAAGAAGTCAAACTCTCTCTTTTCGCAGACGACATGATACTTTATGTGGAAAACCCAAAAGACTCCACCCCCATATTACTAGAACTCATCCAGCAATTCAGTAATGTGGCAGGATACAAAATCAATGCACAGAAATCAGTTGCTTTCTTATACACTAACAACGCAACCATAGAAAGAGAAATTAAAGAAACGATTCCATTTACAATAGCACCAAAAACCATAAGATACCTCGGAATAAACCTAACCAAAGAGGTAAAGGATCTATACTCTAGGAACTACAAAACACTCATGAAAGAAATTGAAGAAGACACAAAAAGATGGAAAAATATTCCATGCTCATGGATCGGAAGAATAAACATTGTTAAAATGTCTATGCTACCCAGAGCAATCTATACCTTCAATGCCATCCCTATCAAATTCCAATGACATTTTTCAAAGTGCTGGAACAAACAATCCTAAAATTTGTATGGAATCAGAAAAGACCCCGAATCGCCAAGGAGATGTTGAAAAAGAAAAACAAAGCTGGGGGCATCACGTTGCCCGATTTCAAGCTATATTACAAATCAGTGATCACCAAGACAGCATGGTACTGGCACAAAAACAGACATACAGACCAATGGAACAGAATAGAGAACCCAGATATGGATCCTCAACTCTATGGTCAAATAATCTTTGACAAAGCAGGAAAAAACATGCAATGGAAAAAAGACAGTCTCTTCAATAAATGGTGCTGGGAAGATTGGACAGTCACATGCAGAAGAATGAAACTCGACCATTCTCTAATATCATTCACAAAGATAAACTCAAAGTGGATGAAAGACCTCAATGTGAGACAGGAATCCATCAAAATCCTAGAGGAGAACATAGGCAGTAACCTCTTTGACATCGCCCACAGCAATTTCTTTCAAGATACATCTCCAAAAGCTAGTGAAACAAAAGCAAAAATGAACTTTTGGGACTTCATCAAGATAAAAAGCTTCTGCACAGCAAAGGAAACAGTCAACAAAACAAAGAGGCAACCCACAGAATGGGAGAAGATATTTGCAAATGACACTACAGATAAAGGGCTGGTATCCAAAATCTATAAAGAACTTCTCAAACTCAACACCCAAAAAACAAATAATCAAGTCAAAAAGTGGGCAGAAGAGATGAACAGACACTTCTCTGAAGAAGACATACAAATGGCTAACAGACACATGAAAAAATGTTCATCATCATTAGCCATCAGGGAAATCCAAATCAAAACCACACTGAGATACCACCTTACACCAGTTAGAATGACAAAAATGGACAGGGAAAGAAACAACAAATGTTGGAGAGGTTGTGGAGAAAGGGGAACCCTCTTACACTGTGGTGGGAATGCAAGTTGGTACAGCAAGTTGGTACACACTTTGGAAAACAGTGTGAACGTTTGTCAAAAAACTAAAAATAGAGCTACCCTATGACCCAGCAATTGCACTCCTGGGTATTTACCCCAAAGACACAGATGTAGTGAAAAGAAGGGCCATATGCACCCCAATGTTCATAGCAGCAATGTCTGCAATAGCCAAACTGTGGAAAGAGCCGAGATGCCCTTCAACAGATGAATGGATAAAGAAGATGTGGTCCGTATATACAATGGAATATTACTCAGCCATCAGAAAAGATGAATACCCAACTTTTACATCAACATGGATGGGACTGGAGGAGATTATGCTAAGTGAAATAAGTCAAGCAGAGAAAGTCAATTATCATATGGTTTCACTTATTTGTGGAACATAAGGAATAACATGGAAGACATTAGGAGAAGGAAGGGAAAAATGGGCGGGGGGAATTGGAGGGAGAGATGAACCATGAGAGACTATGGACCTGAGAAACAAACAGGGTTTTAGAGGGGAGGGGGGAGGGGGGATTGGTTAGCCCGGTGATGGGTATTAAGGAGGGCATGTACTGCATGGAGCACTGGGTGTTATATGAAAACAATGGATCGTGGATCACTACATCAAAAACTAATGATGTATTGTATGGTGACTAACATAACATAATAAAATTAAAAACTACCAAAAAAAAAAAAGTATAATACCATTTTTATGAATCCTCCCAAAACATAAACCAACCTTCTGTGCAGGGATAGTGCTAAAACCGTAAAAAGCAGGGGAATCATACTAAAAAATTCAGGATAGTGTTTACTTCTGGGTGAAAGACAAAAATAAGATATATAGAAGGAATAGACCATATATGTGCAGTGGTATCTAGTTTATTCTTATGTTTTATAGCTTCTATATGCTTGCACATGGTTTTCATCTGTATCAAATATTTCTTCTTTAAAATAATGAATAAAAATTAAACAAAAGAATGAAGTTGTGTGTGAATAATGCTTGCCGCAAATGAGAGAGGGTCTATATTCCAGAACTATTAAAATCATATCACGTAACATATTTTTCCTATGCTGTTGACCCATGATGTTCTCCTTCTCTTTAAAACTCTTAAAGCATTTATCATAGTTCTATCCACTCAGCAGGGAGCCAGTGAATATTAATTGATGGCAATTATGACATTTATGCTTATGTTAGGTCCTATTGTATTCTTTAGGCTAATGTTACTTGAACAATTTTTTTCTCTCATTTAACTATCCTGGGGAGGTTGAATTGCAATGAGCCACACTGTTTTTCAGTCCGTGTCAATACAAGTTCCATGATTAATTACACATAAAGAAGGACTTGCTTTTAGTTCAATAAATTACACATCTGACCTTTTTATTAGAGTCCATATATTTTTAAATTAAGCACCTTTAAACTAGGAATTACAATGTGCTTTATGAATATTAACTCATTGGTTCCCATAAAATTTCAAGAGAGGTGGTTAAAATTACTATCCTCACACAACTTTAAAGATACTCATTTTTATAAATGTGTAAAATGGAGGAAATTAGCGATCAGTTCTCACAGGAGTGTTTTTGAGTATTTTTTTTTAATGCATTATTAATCCTTGCAAATACTTTGTTTGTACTCAGGTAAGCAAAGCAGTGTTAACATTTCTTGGTAAGGAAATCTGATATGATTTTATGGTAAGAAAATTTAGAAAACACCATCACAGATTACTTCAAACTCAAAAATAAAATGCTGAAATAATTACCTCTATAGCAAAGAGGTGCTACACTCCTAGGCTAATTGCCAGCATTTTCTTCCTAAGACTCATACATCCATACCTAGTGTTTAAAAGCATGGGCTTTGTATTCAGAAAGTCTGAGTTTCAGTCTCACTTTTGCTACTTACAAATTCTGTGATCTTGGTAACTAACTGGGTCTTGGCTTTATTGGGGAATATAAAGATCAGCTTCATAGTTCTGCATTAGCCTCATAGTTTTGCTATGATCATTAAATGAGATAATACATATCAAGCACACTTCTTGCATGTAGCAATTTTCAATAAATGGGAGTAATTTGCAATCATTATTTCATAATAGACCAGCAAATACTCCAGACCAGCAAATAAAGCTGTCAAAGTTATTTATTTATTTATTTATTTTTTGCAAATACAAATGTAACTGAATAAGCTTTGGACTGTGTTCAGTTCCACTGGCCCCCAATTTTTCTTTCCTATTTCTTCTTAGAGTGGTAATAAAACCATACCAACTCTTAACATCAGATCTTCTCAAAGTAACATGCAAAGATCGAAAGGAAATGTCTGTCTTTGTGTGCCCATTTTTGTGTTTCTCCTAAACTTTTCTAGAGCCCTGCTGCCTATAGATTCTCCCTTAATGGTGTCTAGAATTGCTTCATGTGGTCATTCCTAAAGTGATGCTGGTCAGAGGAATGGAAGTATCCCTTTCAGCTTGGGCAGAGGTGGGGCTGCCTACCACTATGGGGAATATTTTCTGTCCTGCAACCTTCTTATCTCTGCATCACCTGGCCTGGGCAGGATTCTCTCAGGATTTCTCACAGATTGAGGCCCTTAGTTCACATTTCTGTCATGGCATGTTAAACATATTTTTATTATACCATGTCTACGCTGTATGCAAATTGATTGTCAATAAAGTGTGAGCTCCTGAGAGCCTGGGCTGTGTCTTTCTCAGTTCCCCCCCCCCAGAGGAGGTTCTTCATGTCTAATGAAGTGAATGAAAGACAGAGGGATGGAATGTTTTTCCTTGACCAAAGCATGTTTCTATTCTGGAATTTTGTCATGTATCAGAATTTTTTATACATATTTGTCTTTAGAGCTCTTCTTGAACACATGTTGTCTTACAATAACTCTTCCTGAAGGTCAACTGCTATTAATAAGAACAATGAAATGAAACAAAATAGAATTAGTAGAGAATTCCCTGCTGTTTAAGCATTTGGATCTTGAATTTAGACTTGTATTTATTTCTAAAATTCCTGAGCAGAAACAGTGAACAGGCAGTGGGGAGACTCAGTACTTCCCACAAAATCAGCCAAGTGTTCTGAAAAAATGTAGGTGTACAAATGCAGAGTGAAAAATGCAAGCAATTACTGACTAAAGCAGAGTTAAATTTCCTTCCTCCCTAACTTTTACCTGACATATTCTGCTGTGTATTTTTTCACTTCTTCATCTTTTAAGTGATAGTTTAATATTTCAAAATATTAAAATCATTAATGAAATGCTTACCAGTTTTGTAGTCATATTTTTAAACTTGCTAACTTCCTTTGCATTATATACTGTAGTTCAAATGTTTCCTCTGAAATTACTATCTAGTTCCTGATACACTGTGATAAAACTCCTTGGTCTGGTGGGAAGAAGTGACTGTTCATTTTGCTAATGTACCGCACATTTGTCATTTTCACTCCTTAAATACTTTGTCACAGGACAGAATATAAACCGTACAGAGTAGGTCTGTGAAGTATGTTTTCATTCTCAGAGTCACTATCTATGATGTAATTTGGAATACTGGAATGATTAGATCAGTCTTTCTTTCTTCTCTTTTCTATTACCACCAAAGAATGAGCTTGTTAACTATAGAAATGTCAACTTTCATATTCCCTGATAAAATGAGCACCATTTCCAGGATTTATTTTAGACCCAGATTGCAAGGGTGGAGACTGATTCTTAGTGCCCATTTATATACAGTTCAGTAATTCTTGGTGGTTGATAAGCATGACTTATTTTCTATGGACTTAGGAAAAGTGCATTTGCAGTAGGAAAAACGGTCAGAGGGAATTTGGGTGGTACCCTGTTAATTCAATTAATTTAAGACTGAGAGTATATAAAGGAAGGAAACAGATACCAACTTTTGAAAAAGGAACCTACAGTACCTAGCAAGGTGCTCAGAAATAATACACATTCATGTACATTTTTAATAAGTGAATGTTGAGAAATGGATGGTATAATTTTTTTTTCAAAAGAAAACTTTGCTCAGCATATTGAAAAATAGTTGGCAGGGAAATTCAAAAAAGGATTTCTTTGTTAACACAGTATATTCTCTTTTAATCTCTTTTTTAAAGATTTTATTTAATATTTATTTGAGAGAGAGAGAGAGAGAGCACAGAGGCAGAGGGAGAAGCAGACTCCCTGCTAAGCAGGGAGCCCGATGTGGGGCTCGATCCCCGGACCCCGGGATCATGACCTGAGCTGAAGGCAGATGCTTAACCGACTGAGCCACCCAGGCGTCCCTTAATCTTTCTTTTTATCAAATGATGCAGCCAAAGGGAAAGATCTAAGTAAGACGTCATGTGAGTTTAGAAACAGGACCTCAGGAAATCATCTTAAATATTTTCAGTAAAGTACACATTTATAGCACTTAGTCTAGGAAATATAAAAAAAGCAGGATGGAAGCATTTAAAAAATTATTTAAAGGTTGACTGTGACTAAAGAAATTGAAATATATGTCTATTGAAATATACATATAAGGGTATTTTTGTTTTTTTATATCCCACTGAGAAATTTCTAGTTTAGGCCAGATTCTACCCAGTCAGAAGTTTGAATGGTTGATGAGCCAACTTCATGAGGTTTTGAGGTATGTTTTATAACATATAGACTGCCGGTTTTGAAAGTGGGGTGTCGATACTTGTACCATGAGTCATTTTAGGAGGTAAAAACAGGGGTTAATCAGATCTGATAAAAATTTAGCCAAAAAACAAAACAAAAAAATATTAAAAACTTTCTGAAACACGATTTTATATAATATACCATCATTAATTATAAATCACTCCCAAGCATATACTCTGAAGCCGTATCAATAAAGAAACAATAAAATATTATTCATTGCATCTTTTTTTTTTCTTTTCAAGTCTACTTTTATATATGTTTATATTATATTTAAGAGAGTAATCCTGCATGGTATAATATATAAATATACAAATATGGGGGAATACTAAAAAATGTAATGGTTATGTGACCCTAATGATAGAATTTTGGAGGCAACTGATAGACTATAGAGGTTTGATGGAGCTTCAGAACCTGGGAGGGTTTAAGAAGAGATATCAGGGAGCCTCAAAACTCACTGAAATTGTGTGCAAATCTAAGTGCGTATGCTGACCTGTATGTTTCTAAAAAGAGCCTGCAGACCTGTCATGACATTATCATGGAAAACAGTGACTCTTTTTCACTTAAAAACAGCCACATGTCATCAATCCCTTATAGATTCAGACTGAAAAATGTTTAAATATATTGGAAACAAATATTTGGTATATATTAAAATGTTTGAGTAAATTTTTAATAAATTGGATTTATTACAAAATAAATAAGGCCCCGTAGAGTGATATAGGTTGCAAAAATATATAATTATACCAATTGGCTGAAATGCATCAAATAACAGGTGTGACAACTGATAGCTAACACGATATTTAATAGAAATTCATATGGCAGAATTTCATTTTTTCTTTTCCATTTAGTCATCAAAAATATGTGATAGACAGTATAAAATGAAAACAGATGAAAGGAATTTCCACATGGGTTCTGCCAAGTTTCATCTCCTCAGTGAGTCCTGAAGAAGTCCAGAATCCATTCCCGCGAGGGCAACTGGAATGTGCAGAATCTGTGAATTACTTCTTTATTCTGCCAACTGACAAACTGCTCAGTGTGCAGGAATACGAGGCAATGGAAGACAAGTTTGTTTATTAGGGTATCAGGGTGGTTTTCCCTCTCTGCCTCCCCCTTGCATTTCCCTTCCTTGTCTTCTTGCAGGTCTCCCTCCCTCCATTCCTTTCAGTTCACTTTGAAATTTAAAACTTTATAATGCTCTCAAAAGCTATTATCCTGATATTTTATTTTCATAAATTGTGTAAAAAAAAAAGGAGATATCAAAATGCAATACATATGCTCACTATGTTGCGAGTTAAAAGACAATTTCACTTTACTAAAATAAAGAATGGAGTCCACCCAGGAGTAAGTTTTAAAGTTGTACTAGAAAAATTTAATTTCTAGCAAATCGTAGTCCTTCCTCAGTCTATATGCTAATAACCTTTGGCAGTTATATAGGGTTATTTCCTGTCACTCAGCCCAAAAGAGGAAATCTACAAGTTATCATAACCTTCCTATCTAATTGAGCTTATTGGAAGAAGTAAATAGGTTTCACCGTGTCTTAATTTTTGGTACCCATTCAGCTACCTGCATTTTATTCTAATACATTATTTTTCACAGGAAATCAGTACTAGGGATGAAAGAAAATTTTCAAGAGTTAGCATTCAAATGTCTTTGGCATATGAATGGTACACAACCTCTATCACTGTATTTCAAATTTTATAAACCACAGAAAAACTGATGACATATTATAGAACATGGAAATTCAGGAGTAGAGCTATAGATCATGTCCCTAAAATATTTATTTACAGGGTATCATAAAGCAACCTTAAGAAATGATTACTTTTTTTTCAAATCAAAGAAATATTAATATGAGATATCTAAAAACAATTGGTATTAATAGTATTAATAGTATGAGTACCTTTCTAGTAAGGGAATTAATTGGCTTTATAATAAAATATGAATATGATTAAACTTGATTCTAATCAACTCTAGAGGTTTTATAATTAGAATATGATTTATTTACTCATATTTGAACCCAGAGAAAAATGAATTCTTTTAAATGTTATAATAATTATATATATTTTGCAGTTCTGATATACTGTTTAAAATGCAAGTATGACTTGCTAACGACAGGTACCTAACATTTAAAAACTTAATTCCCCACTATTTGCTAAAAACATTTAATGAGGAATAATGAAGAATAAACAAGCAGGGTTAGTTTCTTTGCTTTTACGTATTAATACAGGGAAGAGAACATTTCAATCTTTGTATATTTTAATCTATCCCTTAACTCATGGGAAATTCTATTTTTAATAGAAATCAAAATGCTCTATGATCAACGATTTTTTTTTTCATTTTTGAGAAAATGTTTTATAAGAATCCTGAAAGACTCATTCTCTTGGGATGTAAAAAATCTGGATTCTAGCCCCACTTGAGCATCTTATGATTCTGTCCATGGCACATTTAGCATTACTTTTCTAACCTGTATGATGGAGATAGTAAAGTGTCCTGGCTCCCTCATGGCTTTTTTTTTTCGGCTGGGGGGAGGTGGTCAAAGGTGGAGAGGATCATTTGAGATAATGGATATGAAGTAATGTTTGATTTAAAAAGTACAATTTACCACTTGTATTGTTATATTATTAGTGTTATATCACTATTGATTTCTGATTCTGACAGTTAATATGGAAATTTATTGCTGGTTAGAAATTTGGGGACCTAAAATCCAATCTATATATTGTACAGATCAAGAGATACTGAGTCCGTGATTTGTTGAGTGACTAGATCTTAAAATTCTTGATTTATTTCACTCACATTATTATGAGGTATCAACTTTATTAATTCATTATTTTATTATTATCAACAGATTTCCCTTAAGATTCAATTCTCTGATAAATCTAGACATTTTATCTGGCTTATGCAGGATGGTTTTACTCCCCAAAATGCATTAAGTTTGGATAAAAATATATCTAGTTAGGGGTGCCTGGGTGGCTCAGTCGTTAAGCCTCTGCCTTTGGCTCAGGTCATGATCCCAGCGTCCTGGGATTGAGCCCCACATCGGGCTCCCTGCTCCGCAGGAAGCCTGCTTTTCCCTCTCCCACTCTCCCTGCTTGTGTTCTCTCTCTCGCTGTCTCTCTCTCTCTGTCAAATAAATAAATAAAATCTTTAAAAAAAAAAAATATATATATATATACACATCTGGTTAAATTCACCAAAAAAATACTAATCATCACCATCAGCACAGTAATCCATTATATTCATATAGATTTTTATTTGGCAGTGTACTTTACATTTATAACATCAATCATCCACAAAAATAGTATAAGATAGAAATTTTGGAGCGTATCAATGCTTTGTCCAAAAATCCTTCATTCAGCAAAATTATTTTATGTTAAATTTACTGCTCTCCAACAACATAAAAAATTAGAAGCTGAGTAGTTTCAAAGCAAATTAAAATGTTGAAACAATATTTTATAGGTGCATTGTAATATAATTAAAATATGACTAATTCTTGCCCAGAATCCAATAGTCTCTTGTCTAACAATTTCCTGCAAGTTGTTCTTAGTTCCTACCTATTCCCAGTTCCATCATGCCGTGTTGGACCCTACAGTCAGCATTATGGGTAGTTCCTAAAGAAAATTTTGGCACAGACATGACATTATAAAAATGAAGATACTGTTTGACCCCACAGGAACTTAATTTGGAAAAGGCTGGGAACTTGACACTTCCTGCTTTTATTCTCTTATTAAATTTAATACTTATATCATCCTCTCAAGTAGCGTGGGCAGATTTCTCCACTGTTGCATTTGAATGATGTTTTATGAAGTGTTAGCTTTAGAACAAGTGGAGTGTTGTTATGAGAATTATATTGGTTCTTCTTGTGATTTATTAGAACAGCTGAAAAATTCGCTGTCCTCTTTAAGGTACACAACATTTGTGGATTTTTGCTACCAGGAACGGTTTTGGCTGTGTAATAAGAGATACACAGTTGTTCTCCGCTATCCATGGGGGAAAGCGCCCAACAAATGACAGGTATGACACTAAATAAATATCCACAGCATTTGAATCCTAAATGATTTAGTTTTGAGTAGCAATGAAGTTATGTTGTCAAAAGAAATGTCATTCTGCAACGATGATTTCTTAATCTTTGAGTCTTTCTAAATCCCTTCCCTTTCAACCTGAATTTTAACTTAAAGAGATTTTTGAATGCGAATAAAAATGTGTTCAAATGTATTATCAAGGTCTACGTTTTACACATGATTTTCTGAGCATAAGTTGTTTTTAGAGATCAAAATGAGGGTGGAAAATAATTTTCTCTTTTCTATAGCATAGTGAAGTAAAAATAAGATTATTTGTTATGATACCAGCAGTGTAACCTCATAATATTATATTATATTTAATTGCTTTGCTCAACTGTGAATAAGTTTTGGGGCTATGTTTAAAATAATTGCTTAATTAATTCTTTAAACAAAAATAACTATCTTTTTTATAAAAACTGCCCTTTCTACATTTTTTCCATGACTTTTTAAAAAAAGATTTTATTTATTTATTTGAGATAGAGTGAGCGAATGAAAGATCATGATGAGGGGGAGAGGCAGAGGGAGAAGGAGAAGCAGGCTCTCCACTGAGCAGGGAGCCCAACGTGGGGCTCGATCCCAGCACCCTGGGATCATGACCTGAGCCGAAGGCAGACGCTCAACCGACTGAGGCACCCATTTGCCCCCTTTTTACATGAATTTGATCATTAATCACTTCATTAAAAAAACCATTTGAGATAGTGGGCATTTTAAAAATTGGATACAATACCTTTATGAGGAATTATTTCATATTTATCTGTTGGAAGGACCAAATATATTAGCGACAACAATTAAGTGATTTGCTTTAGCCAATTTTCATAGTGTATCCAGTAAAGACAAATTATATTTTTATCATTTGTCTAGGTTTTAGAGTATATTTTTGTTTTGTTTTACTTTTATAATACTTAGCTACCTATCAGCTACTGAAGAATGAGACAGAAAACATTTTTAGAGTAGTGTAAAATTTAGGTGTTCTTTATTAAAAGACACTGCTGTTACGCAAAGTTTCGTTACTTTCAAAAGAACACAGTATATTTTTGTAGAGATTTCTGTAGAGATTACAATTTCTGAGTGAGCAAGAAAATGTTGCATATGGCAGTGTCTTAAATGGGAAACTCTCTCGTTGCGGAGATGTTTCTAAAAAAGAGCCACAGCTTGCATTTAGAGCTCTCTCAGACATAGCTGAGGATATTTTCAGAAATATATCAGTCTTACAGTTCTGAGAAAGCATTGTTACTAGTTCTTTGGAAGAGCTACCATCCCAACTCTAAATGGAATTAAACTCATCAAACTATTCATGTAGAACACATGCGCACACACACAATTTAAAAACTTTAAATGCTGATCATCATAAAAAAATATGTTTGAGAAAAACTATTGTCGGGTTATACAAAAACTTAAGATCTTTTCTCTGGAATAAAGTCTAGAAAGATAGGAACAATCTGACAACTTTAAAACATTTTGAGAAGCAGCAAGGGCAGACTATGTTAAAATTTTTGTTAAAGTTCATAGCAAGAATAAGGACAGATGGTATAATTTACTATATAATTATAATAACTTATGCTTGTATACTCCATTATGGTTTTCCTGCTTTGTTTCTCAATTAGGCATCTCATGGTAGTGCTATATAAAACAAAGCAGGGAATTTTTTGCCTGTTTCAGATGAGGAAACTATGTTCAAAACTTTGCCTAAGGGTTAAGCTGGAACTTAAACCCCAAATCAGAACCGAGTATGTTTTTTCCTCATAGTACACTCACACACACTATTCTCATTTTGCTTTCAAGTACTTTCCACGGAGAATGAGCATGAGCAGTGACCCCAGGTCCCATTGGTCCTCTGTTCAACGAGAAACCTGTGCTTGATCTTAGGATCCTCATTTGTAAAAGAGAGGATTGAATGTCATGTTCTTCTTTAGCCACTCCCCACTCTCCCACCTAAAATGTGAAAATGACTCTGAAAAACAAACTGAGGGTTCTAGAGGGGAGGGGGCTGGGGGATGGGTTAGCCTGGTGATGGGTATTAAAGAGGGCATGTACTGAATGGAGCCCTGGTGTTATACACAAACAATGAATCATGGAACACTACATAAAAAACTAAAGATGTAATGTATGGTGATTAACATAACAATAAAAAATTAAAAAAAAAGAAAACTTAAAAAAATAAAAAATAAAAAAATAAAATGTAAAAATGACTTTCAACCCAGAAGGCACATAACATGTATGATCAAGGGACTTGCAGATACAAGATATAGAGGAGTCTCTGAGATCTTCTAAAGGGCTTTACGTAAGTTAGAGGGTCATGGTCTTAAAGAATCACATTGCTCAAGCCTAAAAAAATAATGGAGTAATGGAGGTGTAAAGTCATGACTGCTTGATAATTCTTAGAAAACTCTTGGAGAATGAGAGTTGTAAAATATTGAGGACAAATGACCTTATGGTCAAAATGAGATATAGAAAACTCTAAGTTGGTTGATTCTGAGAAATATTGCTGGAGAGTTCATGTTTTGTGAATATTTAGAAAAGAAGGCAGTGATAAGGGACAAACATGAATTCTTTACCAGTAGGCATGTTAAATTAACTTTTAAAAATAACAGTATGAGACTGGTCGATTAGTTTATGTGTGTATGTCACCATAGAAAAACTTTCTTCATATCCTGTGGTGAAGATGAAGAAATCAATACAGGTTAGATCATAATCAGGTAGGTTGACTTTTAGGAGAATAAGCAATCCTAAAGAGTATTGACTGATAGTTCAAATTAGCCTGGTAAATGATCTCTAATGATCGGCCAAGTGCTACTATCATTAACATTTTTTTTTAGTATGTATTTTTGTCTATTACTTACAGATCTCTTTTAATATTGCTATTATGTCTGCCAAAAATTCAGGCTTATGCTAGGACTTCCCATTTAATGAAGAAATAATCTTTTAAACTGTTGGTCTATACATCCCAGGCATCCTGATGAGTAGTTTTTGTTATTGAACCAGTATTTTCTCTTTAAAACAACCAATAAATTGTGCTACCTACGTTATTGCCTCCGTATGGCTCCGTGTCATCAGAGACATCATTAATCAGAAGAGAGACTTCTGATTAATATTGCTAAATCTTCATATGGTGTAAATGTGTTGTCACTAACCATGACGTTAATTTGGTAGTAAATTTACTGCTCTCCCCCAAAGCAAACAAAATATTCCATTTATTTGATTATAATTTCCTTCCCCCCTCAAAATATCTATTTTTGATTTTTTCCCAAGTAAGCAGTTATTTAATTTTTTAAAAATTTTTGTTTATTTATTTTAGAGAGAAAGAGTGGGGGAAGGGGCAGAGGGAGAGAATCTTCAAGTAGACTCCCCACTGAGTGTGGACCCTGACATGGGTTTGATCTCACGACCCCAAGATCATGACCTGAGTAGAAATTAAGTCATTTCGCTCAGCATAACACCCTCCAGTTCCATCCATGTCGTTGCAAATGGCAAGATCTCATTCCTTTTGATGGCTGCAATCTTTAAGTTATATAAAGTATATGTTGTTTCTGAAATGTCCTTAATGTGCAAAGGTATAAAAGTACAAAATCAGTATTATTCCAGTCTATATCACCACATCTTTTGTTGTATGAGCTTCTATTTTAAGTGGCTGATCAAAATTAATGTGGTTCTTCTACCCAATGGCATTTATTTTGGTTATAAGATTAGAAATGTAAATTTGCAATAAAAGAAGAAAATAGGAAGCTGGTTTTAATGAATATTTTACACATGACTAATTAACAGAATCCCCTACAGGAATTTGGAAGTAATAAGGAATTGACTGAAAATAAATTAAAAATTAATAAAGGAGTCTCCAAACAACTTTGTTTATGAACATTTAACAGTTGCTTTCTTAGTTATGAATATTTCAAGCTGTTTTGTTATTCAGTATGTATTATTCTTGTAGAGTTCATAATTTTAGAGGTGATTAGACAAAAAGGGAGTAACACACAAAACAAAATGTCTTAAAATGATAAAAACCCACCATGGGAAAACTTGCTAATGGAAAAATAATGGCTTAATATTCATGGTTTTTGTCTAACAATACCTGCAAAATGGAGTCTGATTCCATATAAGGATCAAAAACCTTCAAAGGAATAAAAGGCAGCCCAGCAGCTTGATTTCCATGAACAATGTAATTGCTTTTAGAGAAGCAGCTTTTGAGCAGAAAAAAAAAATGCTGCTTTTTGCCAAACATGCTGAAAATTAGTTTAAATGATATAGATTCATTCTTGCGTGTAAATTGGTGAGAACATCTTTCAGAAAGGTATATTATCAAATCATCTTTCTTCAAGTATATTTGGTCTGAATTTATTCAGGCAGCTGAGTATTTATGGGCACTTCCCCTCAATGTTTGCAAACTAAAGGCATAAGTTGAAGAACTCTAGCTGCGATACGTCAAAAGACAAATTTTTAAACAACTTCAATTTCTTCCCAAAATTAAAATGGAAGAATCAAACAGATCTAGTGGCAAATATTCCTTCCACTTACCTTCTCTTGATGGAAAACAACACTTAAGGACTTTTACTTGTGGTCTGTACATAAAGGGTGAAATATGTTTGGAAAACATGCTGCATAAAATAAATTTGAATATACCTTTCAGATATATACAAATTATCAGTTGTATTCATATGAACAGATAACATTTTGAATGGTTGAATTAACACAATGATAATAGATTCCAATATTGAGTAAAAAAGAAGCAGCTACAGTTACCTCAAGGATAAGTCATCAATCTCTTGCAATATTAAAAATCTCTTAATATACTTAAAAATCAGCAGATGTACTAGAAATATTTCATAAGAAAAAATAGACAGATGAGACTGTTGTAGCCCTGAAGCATTTCAAAAGAAAAAATTTCTATTCCCAAAGTTAGATACATAAATATTCTTTAATATTCTCCCAAACCTGAAATGCAGTAATAAAAATCCCACTTTGTTTTGGTTATAATACTACAACATTTTAACAAGAAAAAATATTTCCTATGTCACCTACAAATTCTAGAACCAAATTTAATTATAAATGTTCTGATGTAAAGTGTTCTCATTACTATTAGTTCTACTATCAATCTATACAAGATAAACATTTCACTTCAAAGAAGAAAAAAGACTACTACTTTGTATTAGTGATCAAAATCTGAATCACTGGTGCCTTGTGTATTTCTTACTGTAATTTGGGATTTCAACTATAGAGTGGATTTTTTTTTTTCTTCTGAAAGATAAAGAAGCAGAAAGACTTAAGTCAGCATGACATCCTGCTTCAGGTGAGTAGATTGCATTTGATCAGAAATGGAGATGTTGAAGGAAGAGAGAGGAGAAAACCAAGAGAAACGAAGAAAGAAATATGAAAGAAGGAGAAGGAATCCTGCCTTTACCTACTGGGAGTTAGAAGTTATATGTGTTATATGCCAAGTTCCTTGGAAATAAATTCCTTAATACTACATAATTGTACTTTGCTTAGCTTTCTTCCTTTAGCCAAAACAGAATACAGCAGGAGGGGACCTTGTGCTTTCCCTGGTGATCTCCTCAAACCTACCTCTACTTCCTATCTCGTCTCATCCCCTTTTTTCTCCTTCTTCTCCTCCCCCTCCTCTTCCTTCCCTTCTGTTTCCTTCCCCTCTTCCCCCTCCTCCTCCTCTCTCTCCCACTGCCTCTTTCTGCTCTCCCTTCTCCTGGTCTTCGCCCTCCTTCTTCTTCTTCCTCTTCTTCTTTCTCTCTCATTCTTTTCCTTTGTCCTCCCACCCTCATTCTCCTTATATTTTCTCTGGCATATCCTTCAAACTCAGAGAAGTAGAATTTATAATTAAAGCTCTAGAATAAACTTTGTCTTTTGAAATTAGCCGGCAATAATTATAGGCTCTGTATTCTTAGTAATATTACTATTAAGGATTGTTTTTAAAAGGCCAGCACATCTTACTTGGTTTTTGATCTTGTCATATGCAAAAAATTAACTTTATCAGAATATCAGTAACACATGAATAAAATTTATATAAGAGCTAAATAAAATTTGCTTTAAGAATATAGGTGGTTGCAACTGAGTCATTTAAATAATGGCACTAAAGTTGAGTTCAGATATTCATTTTGATTGCAAAAACAGTTAATGATATAAGAATGTATTTACCTGCCAAATTTTTATTAGCTATAGTACTGGAAATTCCAATTTTATCATTTTTAGAGAAGTTTTGAATACTGAAAGAAACTTAGTCTTCAGTAATAGATACATAATGTAATCTAAAGTAAAAAAAACAAAAAACAAAAAACCCCCAAAACTTGAAACTCTCAATTGCAATTTTATTTGTCATTGCTGTCACTGTTGTGTTATTCCTTCCTCGAAAATTCATATAGATCAGCAGGAGTGGGAATGGCGCACCTCAGGTTACAATGCTTTGCCTGGACTCCTAAGCAAACAACAAACAAATATAGACATGCAATTAAAGTTAAATTTATTTTGAAAGATAAAAGCTAAAGATAACTTCTGATTCTAGAATGAGCCAAGGTCTATAAAATTTCTTGTGGGTATAACTCTTCATTTTTTAAAACTGTTTCAGGGAGTCAGTGTAACAATGGGCAAGTAGCTTCTTCCTGAGTATTTTAATGATATCCTCGTGCCCTGAGTTAATGATCCTTTTCAGTTAACAATATATTGGGGACTCTAGTGAAAGAATGGTCCAAACACAGACTTAGGAATCAGGAAAATTGAATTTAGTTTTAACACCACTTTTAAGGTGATTCTGTAATTCTGAATAACTCCGTGAAGTGATAGGATCTCTTTTCTTTAGTCCTCTCATGGGAAAAGCAATTGCTTGTGTAATTTAAACTAATATCCTTCAATAATTATTGTATAGTAATGGGACATAAAAAGGATTGCATCAGTTTTCTGTGATTTTTCTGTAAAGAAACTACCAGAGAATTCCCGGTGAACCAACAGGAACTGCTCGGTCTTTATACCTTGAAATTTCCTTTCCAGGTGGTAAGACTTGGGTACATGGCTCTGACTGCTTATACTAGTCTCAAATGGACTGAAAAAGAGTTGAACAATGAACGATTTTTCCTTTGCTTCAACAGTATCAAAGGCCAGGAAATAAAAAAGGTTAATGATTTTCCAGGCAGCCTACTTCCGGTAAGGATGGCATTTGATGACAGGTGCTAGAAATGATGGGAGATGTGTATGGAAACTTTCCCATTCCACCTGTAGGTGCTTGTTCCTAGAAAGCTACTACATCCCCAGCTATGCTTGTTTAAGGTAGTCTTTCAAAAAGTACTTAAACACCTTCCAACCAAACTATTTATAGGCATACTATATTTAGCAGGTTACATGTTTATTTCATTTTAAACCCATTAAAGAAGTAACCTAGTCTTAATTTGCATATAGTAGATAGCCATTTATGAAATGCTGTATTTTATAAATTAAATTATGAGGCTTTATAACGAAAGCCAATAGTAATCTTTCATTCATTTATAGTATTACAGAACCTAAATAAGCAAATGACTTTCTTAGTGTCTGAAATATTTATATATGTGATATATAGCAGAGTTTTTGGCAGATAGTACTTGTTCAAAATTATGTCGCTTCTTACTTTTTGTTTTTGGTGAGGGTTGGGCGTGGGAAGAGGATGGTGATGTGATTGGAATTATTAGCTCTACAAAAAAGTTAGCGTTGGACTTCAAGTATTAGAATTCTTTCAAATCAAAACCAAGTGATGACTGAGAAAACCCTTGCAGTCCTATTTTACATGGTAATTCTTTGAAGATTTTATGTATTTATGTATTTATTTGAGAAAGAGAGTGATAGAGAGAGCATGTGAGTGGGGGGAGGAGCAGAGGGAGAGAGAGAGAACCCCCAAGCAGACTCTTTGCCCTGACTGGAGCCCGATGCTGGGCTCCATCTCACAACACTGAGATCATGACCTCAGCTGAAATCAAGAGTCGGCTGCTTAACCGGCTGAGCCACCCAGGAGCTCTTACGTGGTAGGTCTTTGCATCAAAAAAATTTAAGTAATCATCGACACAATCAACTGAAAATAGCAAGTCAGTTTTTGACAATTTAAGACAGGAAGTATTTGGATTGCAAAAGTCAAAGTTACTCTTTAATCGAACTTCCACTAATCCAGTATTCTCTCACTAAGAAAATATTTGTAACTTATTCTGTGGGCCATAGAGTTTTCTAGATTGTGGGCATGCAGGAGTGAACAAGACAGTCAGGACTTCTGTTCTCCTGGAGCTTATTTTCTAGTAAGAGAGACAGCAGATACTTAAGTAAATAACCCAATAAATCAGTTAATAAGGGCAGGAAAGAAAATAAAACACAAGGTGTGCATGGAAGTTTGACAGATGCTGCTAGTTGCTTATTCACTCTTCCTTCACTGCTGAAAGAATATCAATGTTGTTCAAAGTGGCAAGAATTTTACCTGTTTAGACATCCTTTGCAGCTAACGGTAGTCATGACACCGTTCTGAATAGTGAAATTTAAGAAGACTTTGGATTTCTGGGACAGTTTTGCTTTCCTTATACAGGTGCGTCCCCTCCTTTGCCATTTACTTCTTGGTGGAAAGCAGAAGGGACGGATGGCTGATACGAGAAGCCATGCTGTGACCATGTGAGAAAGACAGGACAATGCCCTGAATTAACTTCACCAATTGCCTATGTTTGTCTCATGCAGGAGAAAAATAAAGTCTTAATTCATTTAAGCTACTCTTTGATTGAGTTTTCTGTTAGTTGTGGACAGATGTGATTCATACTTTATACAGAAATGATGGGCAGTGATTAATATATACTGGATAGTTAGGGAAGGCATTACTGGTACATAAATGTGATAAGAAGTGTCCATGGCCATAAAAATATAAAATATATGAAAAAGCATTCTAATCGGAGGGAAGACCGAGTATACGATCACATGTCAGTCTTGAGCTTGACCAATGTTGCCAAAGTGTCATGAATTATGATGAAATTCTCTGTGACCATGAAGTAGATGGCTAGAAGACACTGCCTAGTAAGTGCTTGGATGGAAATTGGGTTTGAGAAGGAGGTATGTAAAGCAAGGATATGGAGAAGGGTAATACATGGAAAAAGAGAGTGGTTATTTTTTTAGAGAAATATTGCTTAGTATGGGTAACCAGGCCATAGATCAGAAGCTGATGAGCCGATCCTTTGCCGTGTACACACACGATATATACTATCAATTATTCTTCTAGTTATGAACTGGCAATATATTTCTTTTAATGTCAGCAGGCAGACAATATTTGATTTATTTTCTTTCTTCCAGTACACAGTCAAATACACGATTTCCCATTTTAAAGTGGCCTATACACCAAGAATTTTATTTTAAAAAGCTTATTATATTTAAGTCCACCTATGAGTACAAACAAATCTAATATCAAAAGTCTAAAAACAAAGGTCAGTATCTGAAATTTGAAAATCAGAATCAAATCTAGAAATCCACTCACAAATGAAACTGTGGATATTGCTTTGTTAATGAATGACATGATCTCAGGTTTAAACTACTACACTTTATACTCATGTGACTAGATTCTTATTAAACCGAGTCTATAATTTCTGGATCCAGAGAAACGTAAATTCACAGAAAGCCAAACGTGAGTACTGCAGAGAATACCCAAACTGATGTCAAAAGTCTAGCTGTGAAGATGGCAGGCTGCTTTTGGGAAGGTTTATGTATTACAACAGTTAGCCTGATCCGACTGGAACATTGCAGCTATGAAACAAAATATAATCATCAAAGTTATCTGTATTTTAAAACAAGTCATCACGTGTTTATTTCATAAACATTTGTAAAACTTTGTTGAATTGTTAAATCTTGTAATCATTCATTTACCATAATTATTAGTTGGGGTTGAACTTAAAATAAATGTTCTTTGCAAATTTAAACATTATATATTATTGTTTTGCTTTTAATATGAAAGTCTACTTCTTTTTCTATTTCCTGAAGTAAAGCTGTTAAATACCCTTTACCAAATGATTTATAAATGCAATTTGTTTTTAGATAAAAGTACAGTGGTACAATGATACAAATTATTATCACTAAAGCTTTTAATTAAAACCTAAAATATGTGTGTCACTGTTAAAGAAATTAAAATTTCCAGACCCTTAATAAGAAAAGCTATTTGTTAAGGGGTCCTGAAGCAATTGTGCTTTTGAAGATAAGACCTAAAACAGCTTCACTCTGGCATTTTTTTTTTTTTTTTCCTATTTAGCTTTTGAATCTTGCTTTCATGGAAATTTTCTCTATTCTTTGTGTGGAGAAACACCAAGGAGGTATCTGCCTGGAAGGGAGGACCTTTTACAAAAACTTAGGAAACTAAAAGGGTTCAGATGAAAATGTGGAGAGTTGTTCCAGAAACCCTGGCAGTAATTCCAAAAAGACATGATTTTTTTTTTTTTTTTTTAAGAATCTTCAGGGATTTATCTTGAGGGATTTCATGCATTAAACTGTAGTATAAGAGGAACGATTTTGTAGGAACTCATCAGGGGTGCAGTGTAACCAGCAGTATTAATAGGGACTTGATGGTACAAGAACCTGCAGCTAGTGAATGAACAGCTGGGGAACAGTTTGACTCACAGATGCTTCCACATTGGTAGAGGCCTGTGGTGAAATTCATGGATATTTTACAAATAACAAATCCATTGCCATTCCAGCTGTGCATTCTCAAGCTGTAGATAATGGCGGAGGGTCCTTATGCCAAGGGCCCCCAGAACTAACACAGAATTGCTTGTATAACACAGAGCCCTTACTGGATAATAACTCTTCCTCAAGAGTCAGATCATTCATCTGTCAATATTGAAAGCCAAGGTTCTCATTTAACATCATAGTGAAATGACAAATGACCGGGGATGCAAAGAGGAACCTTTTTTTTTACTTAAATTTCTGCCTTACCATCCATATTTACCAGGTTTTTTTCCTGAATATTTAAATATACGGAGATCCCCAGTCATCTCCAGCCTCATCCCTTGGCAATTTGTTAAGGCTTAGCATCTCAGCAGAGATTTTCTTCACTGAATAAAGCTGTGTGGAAATGTGGACTATGGCAGTTAAGTGAGTCCAGCACGAAATAACCAAGCAATATGAAAACCATTATGATGTTAAGGGTCTGGCGGCAATTCTGAATTATTCATTACCCTTCCCCCTTTTACCCAGTCGACATATGGGGTTGTGTGGGTGTTATTTTTATTAAGAACTGGAAAATTTTATGAAAATACAGAGCTTGCTTTTCTTTTTAAACTCTTTGCAAATAACTATGCTAACTTAAAAATATGCCTGGTCCAGTATCAGAAGTTTAAGATATCTCATTGCTACTTATCATTAAGAAATTTTGGATTATTTCTTCTACATAATGGCAAGAAAAATGAGAAGTTGGAGATCTGGAAAGGCTGGGTTGAGTCAGTGACTTGTAAAGCACAAGTCTCCTACAAAATATTGTTAAATTTTAAAGGCTGTTAACCATGCTAATGTTTGTGTTCATTTTCATGAAGAATATTTAAATGTGACAAATTATAAAGGTGATGATGGTTTTTAAATGTCATGAATAATTTTAAAATCATGTCCTATTGTTTCCTGCAATTGAACTTGCAAAAATTTATTTCTTTTGAACCATTTATTACTTTAGTTTTACCCATGACTTACAGGTGCATTAATCAATGGATGTTATTACAATGTATCCAGGAAAGCGATTCAATCATTTGAGGGTGACTTATTTTACTGGGGGTTAATTTGTAGGCTGCTCTAGAGCTATATGGCTTTAAGAAGTTACTGAAGGTGACAAAATGAAAATTAACAGCTTTAGCCCTGTATGGCTATATTCATAGCTGAAATTGAACAAAGTGGAAATAGGAGGCCATTGCAATCCCCAGGATAGACTTGGCTTGAGGCATGTCAGTGTGCTTTGGGTTTTAGTGTCCCTGCTGGAGGCTGTTTTGATGCAAGCAGATCACAGGAAGCCTGTGAACCTGAAACATGTGAGTAAAATGATTTTCCTGGAAGCAATTGTTTATGATTGGTTGCATCTAGCAAGTAATTATGCATTAGCATTTTAAAATGCAAGTGCTTTGCTAATTTCAGGAGATATAAATATATGTAATTTGTGTCTCACTATCACTTCGTAGTTATTCCCATTTTACAGTTGAAGACATTTGTGGTCCAGAAGAGTTAAAGGACCTACTTACATTCCTTGTTCCTTCTCGGGCATAGAAATAAGAAGATTAATATGAGGGCCATTGCAATGATCCAAGTTAGAAATAATGAGGACTTGAGCAAAGAGTGTGTTGCAGAAGACAAAAGATGGTGTGGAGATAAAAAATGCAAGCTTTGGTGACTGGAGGAGTGGAATGGAATTAAGGATGAAAAAGACTGATATTTCAAGTCATTGTCTATGATTATAGGAATGTAGGGAACTTTTTTTTTGTTTTGACTTAACTGTTTGCTTTGGCATGAATTAGACTTACGGAGGATTTGCAAAGATAGTACTGTTTCTGTATTCCCTTCCCCTAGCTTCCTCTAATTAACACCTTACATAGTGCAATTATCAAAATTAAGAAATTTATATTGTTGCAATACTGTTAAGGAAACTAAATAACATTCATAAATGTTCGTAAGTGATAATCTCAGTTAATTATTTGAATAAGTATCTCTCCATCCCCATTTTTTATTTTTGTTTGCATTAAAATAAAACACTGAGGAATGCTTAACAGACTATAGATGTTTTTGCAATTATAGATCAGTTTGCAATTGATCGGAACTTACCGAGGAACACTCCATTTTTAAAATCTGAAGTCTTTTGGAGAGAATACCATGGTGACTCATTTTCTGGTCCTTTGATCTGATGTATTTCAGCTTATTACATTTGATTGCAATGTTGGATACTGTGAGCAATTCAGCTCCTTTCAAGTCCATCTTTTCAAAAAGTTTGATAATTAGTTTAACAGAATTATTTCAGACTTCTGCTTCCAGCCAAGATGAAGTCCCAGTGAGCAGGTTTACCCTTCTGCCTGAAATAACCGAAAACTGGGTAAAATATATGAGACATTGCTTTTCAAGACACTGTGTTTCAGCAAGAGGTGTTGATCTTCCATCCCCAACTCCTTGCCTATAGAACTGATTTCAGCATTGGCAGGCAGAACAGGGAGCTCATCTTTCATCATCTGCCTGGCAAATGCAGGTGGTGTTCCCATTTCCTTACCAGGAGAGTATTAGGGGGTCTAGAGGCCAGCTGAGCATCCATGTTACACCTAGAAGCAAAGAGACTTGAGGAGGCGGTGCAGGTATAACTAGTCACCATTAGAATTTACATCCCTCTCCTCCATATTAGTGGGAAGAGCCTCCATCCTACTTGGCATCAAAAAAATGGAAGAAGATGGTGTAAGTAGGTGCTAATAAGTAGTTCCCTTTCTCCCCCTCCCTGGTGTCATTAAGGCCCACTGGAGAGCCGAACTTCTTTGTCCACCAGCCACACTACGATACTCTGATAAAGTGGTCTGAAGCAGGGCTAGCCACACTCTTGTTTCTCTACAGAACTCCCCCATCTCCAGCATGGTTGTTGAGAATCCACTTCAGGAGGCGCAAGGAAGTAGAAGAAGCAGTTGATTCTCCACTTGTCCCACTTCCCTTCTCATGGTTTCTGGGGGTGGGGGTGATAGCAGAGGGGGCCAATACAGAGGTGAGCTTCTCCATCTTGCACCCATAAAGCAGTTTTTGGGCTTGAGTCCTTCACTTCCCACCTCCTTGGTGGTAGCTGAGATCAGGGAAAAGCTGATCTACCCCTCTGCTCAGAGGTAAGGAGGTGGTGGGAATAGATGTCCTATATTTAATAGGAAGGAACAGGAAGATCAAGGGGAAGCTAACCTTCCATCCCTGCTATGTGCGACGTGTGGTGGGAGTCAGCGCCCCACTTGTGCGGGAGGAATGCCAGCCAGGCATGTGGGAAGATGGGCATGAACACACAACTGGCCTCATGTTACAGCTCACCTGGGGACTGCCTACTAAAAAAAAGTTAAATAAGATTTAAAGTCTCATAGCCTAATGTCAAATATAGCTAGAAAAGAGTAAAAACATAAAACTATTCTTCATACTAAGAACCAGGAAAATCACCCAGGAGAAAATACAATCGACAGATGCCAACATGGAGATGAATCAGATGTTGATATTATCTGACAGACTTTTTACAGCAGCCATCAAAAGGTGCTTCACCAAGCAATTACAAATTCTTTTGAGCAAATGAAAAAATATCAACGAAGAAATACCTAGGTATTTATTCAAGCATATATCCGTATGAAGGTTTGTTCAAGAATGTTTATAGCAGCTTATTTGTTCTGAGAAACCAGATGTCCTACAATAAGTGAAAGGATAGACAGATTCTGGAATATTCATACAAAGGAATACTGCTTAGCAATAAAAGTGAACAAACTATTGATGTATGCAGTAACATAGGTGAATCAAAATGATTAAACCGAGTCAGAAAAAAACAGAGTACATATTGCAGGATTACTTTTACATAAAGCTTTAGGAGATGCAAAATAACCTATGGTTTCAAAAAGCAGATTAGTGGTTACGTGGGGACTGGGAAGGGCAGGAGACAGGAGGGAGGGACTACAAAGGAGCAGGAAGAAACCTTGTGTGGGGGGGTGATATGTTCACTATCTTGGTTGTGGTGATGGTTTCTCAGATTATATATATATATAATATATGTCAAAACATACATATATATATGTCAAAACTTACTGAATTATAACTTTAAGTATGTTCAGTGTATTATTTCAAATTTACCTCAATAAAACTGTTTAAAACAAAAACAATCCTGCAAACTCCTTGTTTTGGGTTACTTACTGAATTGTATTTATTGTCTCCCTGTACGGGTTAGAAAATGGAATCACTGAATTTTGCAAGGAAAAATTTCATATCAAGGTTTCGAAGGTCACAAGAAATATTCCCTGTCAGGAAACCAGAATGCTGTCTTTTCTTCCTGTGGGCCACAAATGTCACACTTTGTGTCCTAGATAATGTATCTATAATATTAACAAAGACATTAATTTTACCATTTGCCATGCTAAATAGTGGGTGGATTAAATTAAAAGATATGCTCATAGCATATAAAACATTGTATCTAAACAAGAACACGACTGCAGTCTAAGAGTTAAATTTTCTTTTCTGATAATTTAAAATATTACATGACCATGACTGAAAACATAAAACAACTATTAAACATTTAGAACATTTAGGATTTAAAAAGTCTGAAGGGAGAATACTTACATTTACCAAGGGTTTTCTTTGTGCTGAGTTTGTGCCAGGAACTTCAAGTGTATTATTTTATTTGACTCACACAGAAATCTGAAAGATATAGTATTATCGTTTACTGCAAAAAGCTGAGAACAAAACAGATTAAGAACTTGAGTCAAGTTAATAAAGATAGACTTAAAAAATTTTTTCCAAGGCCTTTTTATTTCAGAATTTATCTATCCTGCCAATAGATTTCCATCTTGCCAATAGTTTCTGTGAATGATGCATATAAAGAGATATTTCACATAGATACACACACATATATATATATTCCACAGTCAATTTAAATTTTTATTTTGTAATAATATTTGTGAATTTTCTTAATTTAACCATGTTTAATATATACTCAAACTCATCGAATCACCTCTTATATTTAAAAAGTAAAATAATAGGTTTAATAGTAATTTCAACCACAATGCTCACGATAACATTGAAAAGATGCAGTGGCTGAGCTAAAAACAAACACAAAAACAAAAAGCAAAACCCCCCCATATGTCTTCCTTTCACATTTCAAACATTTAACTTTATAAATAATAAAAATGTAGAGGATAAATAGAAAATCATGCAGCTGGAAAGAAGCATCAAACTCCCTCTCTTCCTCCCTTCCTTTCTTTACCTTTCTCTAAAACACAAGCAAGTAGGACAGGAGAGAAGAGGACGCCAATTCTTTGAAATCATCATATGATTTCTGCAAAAGTCTGAAGGATCAGGTTTGGTATCTCATAAACCACTGCTCAGTTTTGTGGAGATTCCTTTGAGATTCTCTTAATGTAGAAAACCACACTTTGGTTAGAATATTGTCTTCGTAGTTCTAAAAAAGCAGAAAGTACCCCAAGTCATTTTTGAAGATTTTAAAGCTTTTATTTAAAAAACCAACAATCTAAAGCTACCAAAAAAAAAAAAAAAAAAAAAAGCCCAAAACAAACACAAACCAACAAACAAAACAAAACTCGCCCTAAGGACCTGAGTGTTTTTACAGTTCCTGTAGGCTTCATGGTATCATTAGAAAGGTTTCCTTCCAAATGTTAGATTAGGAAACTAAAACAAATCCACAAACTTTAGTGGGTTCTTTTGTGCTGTCTGGAGTTTCTCTCAAATTGGAATTGGAATAGGAATGAAATATTGAATATGGAACAAAACAGAAACTGTAAAAAAATTGTATTCTTTCTAACCATTTTGAATTTTGGAATTGTTCTAAGCAAATCTGATCTTCCTTATTTCAGTATTAATAAACAATGAATATACAATATGAAACTTTTATATTTGATTATAGGTCACTATGGAAGTATCCAACCCTGGAGGACAGAGTAATGGGTAATAATAAGTAAGAAAAAGCTTCCCAGAGGAATTAACAGGTGATTCTTAAATAAAGGTTAGCTATGTTCTCCAAGGATGAAAAGTAATCCAAGGGCGGGGGGGGGGGGGGTGGGGGGGGGGTAGGGAAGGCACATGAAAGCCATGGTATTTGTAGGGATATTTGTATAGCATGGTTGAAGGGGAGGGTGAATGTGGGGAACAGGAGAGGACAACAGAAAAATATGGGACAATATTTTGAAGACTGTTAAATAGTTCACTGAAAGGCTTTCAGCAGAACATTAATTTGATCAGCTGTATGTTTTGGGGGGAAAAATCTGTTTGAGGGACAGATTTGAGACAAGTGCGCCAGACAAGTTCTGAAAATATCTCAGGACAGATTGAGTGTTGGGTTTTGCAAATGGAGAGGAGGAAAAGAGTTTAAGAAGCAGAATCCATAGAACCTAATGACTGTGGGTGAGCAGAGGGAGAGAAGGGGACAGTGAAGAATAACTCCCTGGATGACTGAATATAAGTAGATGGGCAATCATTGCTTAGATTCTCCAGATGGTTTTGGGGAAAGATTAAAAAGCTGAGTCTTGGACATTTTAAGTTTGATGCACCTGTATGAATATTAGAAAATGTCTGGAAGGTCCTGGATACAGTTTATGGTATAATAGGAAATGGGATGAAATGATGAAACAAGAAAAGCAAAACCATACAGACATGTTCTTTCCTTCATGCAGTTCACTACCTATGGGAAAATACAGGGCAAACAATTATAAAAAATTAGTGTTAGTGCCGTCGTAGTGTTGCATAGGGAAGTAGAATATGTAATAAAAGGTTCCATTGGGTAGACTTAACCTAGCCTGAAGCACAGGGTGTCAGAACTCTTCACTGTGACAGTTATACCTAGTTTGGCCCTAGAGGTGAATGGAAGTTGGCAAGGTGATGAAGGATGTAGGGATAGCATCACACAGAGGTAGAAGCAACTTTGACATGTTCACGAAATAAATATGGATGGACAGACTAATCACCCTGGTCTTATAGAAACATGGACTGAGTTCTAAGAACTATGAGAAAACTTGGAGGGAATTCAAGAAGAAAGTGACATGATATAGAGGTTTAGAGCTCAGAAATATTAACAGTTCAAGGTCATATGGGTAGAATTAGATCGTTAGAAAATATTCCCAGGACAGTAAGGTAAGATTTTCTCTCTTCTTTCTTTCTTTATTTTCTTTTCCTTCCTTCCTTCTTTCCTTCCTTCCTTCCTTTATTCTTTCTTTCTTTCTTTTCTTTGTTTCTTTCTTTCTTTCTTTCTTTTTCTTTCTTCTTTCTTCTTTCTTTCTTTTTCTTTTCTTCCTTCCTTCCTCTCTCTCTCTCTTTCTTCCTTTCTTTTAGAGAGAGATTAAGAGAGAGAACACACACGGGGGGTGGGGAGGGAGAAAGAGAATCTTAAGCAGGCTCCATGCCCAGCACAGAGCATGTTGTGGGGCTCAATCCCATGACCCTGTGATCATGACCTGAGCCAAAGTTGAGTCAGACGCTCAACAGACTGAGCCACCCAGGTGCCCCAGATTCTCTTCTTTTATACGAGAAAGTATATGGTTTTCTATATTGCCTCGAGATGTAATGTTATGAGGTGATAAAATCCATCCAAGCAGAATATCAATGATAAACATATTAAATATTAATATCATAATATCAATATTAAAAACTACATGTACTAATAGTGATAGCTAATATTTATTATCTATAGAAAATTATGTTTGAATCTTGGTCTGACTATTTAATGGTGATGAGGTAGTTAGCTAAATTCTTTAAGCTATTAAAGTTTAGTTATTTTTGTTTTCAAAACAGGTATATTAAAAGCAGCTTTGTTATGTGGTTGTGTGATGTTAACGGCTGTATATAATACATAAAAAGTGCTTAGAAAGTGCCTGTTAACACAGGAGGAGCTCAGTCTATGTTCTCTATAATTGATATTTTTTAATGCATACGTATCCCTCAGAGAAGTTTACACATTAGACTATCATTCAATAGCACCTCAGTGTAAACCGGTTTATCAGATGACTTCCCATCTTGAAATAAGCCAGGATGCAGAATCTTACTTATTGCTAAGATGGAGATAGTTAGCGTTTGCTTCCTGTGTTGTCCCGTGATGCAGCCACCTAGTTCAGTGTTACAGTGAAATCCACAGCATACGTAGGCATGAAGAGTTTACACATGGAAGGAGTCTGTATACCATGGAGTCAAAGTTACCACCTGGTTCTCTGCAGCAAGGTCCTTAATTTTTATTCCTGGAAATATCCTCATTGATACTGGAGACAATCAAAGAAGGAAGGGCGGAATTTTAACATTTATCTAATTCAGAGTTCAGAAAGGCTCAAAGAGACTAGAGTCCATTGAGTAGATCCATATAGCTCATCATTGGTCTTAGATATATTTTTTCATATTTAATCTAGACAACAATCTCTCAAGGTGGAAATTTGTTGGGCTTAATGTAGAGCATGAAATCAGCCATAATACCTGACTTGCTAAAATGAAACACAGGTCTCTGGGGGCAAGGGAGGTTTTGGAGAAGGGCGTAGACCTTTGGAATGGTGACCACTCTGCTGTTGGAATGCCCGGGGAGTTGCCTTCCCCCCCGAAGCTTTCTTAGCCCAAACAGCCCCTCTGTGATCTAAGAGATGTATGCATTGTCCCCTAGGCTATGTTTAGTAGAGCCCGCAGATTAGCATATCTTATCTTTCCCCATAAATCCTCTCAGTTTCAGTAAGACCCCTTATCACACATCGGGTGCTTGAGAAACAGTGATAAGGATTTGTGATTATCCTGAAGGACCAATAAAAGTGGGAGCAGAGAAAAGCAAAGGGTCTTTGTCTCTGAGTGTTGACCCCCTTGCCTTCTCTCTTTCACGGCAAAGTTTGGAGTCATCTTTCATTCGTTGGTACAGGGAGTGCTTGCCATTCCTGGCAGAAATGATCATACTCAATTATTCCTGATGAATCAGTGTCTCAGAAAGGAAAAAGGAGTTTCCCAATATTACACCATTATAATTGCAAGATACTGGATTTAATTCCGTTTCTAAGGCCCCCTAGTAACGCACACATGTATACCAGCCCCTTTCATTTCTGCTTTCTGCTGGTTCCCACGCTGTCTAGTCTCCTTTTCCCTACCACATTACCATATATCCAATGCTGTCTTGATTCTTAAGCCCTCCCAAGAGTTCTATCACCATAAGAGTGTATATGTGTGTAGGGGGTGGGGGGCAGGCTTTGCTAAAGTTCAAAGATTTACAGGTGTTTCAATAAAACATGCTAAAGTGATACCATTTTCAAATGTTCCTCAGCCATTTCCCCAACCAGGAACTCATCACTAACTTGCCTTGACTCAAAACTGAATTAGGCTCTGGGCTCTTCTTTTTCAGCCTCACTTTCCAGCACTTCCCTGGTCCTCAGTTCCCAAAACCTTTACCAACAGGTCAATTCAGCCTTGATTTTTCTTTTTCTTCTTTTTCTTTTCTCCTCCAGAATATTGAAGCCATGTTCATCATGGTTTTTAAAAAGTTATATTCCGGGGCGCCTGGGTGGCTCAGTCGTTAAGCATCTGCCTTTGGCTCAGGTCATGATCCCAGTGTCTTGGGATCGAGCCCCGCATCGGGCTCCCTGCTCAGCGGGAAGCCTGCTTTTCCCTCTCCCACTCCCCCCACTTGTGTTCCCTCTCTCACTGTCTCTCTCTCTGTCAAATAAATAAATAAAATCTTTAAAAAAAAAAAAGTTATATTCCCGGGAGGAATTTGTCTTTTCTCTTTGAGACATATATAAAACATTTGACTTAGCACAGAGTAAGAGCTTGATTCTCAGTAGCTTTAAAAATTGCAGGGAAGAAGCTTAAGGATATTGACTAATAATGTATAATTCTAATCCTTCTACCCCTATGTCAACCACGTTTTCTCCCACATAAGAACATGAGAAACTGAAGTGACCTTGTTATAGGGAAAAGTTTCGAGTGGCTCTAATTTACGCTATAAAAAGTTAATTATGTGAAAATTCGAAGGTAGTCTTTTGTGCAATTTTGTAGGAGATTATAATACCTGCTCCTTGAATAGAGCTTTGAAATGTAAAGATAATTTTCATATCTATTGCCAAGTGTGAACTTTGGCCATTATTACCTTCAGTTGATTTTAATACCAAAGTAGAGTGAGGTGCTCATGATTGAACAGCTGGTAAACAATGGAGAAGGGTCAGGACCCGCCTATGGCTTCTGGGTAGGTATTCTTTCTCCCACATAATGTGGACCCAGGTGGTGTTGGATGGAGTAGGCTGTTGCAAATTTTCAGTGAATTTGTAAGAGTGTCTAGCATAGTCTTTAAACCAGGAATAATTTAATATATGAGATTTTTATCCCATTTCTGCAAGGCTCTTTATTGAAAGGGTAAGGTTTATGTTGTTTTGAATATATCCATGGATGTTGGAGAAAACTGCTACTAACTGATCAAAAGCTGGACTCAACATTTCACATTTTTAAAGGATTACCAAGAGAAAAGTATGTAAAGGAAAAGTGTCATCTCTAAAAACAAAACAGATGTTTAACACTGCTACCAAAAGGAAGAGGGAAGAAAAGGAGAGAGGAAAGAAGGCAGACTGGCAGGGAGATGGGGAAGGGTTGGGAGATCTTTTGAACAGGATAGGGGAGCAAGAGTGATCTTTCAGTTGAATCCTTGAATAATGGATAGACACGGGTAGGCAATGGGCAGTCCAGAGGAGGAGAGCAATAGGACTGAAAATATGAATGCTGGAGTTTGCAGGGATATTCAGGAGGCGAATGCAATCAGTGTGGAATACATGTTAGGTAAATGTAAACAAAATGAAATCTAGAGCCATTGTGCGGCTCTTGATCCATACTTACCTTGCGCTCTCTGTTGTATACAGTATCTATTTTCCCTCCTCTGGCTCCACAGATAATGTGGCTTCATTACCATGGATAATTCATTAGCTATACTTCAGTACCTTCTGAGATAGTTTTGAGAAGTGACCTTCCAAGTGGAACTAATTTTAAGACGATCTAAATAAATCTCCTAGGATTCCACTTCTCAACAGTCACAAATACTTTGAGGTTTCATCTGTTCTTCTATAAATTCATTGCCACCCAACTTTTCCCTTCCAAGAGAGTTTCTAAGCACTGACACTGTAGGATAATGACTACTTATGAAATTCTGATTGAGAGAGAAAATTGCCATCATAAGCGTACTTCCTGCTCACCAGACTTAAGGATATTTAAAATGTTTTCATTTATATTGCTCACCCAACCAAATACATTCACACAGGTTCTAGAAAGACTTTCTGTAGCTGAAATAACACCCAGGCAGGGCTTTGCCACTAATAAAATATGTAGGGAATATCGCAGAAAGACTAACATTAAAGAGGTATAAAATGTAGGCTTCTCTAATACAATGACCTAATATGTTCCTATTACAAGTCTTCCTATTATTTAAACAGCTGAACTGGCAGCTTTAAGACCCTTTAAAAGTTAATAGGGGAATTTCAGTGAGACTCTTAAGTCCATATGTGTTTTAATGGATGTTTTAATTACAGAATTTTATGCTGGTTCTTATATGTGTCTAGAATTATATGCTTATAACTGATCATATAAGTTACATTATTGTAAATCCTTATGTTTAAAGTTTTGCGATTGAAATGGCATTGTATTTCACCTTTGTTATTTTTCAGGATGTCTGTAATGTTTTCAGTTGTACAATATACAATATTTTCACAGCTTTCTGAACTCACATAAAGAGTCCTTCCAAACACGACGAAGAAAGTGACTTGCCAAATCTTTTTAAACAAAATGGTCACTTCACTTCTCTTTCCTTTATGGACTCATGCTTTCCTTCTAGTGTATTTTGGCTTAAAGGAGAAAAGAAATAAATCTATTTTAGAAATGTTTCAGCCATTTCATCTGAGTTTTTTGACACATATTCATTTGATATCAACTGCATATAAAGCTATGTTTTCATATCCTACTGGCTTTAGCAAAGTTGTCTGTACTTTTCATGTTCTAATTGTGTTTTTTAGGGTTAGAATGAACTAGCATACATAATCATACTATTAAAGGTATGTGAAAAATCTATAAGTGATTTTTGTTTTATTTTTCCCTCTTTCTCCCTTTCTTCCTTCCATCCTCTCTTCTTTCCTTCCTCTACTTCTTTCTTCCTTCCTTCTTAGCTTAAAATAACAGTTAATAACATAGACCCTATCATCTGAAGTTTTATTTATCCAAATGTCTGCAGCTCAAATCAGGTACTTAATGGCAGCACCTCTGATTCAATCTCCAGAAAATTTGAACCCTATAATCACCATAGAATAATAGATAAAAGAAGGGAGTTTTAGCATCAAAACCTATAAAATAATACATTTATTTTAAGAAGATAGGCTCAGTCTATGAATTCTTATCATGATGCTTATTATCAAAGACATTTAGTAAGTGATGATTTGATGTCAATATAATTATAGGCATCATTTATTGGAAAAGCTGTGGTAAAAAGCCTTTTCAAGTATTTTAACTACATATAAGTAAATACTGTAAGTGCATTTAGTCAGTTGCTGTACTTTGAAATTGTACGAAATGCATTTTAACAAATGTATGAAATATGAACTATGTTTTTTTAATCATATAGATCAAGGGCTAAAAACAATCTCTCATATAAGGAGAAACCAAAAGCTGTGATGATGGAGAGCTGGGGCACATTCGTTAGGTGTTGAAGGAAAAGTACTTACACTTTTGCAATCTAATTTTAGAGTATGGAAAATGTGAAAAAGAATATGTCCAAATTACTGTAAGTAAACTTGAAATCTAGTAATTAAGATTTAAGTCTTGATATGCTTGAAACCAGAGATGCATCTAGTGGGATTTATCATACTCTAAGAGATTTTTTACAAAGAATGACTTAGACTTTCACTTACAAAAATAATAGCAATAATCATAATTCTATAGAGAACATTGGGCTCTGGACTCCATTTCCTGAGAAATGATGTCACTATTATGCATCAGTATGCCAAGGAAAAGGAGTCAGTGGAAGGGGCTGGGAGATGTTGATGAAGAAGGTGCTGACTTAAACCTTATCAGCTTCTTAAAGATTGTTTGGTCTGTTGTTCTGGTTCCTTCCTCAGGAAGCTGAGATATGCATGGCTGCTTCTTAGATGAGTCATCACCAAACTGTGTTGTGGCATGGTAGGGAAGAAGCCTATGTCAGGAAATTTGGGGGACGGAAGGACACTCCTGCGTGTCTATGACTGGTAAGCACAGTTGATTCAGTTCTGCACATAATGAGGCTGAGGTCAGCGGCTCAAGCCCTGGATGGGCCAATTAACTCTGTGCAGGGATCACCGACTGCATATTTAACCCTGGCTAGCCAGGTGTCTTGCACATATGAGCCACTCATAAGAGACTGGACAAGTTACTATATACACAATAACACAAAAACTCCTCTTAGTCCTGGAAAACCAACTCAAGTGTACTATAATCACTTTGTTGGCACCAATTTCATTTATAGGGAAACCTGATCAGACTCTTTAGAAAATTAAAGTCATTTTTCACATGGAATTATCATTTTCAATAAAATAAATATTCTTAAAATCATGTTGTTGAACTTGTTCTCAAAATAGTGGCTTGTGGCCCTAATTTCAGGGGGGGAGGTATGATAATAAATAATACTTTCTCCACATAAACTACTCCTTTGAATTAGATAAAATTAAATACTAAAAGGCTAAAATAATAATCTTTAAGACCATTAATGACCTTTAGAAATAGTTTAGACACCCCTTGCAGAATTGTAATATTGGTGAAATTCCATTATTGAAATATTGGTTTTATCTCTGGTGAGATTATGTAGTAGGTATATGTTATGTAAATAATGTTTGTATTTTCTTTTGGGAAATCACTCTTTCACTCTTAGTCCACATCTTTATGTAGGATGTCTTCAGTTCTGAGATCTAGGAGAAGCCATGGGATTCATGCCTGACCCTTGAAGTACAACCAGTAACTTTTTTTTGAGAATTATTGGAAAAGAGGGATTTTCCTCTACCATGGTTACTTGGGTAGCAAGATGGAATGTGGAAAATGCCAGGGCCACTAGGAAGAAAGTACCTACCTGAAAATAAAGCTAACATGGAGAAAAGCATGGTCCTGGTGGGGGGTGGGGTGGGGCAAAAACAAAAACAAAAAAGTCCTGATGACTTTTTGAGCCCCTGGATACAACCATACCTGAAAGTAAACTTTGGGACTTCAGCGTTTTATGAAGTCAATAATTCCCACTCTCTTTTTTGTGCTCCATTCTATTTGATTATATGTCTATAACTTTCAAACTTCAAATAGCTAATTAATAGAAATAAGAATCAGAATCAGAACTTTTAGTTAATGTAACAAATGTTTATTAAACACTTACTTTGGGCTTTAGACTTAATCATTCAGCTCTGGTTTTATAGAATCCAATAGAATAATATTTTCATATTCTGTATGATGAAATTATAGTGATACATAAAAAAGTGGAAAAGATGATAAAATGTACATTCATTTAAATAGCATAAAAAGTAACATCTCCAAGCAAAAGGAACATGAACATTGATTCTCCTTCTGTTTTTGCAACAATAGTTGTGCCATTTTTGTTTAAAGACCTGTAATGCTAACAAGGGCAGACAGGTGTTTTAAAATGACAATGTAAAATTACACATGAATATTGAAATAATGAGTCTGGAGGGCTGGATGCTTTGTAAAAAGTATCTTTTGTAGCATTGATCTGCCATGTTGGCCAAGCTTGAATGAAGCAGCAAGCTCAGTGAACTCAATCACGTGGAATGTCACATCTGTTGCAAACATATTACATATCATTACTGGTACCTTTATATTCGATTGATTTTTATTATGTGCATGAATGGGTAGGTTAGTTCATAGAGACAGAGGTCACACTATAGAAAATAACATTTTTATTTAAGAAATACATGATATAATGTCCTTGGTGGGGTTTAATCATACAGTGGGTCACTAATGTTGAAGACATCGGGATGAAATATCAAAACCAACTCCAGCATTGTCTGGGTGGCTCAGTCGGTTAAGTGTCTGTCTTCGGCTCAGGTCATGATCCCAGGGTCCTGGGATTGAGCCCCGCATCAGGCTCCCTGCTCAGTGGGAAGTCTGCTTCTCCCTCTCCTTCTGCCCCTCCCCTCTGCTCGTGCTGTCTCTCACTTGCTGTCTCTCTCTCTCTCTCTCAAAAAAAGAAAAGAAAAAGCCACTCTAATTTGAGGAGGAAATACAACTATTTTCATTATGAAGCATTAACATCCAAATAACTTAAAAAAAGAGGAAACTTCAATTCTAGATTCTCTCTCCTTTCTACTTTGGCTTTCTAAAATACATCAGATTTGTTGAAAACCACAAAAAAATTTAAGAGATGAGGTACAGTGCCAAAGGGTGAGTGGCTAGAATAAAAGTTGAATATACTTTTGATACTGCCTTTTGTGTTGTTATTCTTTCCTCAAGGTCTCCTATGAATGAGAACTCTTAATAGAGAATAAAGTGGCATTTTTTTTTTGTCTCTTCCTTCCATCTTTTACATTATGACATTATGTTACATTTTCTTTCAAACTTTCCCTGTCAACTTGAATAGTTAGTAATGCAGAAAGTTCTTTTATGTGGCTGCTGGTGGAAGGAGTAGGATCATAATTCAGATGTTATGTTTTCCTTTGGGTCAGTGCACAACTTTCTTTCCTATCTAACAAACAAATGATGACTCTAGATCAGAAAGATGAAGATCAAACTCAAACACCCTAAATGGATGAGTTTCCTTTTTCCTCTTACAAAAGAGGAAATGCCACTTTCCCACCCCTTCCTCTGAAAATGCATGACCTGCTCCTCTCCTCCTGGGAGTTGCAGAGAAATAAGGGTTCACAACACACAGCTCATCTATCTGGCCATGGTGTTTTCTATCCCTAAATTAATATGCCTCTTGGCCTCACTGATAACCCTTTAAGGAAGATTTAAATCTATTTCCTCAGGGTCCAAATCAAAAGATTTTTGTCTAGAATAAATCTGAGAGTCCTAATGACAAAAAGAAATTCTTCATACACAAACAAATGAAAAACAACAACAAAACCTTAGAAAGAGAATGAGCTTTTGTCTGATTATGAAGACAAAAAGTGTGTGTGTGTGTGTGTGTGTGTGTGAGAGAGAGAGAGAGGGAGAGAGAGGGAGGGAGGGAGAGAGCGGGAAAGAGAGAGGAGAGAGAGTCTTGATTCCTTTGTATCTCTTGATAGGTGGATGATGTTTGCCTAGGACAACTATCGTGGTATTACAAAACTGTCTCCTCAACCATGTCATATATTGCTAACTACTTGGTTCATTTCGTTTAGACAGAGTAATAATTAGTTTAAACACAAATCTGAGCCCCTGTGTTGTTTTCTCTCCGCTTTGTTTCATGATAGTATGAGCATGACTGTAAGAATGACAGCTCATTATTTCATGTGAAATAAACCCTTCTCATTTCTTTAAACACCAACCATCATCCCCATAAAAATGAAAACTAACTACACTAAAAGCAACTCAATGAACAAAGGGCAGACATCTCTGATGCACAGTTTAGAAATAGAAACCAATTTGGAATCCGAGAAACCTGAAGTTGGTTTGATGTTTCCCCATTTACTAAATGGCGGAAGCTCTTCAATTCTAAGAAGGGAGAAAAGGAACCATGGGTATTCAATGAGGCAGAGTTATTAAAACCCATGGCTCATACCATATACACGCAAAAATGTGAGTTCTTCCCAATTTCATTTGAAAAGACTTTTGAAAGTCTCCTACGTGCCAGACACAAAGCCTGGCAGTGTGGGTAGGACAGGTGAGGGTGTGGTCCACTCAGAGCGACGGGTCCCTGCAGAGCCTGGCCCCGGAGGGCGCCACCAGCTGCTGGACAATAATAGCAACTGTGCCTACTTTTGGTCTAGGCCTCTTTCTCTTTAAGTGAAGACTTTTCTCAAGGCTCTGTTCTCTACCCTCTTCTCTCTCACATTTCTTCCTTCTGTGGTAAACTCGTTAATTCTCATCTCAACTCTCTGGAGCTCATCTCCAAACCAAAATTGGAGTTTTCTCCAACTCTCAAAACCAACTCCATGAGATTATGGGTCTTGTAATTGGAAAAATAGAAATAAGAACTCATCTTCTTCTCTGCCCAGAGTGTTTCCTTCTGACATTGAGGTTTTTGTTAAGGACTGTAGCATTCATGCCACTCTCCCAGTTAGACAGTTATAAGAAGTGAGAGAAGTACGGGGCGCCTGGGTGGCTCAGTTGGTTAAGCGACTGCCTTCAGCTCAGGTCATGATCCTGGAGTCCCGGGATCGAGTCCCGTGTCGGGCTCCCTGCTCGGCAGGGAGTCTGCTTCTCCCTCTGACCCTCCTCCCTCTCATGCCCTCTGTCTCTCATTCTCTCTCTCTCAAATAAATAAATAAAATCTTTAAAAAAAAAAAAAAAAAAAAAGAAGTGAGAGAAGTACGGTGCAGGGTTTAAGAACAAGCTTTATGGGGGGAAGTCTGCTCAGGTCCAACCCAGCTGTCACTGGAATAATAAAGTAACTTAATACCTTAATCCCACGTTGCTGTGGTACAGATGAAATTTTACAGTTAATGATACTGTATTGTATATCTGAAAGTTGCTGAGAGAGTGGACCTTGAAAGTTCTCATCGCACACAAAAAATTATGACTATTTATGGTGATGGATGCTATTGTGATGATCGTTTTGCAATACCTACAAATATTGAATCATTATGCTCTACAAATGTAATTATATGATGGTACTGGCCAGTTATATCTCAATAAAAATATATACATTTTATAATATATGTATAGTTCTTAGGATTGTGCATAGCATGTAGTTAGCACTGTAAAGATAGTTTGTGTTGCAGTAAACACTTTTATTTGCTGTTCTAGAAGTATACGCTCAGTATTTGCACCAGGATGGAATTAGGCTCCTGTCCCTTATATTTCTGCTTGTCTGATCACCTGATCATCATGAAACTCTAATCATCATTCTCAAACATCGAACAATCTGCTGCAACTATATCTAACAGATAAGAATTTTTCTTCTTTACCCTCAACATATATAATAATTCCTGTATTTTTGGGATGCCCGGGTGGTTCAGTCAGTTAAGCATCTGCCTTTGGCTCAGGTCATGATCTCAGGTTCCTGGGATCGAGTCCCGCATTGGGCTCCCTGCTCAGTGGGGAGCTTGCTTCTCCCTCTCCCTCTGCCTGCCTGTCACTGGGCTTGTGCTCTCTCTCTCTCTCTGATAGCTAGCTAGCTAGCTAGAGAAATAAATAAATAAATAATCTTAAAAAAATAATTCCTGTGTTTTCTGCTTCGTGGTAATACTGTTTGTATACTCATCTTATCCCTTTTAATTAGTAAGATCTTAAGGTCAAGAAACTGTTTCTTACCCGTTTTTGAACCATCAAATTATATATTTTTTGAATCCTCAAAACAAAAGCTTATTCATTGCGGGGACTGGATTGTAAAACTACTTTGAATTGAGTGAAAAATATTCCTCTACAAGACATTAGAATTGAATCATATGTTACTAAATTTTAAATTGGATGTCCTGCAATCTCCTTTAGTTGTAGTTGCATAATTTATATGAGAAAAAACACTATTTGGGATTTTACTATGTTATTGTGATTGAATACCACTTACTTGAGAATGTGTAGTAAATGGACACAATAAGTTATGGAGGTAAGGTTCTGGGACACCCATGTGGAGTAGTTGATGAATTACTTAACCCATCAATTTTACAGCTCTTTTCCCCCCTGAATAAGAGTACTAATGACACCGGTGACTTGAATTTATTGATTAAGGAATTTAAGTGCATATTTAGGAAAGAGATCCTAAGATGACTGATGTTCTTTGCTTGGTGTGACCTTCATAATGTTAAGTTTTTTCTTTTTAAAAGTTAATTCAGGATTGTTAGGATAGGGGAACATTGCAATGTGTGCTCTGCACTCCGTGTAATACTAGGAAGGATGACAGAGTAACCCATAGAAGGAGATGGAGAAATGAACCAAAATCTGGCAGAGATACAATTTCTCTGGGGTTGGGACATAGGGAATGAGCACCAACAAAGCTTTTGCTAACACTTCCACTTGGGTTTGTATATCATAAGAGATACCTGACGTTCCTTCTCAGCTTCCAAACACAGTTTCTTATCCTATGGTGGAATCATGTAGTGTTCTCTGCCTGGAGCCCCATCAAGTTATCCGTTTATTATTTCACTAATTCTTTTTCCCAATATATTTTAAGCACCCACATCTTTCATACATAACAGCAGGTACTGGGGGTAGAATGATTAATGAGATAGGGTCCCTGCCCTCACAGATTCAGAAACAGGATTAATTTTAATTAATTAATTAATTAAAGACAAGATTAATTTCAATACTCTGAGATAGTCTCCCTCCTAGTTCCAAAGTAATTATACTTTTCATTCATCCCAAAATGTGAAAAGTGATGAGTCTTGCTTTATGAGTGAGCTTCCTGGTTCTGTGGATGTTATGTTGGCCTTTAGCTCTAAACTTCACAACTATTGTGTTTTGTTAGATTTGGGCAACTGTCCTATATCATCTTATTTTCCATCAACAGTTTTTAAACCCAATAGTTTTTGAAAACCAATAATATCTTGTCAGCATTCAAGAATCATCTCAAAAACTCAACTTAGTAACAAGAGCACTGAGTAGTTTGTTTTTCTTCTATTTGAGTGTATCTCAGGATCTACCTGTGGAAATGAGATCTTGGTGTGAGCACTGGCAAATTTTGAAAGCATGTTTAGCCTAAACTTTTGTGGAGATGTTCCTCCTCTGACAAGAAGTAGCTGTTTGGGCACAGGAACTGATTATTCTTGAAGTGGCTCTTAATAGCTTCCTAGCTATTTTGCTAAATTTTTTCAAAAGCTATACAAATTTAGCTTTCTTGGAATAAGGGTGGAAGAAACATTCCAATAGTAGGATTTCCTGAAAGCACAGTGGAAGGTATCCTGATACTCTAATGAACACTTGGTAGCCACAGATCTGGTCCCGCAAATCTTTTGTACTAATGATTCAATCTGCATCTTCGCTTCCGCAATAACATCCACTAATGCAGAAGATGAAACAGAGAAATGATTCTTCAACGGAAAGGAAGAAACAGAAAAGAAAAGTATAGTTGCTGAGCTGTTTAAAGGGAAGTCAAAAAAACACCTTGTCTTACTTACCACACTGCTAAAACAAACAGTTGGAAAAAACCCATAATTTAGCCCGAATAGTCATGTCTGGTAACTGAGCAGTGTAGTGTAAATAGCATAAAATTTAAAGTGGAACAGAATTAAGCTTAAATTCCTGCCCCACCCCCACCCACAGCACTACTTTTGTGGGACATGACTTACAGACCTTCACTTTCCTCAGCAGTAAAGTTGGAAAATATAATACTTACTTGTTAGAAGCCTTAAATAAGTATGTACTATACTGATCATAACATCAGATGCACTTGATAAACAAATGTAGTCCTCACTCTCCCAATAAAGGAAAAAGAAAAAAATATATAAACCAACTATAAAGAAAATTTTGCAAAATACTTTTTTTTTCCTATTAAGATAAATAAAACTGTTGTTTGTGGATAAATAGCTTTTAAAAACCATGCCAAATAATTAAATAGGGAAAACAGTCTTATTCATTTCTAACTGTTCAAGAGTGGATTTCTGAGCAGCAAAGTGGCTTTTATTCTATTTTTGTCCCCACTGGAATAAGCATGCTTTCAAATGTATCCTATTGGTCAGGAATTGTCTTGACTCCCATGAGTAATCTTTTCCCAGCTGTGTCTATATAGGTAAACAACACAAAGACTTATGAAATTCCTTCAGTTATTAGACCATATCCAAGAGTTCCCTGGCTTTTATTTTGAACTAATATGCATCAATGGTGGATACAGAAGGAACATCCAGGTTAAATATAGCTGTGTCTTAAAGAGCTGACCTGAAGAATTGAACACATTGTGGTTAATGGTGACCCTCCCTGCACTTTGCTATTGGGTGTGGATTTCAGTGAAACTTCATATCCAGTAAGACCTCCCTGGGGAAATCAGTTCTGGACATTGGAACTCTGCCCTCAGCTAGATGGGGCCATCTTTACAGAAACACTCCATCAAGACTCTCCCAATGGTAACCCCCATTTGATAAAGTTGAAGAGATATGTCCTCAGATCACCCTGTCTAGAGAGCAAAAGAAGAAAATAATAGTAGATATTTGTTATATTGGGAAAAAGTACACATATGTGCCTCATGTCGTGAATTCTTGACAAGAAGTCTTTTAAAAAGGCTTCACTAGATATATAGAAATATATGTCTATTCACATTTGTCATGTTAGAATTGTTTCTGAAATTGCATCATTTATTTCTGGGTTGAAGAATCACTATCGGCATCTTCATGACAGTAAATGTTTATATAGCCCTTACTATATGACAGACACTGAATATACAAAGCCCTTTACATCTATTAACTCATTTTAATTCTCTCTCCAACCCTAATGAAAGGAGTATGACCAGTTTCATCATTTATGAAGGAAGAGTTGGCTGAGACCCAGAAGAGGAGCCATCTCAATGTCATTCAACTAGTGTGGTGTCACCCAGATCTTTGTTCTTCTATATCAAACCATCTTTTCAAAAAGTTACTTGATTCTAAGAAGTTGAAAACAAAAAGGCTAAGTAAAGCATTCTTCCAATTTAGCAGGAAAATATTTTACCTGGGAAGTTCCTTCTGTAGTCATTCAACCGTTTTTTTTGGATGTATATATATATATATATATATATATATATATATATATATATATATATGTAAAGACCAGATAGCTGAGTTTTTTTGGGGGGGTGGGGGTAGAATTTAGAAAAAGGGTATAATTGTCACCTTACTGGTTAGAGGCAGTTGGCAGATTGGTGGCCAACATTTTAAATCCTCCCCAAGTTACTTAAAAATAAAGAAAGCATCACCCAGTTATCCCATTCCCCCACCCACCTCCCTTTCCACAAGCCTCAGTTTGTTTTGCGGAGTCTCATCTGGTTTGAATTTAGATAAAAAAAATAAAGAAATCACTGTATTGAATATTAGGACATGGCAGCATCTGTAGACACGGTGGCTTCTTTCTATTCTGCACCCAGCGATTGAGTTCATTTTCCATAGGTAAGGAAAGAATTGATCACAGAGGTGGGAACTGACTAACCCAGAAGTGCTGTAAGAAAATACACTGTCCACTAATAGAAAGTATGTCTGCAATCCTGGAAGGATGTGATGACAGACTGCAAGTATTTCTGTGGACATAGCAGCACCTGTCTATTCTATGTTAATAATAAAGGGGGTTATGGACAGGGTATTTTGGCTTCGAGTACACTTTAAGAGGTAAGGAGAGAATATACATTGGAAGGAGAATAGATGCAAATGTTCTCAGAGAATACTGATAAAGGGAAAATGACTCCCAGTGTGACAAAGCAGGTATGGGAGAATTTTATTTTTTTTATTTTATGTTATTTTTTATTTTTATTTTTTAAAGATTTTATGTATTTATTTGAGAGAGAGACAGAGGGACAGAGAACAAAGGGGGTGGGGTAGAGGGAGAGGGAGAAGCAGACACCCTGCCAAGCTTGGAGCCCATGACTCTGAGCTCAATCCCAGGACCCTGAGATAATGACATGAGCCAAAGTCAGCCGCTTAACCACCTGAGCCCCCCAGGCCTCCCCTAGAGAATTTTAGACTGTATCAACAAAAGGTTAACATTCTCTCCAACTCTTCCTACCAGGACACAGATCCAAATACATGTTTTATGTTGTAATTTTGAGTTAGACGAAGGTGACAGCTATGTTCTAGCCATGGTCTACTATACTAAAATGACTTGTTTCTATTATTTTCATTCTCATGTTACCTTTTAAAAATATTCTTGCAAATATCTAAAAATCATACATACCATTTAAATTTTTTTTTCATTTTTAAATACTTATTTCTCCCGAAGATTTTAGGCATTCTGATCTCCTGCTCCATATGCCATTCTGAGACTCCTTATACCAGAGCCAATTTTTGGTTTTACTCGATTTCCTTTGATAGGAATATTTTTATGCATTTTTATGTTGGAAATTGTAGTTCATATTCACTTCCATTAACTATTTTCAGAGTATTAATTTAGGGTCTGTTCCTAGGTGGGACTTTCAATTGGTTTTTGCAGTTAATTTGAGTTTTTTTTTTTTTCTTGCAGAATTTGGATTTCCCTTTAAAAAGATAAAATGTAGTAACAATCAGAATGGGGCGGCGGAGGGGAGAATGAAGTGTTTCACTAAAAGGTCTGCTCCAATTTGTGCATATACTTCAGGACAGTATTTAAAATGTTGTGTTTCTAGGCTTATTTCATATTTTTTTGAGGAATTGTTTTTTTACAATAGTTAAAAGATTAATTCACTTTATTTTACTGTTGTATGTACATATTTTATAACCAAATTTTTTGTCATTTTACATCTTTATGCTTTCCGACAAAATGCATGCTGTGGAGGACAATCTCTGTTGGGGCTGCATGCCACATCATCCCACATTAAATATCACCGCAATGAAAGGTGAACCTTTACAAATGCATGCCAATTTAATGATGCAAGGAATGTTTTATAGACTCTAAGTGTTTTCTGTTCTGGTTTTCATATAAAAATTATATAAATGAAAGAAATAGTTTTTGAATACTTGGCTTACAATTTTGACCTTTATATATATAAATGTTCCTTTTTTTTTTTTTTTTCTTTCAGTGGTTGGAGAATAACTTCTCCAAATGCAGAGCCTTATTGTAGTAAAAAAAAATATGCTTAGAATACAGCATGATTATTATATAGTTTGATTTCCATGATAAATATGCAGCCAACAATAATTCTGTATAATGAAAACAATCTTGGAGATTTTTTAAAGGGTGATTTCCATACAAATTCAATGCAATATTTAATTCAAGGAGCTGTGGGCCAGGATAAGTTGGATCACGTATGACAGAGAACCATAGAATGTTGACCAGTTAGAATGATAATAATGGTAAAAGGTGAAAGAATTGGATCCAGAAGAGAGAGTGGCCATAACAATAGTATCAGGATAAGTAAATTCAAACCAAGTTATTTTCTCAAATCTTATATACAATTCATTTTTTTTAAGTTTGTTCATTTAAGTAATCTCTACACCCAACATGGGGCTTGAACTCATGACTCTGAGATCCAGAGCCTCACATTCTACTGACTGAGCCAGCCAGGCACCCCTACAATTGATTTTTTAAATTCATTTATTTAACAATCATTATTGAACTCCTACTTGGTTTTAAGCACCATGCCAGGAGACAAAGTGCTAACTAGAACAAACCCATTATCTGCCCTCATAGAACTTATAACCTGGACTACTATAATTTCTGAGCCATGATATTTCTGGACTTGCTAAATACCTATAAATTTACTGTGCTAGGGTGCATCAGGGAAATAAAAATGTTCCTTAGACAATTTAATTAAAGCTGGAAAAGTGGAGAGCCAAGATTTATGAGCAGAAACACAATGTGCCAATGCATATTCTGGAAGTCTCCATAAGTATAAAATCAGTCATCCCCAGGACCAGCAAGCTCAGACTTAACTTCCAGGGACCTATGCTTTAGGGGCTTCTGATACTATCTTAGAACAACAGTCATAATTTGAGGAGGCAGCTGAAACAGAAGAAGGGAGTAATTACATCATCGGACATTAAAAAAAAGAAAGAAAGAAAATAACAACAACAGTAAAACTCTAAAACTTGTAGACAAACAACTAGTTCATAACTATCCGTTTCACTCCTTTCCCCATGTGCATCAGAAAGAGGACAACACAAGTAGTGAAGCACGTGGGTTCTGGCACCAGACTGCCAGGTTTTCAGCCCTGCTTTACCACTTTCCAGCCGTGTGATTTTAGGCTATGCCTCAGTTTCCTCATTTATACAATGGTGCCGGCTGCACCTTCCTCATAGGGTTGTGAGAATAAAACGCATGAATATCTATACCTCTGCTTAGAACAGCGCCTGGCACAGTGGTCCGTAGCTCCTTTCAGCGTTAGCTTTTGTTATTGAAGTCACACAGTTAATGGGGGTAAGTTTATCTCCAGGTTCATATTTTCTGATTATCCATAAACCCCTCCTGTGGCTAGCTGAGCTCTGAAAAAATGGAAAAAAATGGAGGAACCGTGATTGTCCTAGGCAAGATGTTTGGGTCCAGTGATAGCAAGCACTCACCTCTCCGAAGTCAAAGGAAGTAGAATGTGAGTGTAGATGCGCTTCTCTCCATCTTACTTGAGGCTCTTGGACTAAGAGCAAGAGAAAAACAGGGAGGTTCGGAGATTCTCTTTTACAGTGATTTCACTTTGTTGTTGCCATTGTTTAGAACGATGCTTCGGTCTTAGTAGCAAACAGATATAGTGTGATTTACTTAGAGTAGTGGTTCTTAACCGGACATACCATCCCTTGGAGGTTGTTCGGAAAATGTGGTAGGGCATTTTGCTCTTATGGCAAGTGGAAGGATACCTCTTATCATTTAGTAGGCAATTGCCAGGGATGCAGGAAGCTCTGGAGGTGTACAGAAAAGTCCTGCACAAGGACTGGTCGAATGGCCCTGTCTGACTTTCTTTAATGCTCCACTGAGTCTTCATGGAAGGGAAAGACCTGTTCATTAATAACCAAGCCTAAGAAAATCAAGTATTTTTGTGAATCGTTTTAGTACACGCAGATTTTTTTCATCTTGCAACTACTGTTTAAATTGAGGAAAGATGGTACTTGGTTATGTTAAAAACTTTACCAAGAGTGGTTCGCCATTTCTCACAATCACATCACCAATGGCATTGTGTTTCTCTGGTTTCTGAAGCAACGGTACAACAAAAATGAATCAGTTTGCATTTTTAAAAAGATTTTATTTATTTGAGAGAGAGAGAGAGAGAAACAGCATGAGAGGGGAGAGGGTCAGAGGGAGAAGCAGGCTCCCCGCTGAGCCGGGAGCCCGATGTGGGACTCGATCCCAGCACTCCGGGATCATGACCTGAGCCGAAGGCATTCGCTTAACCAACTGAGCCACGCAGGCGCTTTTTTGCATTTTTATCGGTAGCATTCACAGCGATGATACCTATAGGAGTGAGCATTTACCTATTTCATTATGACTGCTTGCACAGTCATGTCTAAAATGTACAGATTGAATGTATAATATTTTGTTATAAATTAACTTGTCTCCATTAATGATTTATGTTTTTGAATTGTGTATTGATAGATGATAATAACTGTGAATTTCATATTGGGAGAGTAAAAGTGGCACTATAAAAATATTTGTTATGTAAGAGAGGTATTGAATTGGTCGGGTCAGGAACCAATGGCCTGTAATCTTGTACCCAAAAGGATAGTTCCAGATACTAAAAGTTTCTAAGAATAGTTCTGTCTGTAACGTATTTTTTTCTGCAACATTGTATGTTCCAGACTTTTCTTGTCTCTAATTTTCATTTGTTTGCGTGTGTGTGTGTGTGTGTGTGTGCATTTCCAATGATAGAAAATCAGTGAGGAAGTTAAAGATTTCACTAATTTAATTTATTGTATTCACAACGTGTTCTGTTTTTTCTGTCTTTAAAAATAAACTGATAAAAATACCAAAATACTAGAATATTTCATTGATTGATATCTTCTTAATTTTTTAGATAATTTGAGAATACTATTAGATACTACGTTTGTGACTAGCTCCAGCAGGCAATGATGATGCTGGGAAAACCAGAAACCTGATTATTAACCAGAAATATGATCACTCAGGTCATTGAGTATCCATTTATAAGTTTGCTTTACAAAAACAATACTCCATCAGAAAACCACCATCCTTTAACTCTCTGATTATATTGTCATGCTTTTATAAAATATTCTGCAAAAATTCCAAATTTAAATCTTTGCAGTGATATGAAAAACTCTACACGTGCATTTATATTTTCAATTCCTATAATAGTTTTACAAATGAAAACAAAGGCAATAAAACCAGCCATAGGATGTTGTAAAGCGATCATTACAGAACTACGGAAAATTGATTATATAGAATACCAAAACTTTTTAGAATTGACTTTATAAGAAAAATCTTATTAAAAAAACACTATTGGCAGAAAGGGAAATATGAAAACAATAGGAATATACATGACAACTAGTGAAATAGAAGATGGAATATAAATGTCGTATTAAAATGTGAACTACTAAAACGTAATATTACTTGTTTATATTACTATGAGTATCTTAATGGAGAGAAAAATCTTGAAATGGCAAGGAGATGAACTGGATGCCTCAGATTCATTTTCTGTGATTATTAATGAATCATTATATTCCATCTCAGGACCATATCTTTCCCAGTACTTGCATGTGTGCTGTGCCCTTTCTCCGGTAAGGTATTTCCCAGCAACACCATGTGTTCATCAAGACTCAAGAATAACAGACTTCAAAGCCATAGACCTCAGGCTGACAAACCACAAAATCTAGCAAAAACCCAAACTGCTTGAAGAACCGGTCCCGAAGTCAAGAGAGAGCTCCTTTCTGTTCAGACACCTTTGATCTATGCCCCCAGAGTATTTTATTTGTCCTTCTGTCAATCTTTGTGTAATGTTCCTGACCATTTCTTAATCAGTAATTGTTACCTTTACTGTTTCTCCATCATCATTCAAACCTCTGTCTAGAATTCAGCCTCAAGAAAAAAAATCCTGCAAGAGGGCAACCACATGGATGGATCTGGAGGACATGATGCTAAGTGAAACAATCTGGTCACAAAAGGACAAACACAGAATGATTCCACATCTATGCAGTATCTGAAATAGTCAAACTCATAGAAGCAACGAATTGAAAGTGGTTGCCAGGTGCTGGGGTAAGGGCAAAGTATGGAGTTACTAATCTACAGGTATACAATTTCAGTTATGCAAGATAAGTAAATTCTGAAGATTTGCTGTTCAACATGTTTTTATAGATAACAATACTGTATCATACACTGAAAAATCTGTTAAAAGGGTAAATACCATGTTAAGTGCTGTTACTACAATAAAAAATAAAATTCCATAAACCCCTTACATTTCAACAGAAGCTCATTAAACACAGAAATTTAAGCCTGTTCTTTTAGTCAACCTTAGAGAAAAATATCCACAGAAAATCCTGTTGATAAATAACAACTTCTGTAATGCAAAGTGAATAAAGTATCATCATCAACAATAATATAATATATATTAAATATATTAAAGAGAAATATCTATATGTATATGTTATATATTAAAGAGAAAGCAAGCTTTCACTCTTGGAATACTTTATAATATAGTTGCTCCTGATGGTGCTTTTACATGACTAAAGAAAAATGATTCAAGCCATAATTCAAATATTACATTTGAAACTTTGTTTCTGGTAAATATTTTTGTTCTATAATAGCATATGATAGAGAAAATTCCAAGTCAGGTAGGCTTAGTTTGTTTACTTGGAAAATATTAAAAAATGCTTTGGAGATTAAACCCATAATTTACTAGATTATGCTGTTGTAGTTTCTCTATTGTATTGATTGTGGTAATTATGGATCCTAGGACAAAATATTCATGGGAAAGTTTTTTCATCTCCCCATGTAAATGCTCACCACCCCCTCTGCCCCCTGCCTGCTTTCCATCAATTCTAGCCATCCTGAGTGCCATCTTCATCTACCCAGCGAATGTATCTAAATTTCATCCTCATGATAGAATCAGAAGAATTCGTGAGAAATTAAAAAAAAAAAAGTGGCTGCAGAAATACTGAAGTAAAAAGGATGTGGAATATTTCCAAAGCAGGTCTCTCTTCCTGACGCTCTCTGCAGCCTGAATTTAAGGTCAGCTTCCCAGCGGGACTTAAAGGGACTCAAATGCTCCTAACCATGTTTGAGCAATCGATGGTGATCAAACAGCTGCTGTGTTTGCCCACATTTTCTCCTGCACTGGGACCCAACTGCTCTCTCCTTAGGTCAGAAGGAAAGCTCTGATTGATCTCATTGGGAGCTTTGCCAGGGAAAGGACAATAGTATTGGGTTCCCGACATCGAACTAATTTTTTACACAATAGCCAAGAGTCAGATTGCCATCTTCAGCAGCATCGTGGAGACTAGAGAGAGAATAAAAACAAGGTGGGTACATATTTGAGAAGAATGATATTCTGGGCAATTAATAAATTGCTGTAAAAAGGCAATCCTACTTTGCATTGCCCAAAAATAAATGTGTTAAGAAAATGAAAAGTTATGAGAATCAAATAATACCTGAATTATTTTATATTTTAAAAATCATGACTTTTTTGAGACCATTTTATCTAGAAAAGCAAGGATGCGAATGTGTGGATGTGTGTGTGTGTCCAGGACATGGTTAGAAACTTCTATCTTTCATGTTTGAAGTGTGGATCCAGGAACATCTCCATCCTTCATCTCTACCAGGAAAGTGTCCCCCATTCCCACTGCTGGTACACATTATTTGATAGGGTTGGGTCCACCGTGAAAAACCTCTTGTCTTTCCCCCATGGTGCCGCATACTATTCTCTTGCTTTCATGATGTGGTGAGAGAAGTAATGGGGAAGGAGGCTGCTGGGCCTCACGATTTCAGTGGCGCCTGACGTTTATTTGGCCCCAATAAATGTAACTATTAATCGCTGTTCAGATTTTCACTTGTTCAGAAATTAACATGAAAGAGTCTAGAAATAACTTTTCATTCTTCTAAGAATCAATGTTTCAGACTACATGAGGTTCTTTACATTTTGTCCTTGAAGATACATGCTCACATAATTTTATGTAAATACAACACTTAGAGCAAATTATATACATGCTTGGAACTTTGAAAAAGGAGTGTTTTGTTTTCTCTTTCACCTCTTTTTTTCTTCTCTCCTTTTTTGTATCACCTCTGACCCACTACCAGAACTCATGTTCACAAGTTCATGTTCCTCCAGGCTTATAAAATAACAACAAAAAATAAAGGTCTATATAACATCTCTATCATCTACCTATCTATCTATCACTATCATCTATCTATTTAACATCTATCATCTATCTATCTGTCTATCATCTATCATCTATCTATCTATCTATCTATCTAATATCTATCTTTGTACTAATCATCTATGTGCAGTCATGTAGAGAAGTTATCTTTGTCATTATTTTACAGAGTTGGGATCTTATAAAGACTCTTCAGAATCTTACTCTCTTCTCTCAGTGCCAGTGTGAAAACTGCCATTTCAGACAACACCACGGGGGAAAGAGGAATATAAAGGCACAGTAGCCCCGCAGAGGAAAGCACTCAACTACTCTTTTCCACTGGTGTCCTTGGCAGGAGACGCGGGGTCATCTGAGACTATTGTAATTAGGAAATTTGGCTCCAAGGTATCTACTACTCACAGTGCTGTTTTGGGGACTGAGCTCACTGTCTCATTTAAAAGTACAGAAACCTGTTCATCTTGTTTTGAGTATACTTGCCTGCAAATGCCCAGGTCCTGGTGGTTGGGCTGGCCCTCATCTCTTGGCAGAGCCCCCATCCTCTCTTCCTGGGCTTGAACACTAAGCTGGACACCGGCAGACCTCTTTTGTAATAACCACTTTGGAGGAAGAGGTTTAATTAACATAATGCAGCCTGGCAGTAGTCGATAGCATATGGAAAGCTGAAAATTCCCGCGAAGCCCGGCCTGTTCCATGTCCTCAGCCTCACTCATGCTCAGCGCAGGGGCAGGGAAGGATCCTTCTGTCTGCAGCTGCGGGGGGCCCTGTCTCACGACCGCTTTCAGTGCTGTGAGCACCATACTTCTGGCAATCTGGCCTCTCCCTGGGTTCTTCGCCCCCACCAGGTAATGGGTTTTCTTCTCTTTGATGCACTCTCAGCAGAATAATCCAATCCCTCAATTACCCTGAAGTTGGAAACACACATTACTGCTCTTTCCTCTTTCATGTGTCTTTCTCAAGTGGAAAAACTGCAGTAACAACAAAAAGCTTATTGGAAGACACCAGGAAACCTTCTGCAGCTTTCAGTTACTAAACTTTTTGACTCCCTCCTAGGAATAGGGCCAACAAGGTCTTTACAGTGATCGCATTTTACAACCAAATATATCATGTCCATTTCCTTTCTATTAAACAAATGTTTCGATCTCATACAAATAAGACGAAGACGGCATTATAAGAGCTAAAAACAACCATCCTCCCAAATGTTTTCAGGCATCGGTAAAGGAAGACAATGCAAGTCTAGAACGAGAGCATAGAGACGTTATAATAGAATGTCGCTGAAAGATCAGAATTGATGGAGAAATTGGACCCATTTCCTTCAAAGGGAAGGCTGCATTTCAAGAGAAGTTAATAAAATCAGAAGACACTATTTAAATAACGAAAACACCCAAGCGTTGGTGGGAAAATGAATCTCTCAAGATTATAAAGCAGACTTTTATTGCTAATCCTAGCCCAGTGACCTTAGCACTGCTGCTCTAAGGACATGGGTGGCCTACAGTGAAAATGACAGCACCCTGGTCCCCTTTCTTCCTTAGATTTAAAGGTCTTGGCTTATGAAGTCTTTCTTTCTTATCTTTAAAGCAAACTAGTTCCTTTTCACTATAGGTCAGAAATGCGTGTTCACAGCCTGATTTATTTTGCGCAATTGGAGGATAATTCTCATTTGAGCTATAGAGTACTCCAGTGCTTTCCAGGGGCTTACACTGGACGTGGGGACTCCATGGGTGTGTTTTGTTGAAATGTGATAGCGCCATACCCACCCACTCAGGTGCGTTTGTACATAGTACACTATCTGGCATACATCTCTATAATACTAATTCCTGATGATTCCTTAAAATTCCCCTTTTTCCTTCCAAATATATTTTTTCTTATCAATCTATAGATGTTTTTAATGATTGTATTTCCTTATTTATTTTCAACCTTACCTCCTAGTTAATCAAATTCTGAAAATTAAGTAAACAGGGTTGGAAATAGCAGACTGCATCTGACTTTATTAAATAATTTAATTAAAAATTTTAAAGATTGATTATCTTTGTTGAAATGGACAAAAATGCTGAGAACGACTAGATGATTTAAGAAGGGGCAGAATTAAAACCTCTCTCGTGGTAGACTGCAAAATATAATCACACATTCTCCCCATTCCTGTCCACCCCTTTGAGTATGGGCTGGGGTTGGGCTTCTTGGTGCATAGAATCCGGCCCGTGTGAGTCACGTGACCTAACATCCCGGGCCCCAGGTCATTTCGTAGCTCCCACCGTTGCCCTTTCCAGGGCTGGCTTCTGGGCATGCAGCATTAAATATATAAAATAAGTATATAAAAAATAAATATATAAAATAACAACAAAAAATAAAGGTCTAACATCTCTATCATCTACCTATCACTATCATCTATTTATCATCTATCATCTATCTATCTAATATCTATCTTTATACTAATCATCTATGTGATTAGTCCCTACTCAGAAGGGCCTGCCCTTGGTTCAATGCTCTGCTGCTGTCATCTTTAAACTCTTAAAAAATTTTAAACCAGAGGCCCCAAATTTTCACTTTCACTGGACCCTGCCAGTTCCATAGCCAGCCTAGCCTTTTTGAAGCTCCGAGATGACTGTCATCTGAAGGAATCAATGGAGCCTCCTTGAAAGACCACCTGGGAAGAAAGATTCACCTGTTTCAGCGATCCCAGCAGAGCTCAGCTGCTGGTTGACTCAGAGTTGAATGCAGCTGCATGAGTGAGTTCCAGGTGGGACCACAGAAATATTGTTCTGCCAACCCAGGCAGTTGTGAGCAATAAGAAATTAAGTTTGTATTAAGCCAGTAAATTTGGGGTGGTTTGTTGCATAACCGAGTCTCAAATAGTCACTGTAGGAACACGTATAACTTTAGAAGAATAGATTTGAATTAAAATACAAAGAAAATTTTTCACCACATTAAACCCTTAAATTCTGTTTTGCTAACCAATATTAATGCATTACTTGTGAAATCAAACTAAACAGTAAGTGGTTGCTTTAAGTTTTGTTTTTGAATGGGGAATACATAGAGACTAAAAATCCATAGACTTCAACTTGTGGATCGGTGGTCTGACTTAATGCTTGATTATTTGCAATGTGATTCAGACACATTATTATACTGAAATTTGCAGGTAACACCTACTTGTAGTGGTGTTTACATAGATTTTTTTAAAAAAATACGAAGTTTTTATAGAAATAGGAGTTCAAATAGCACTAGGAAAAAATCTTTATACAATATTATTTAATAGCCAAATGAATGAGAGAAAATGGCATTGCTTTAAAATTGTCATAATTTAAAAAGAACAAAAAGCAAAAGTGAAATAGATGGGACATAGCTCTAAAACTGAGTTGAGACAGAGTGTAGCAAGTTGACACAATTAAGCATGATTCAAGTAGTGTAAAATCTATTTTTAAACCCTTTTAATAAAAAAATGAACACATTCTCATTGCTTTTTACATGTTTTCTAAAGAAATTCTTGATAATTAATGTAAACTCTTTCCTCAGTTCTTCTGAGTCCTCAAGTCTTAAAAATGATACTACGATGATGGAAATAAGAACTGTTGTTACAATTAAAAATAAGGACAGTTAAATTAGGTCAGTCTTTGGTCTGTTAAAAAATAATTAAGAGTCTGAATCCTTTCTAATAGTATTATCTTGAGACAAAGGAGGTAATCTATACGATTCATTAGTATAGGGCTGTCTAGACATTTTAGATTTTCTCATGTTTGAAAATCAAACTTAGTAGTGAATGAAATGGAGTGCAAATATTTTCAACATAAGTTTTTTGGTATTAAGATAAGTCAACAATCTGCAGCACTGGCATCGTCAGGAGCATGGGTCACAAAATTTCATTTGAATATATTGCCTTTAATGTTCCTGAGCTTATTGAAATAATAGCTTCCTTCAGTACACATGAGTCGCTTTGTAAAAATAACATATTTGTATCTACTTAGGAGAAGCAAGCCCCATGTAGAATTACTGAGATATTCTGAATAATAAAATAAATGTTTCATTTCATTTTATTTATAGATCTTTACGATTATCTATTTAAGAGGCTTTTGTTGTGCACTTGAAATCGCAATAATGCCTTCTTAGTCCAGGACGTTAGCCAATCTCACATAGATACTTCTCTGTATTCTAATTCACACCTAAAGCAATGATCCCAGGCCAAGATGAAAAAGTGAAATGCTAAAGAGTCTGTTTTGATTCTTCTTGTGAGCAAATACTGCAAATTGTTTTTCAGGATTGATAGCACATTGAGTGAGTCTATACAGAATAGTTATATATTATTTAAAAATGTTTCTTAATGTTCCTGGTGGTTGAAGCCAATCTATGTTTATAAGAACTTTGCTAGTTTTGCAGAGTTGTGAAGTATGGAATATGTCAACATAAATAGTATTACATTTGGTGTTTGTTAGCTGAATACATGAGACAAATTCTGAAGCGTGAATAAAATATATGCTGGTGTAAGGACTCTTCATTGCTTTAGTAACTCAGAACAGTAGGATATAAAATTTGAAACCGAATTCCTATATCCAGCCAGTATTCAAAATGGTGTCCAATGGCCTAAAATAACATAATATCCATATAGAGGAAAATGCTTTAATAAATTGTAGCATAGCCATATAAAGTAATACAACAATAAAATGTTTGAACTGGAGCAATGTGTTTTAAAATGGTAAACACTAAAAATATATAATGTTGAGTATAAAAAGCCACCGCAGATGATAAAGAATGTTACCATCACATAATATTTTTAAAAAATGAAGAACAATGCTATATTTTGTTTACAGAAAAATACTTTCATAGTAGAATTATGAGAATGTTTAAGGATAATAAAAAGTGAGATTGTTATCTCTGGAGTATAGAAAAGAAAAGGAATTTGATAGTAAGTTATACACAGAAGCTTCAAATGTATTTGGAATATTTATTTCTTATGTTGGTTGGTTAGATATACAGCTCTTAATTTTACAATTGCCAGTACTTTTATGTTTGCCTGAAATATTTTATAAAAAGTTTTAAAGGTGATGTATCAAATATCTACTGCTATAAAACACTAAAGAACAACCTTAAATCTCGATGTCTTAAAACAATAAGCATTTACTAAGTGTACAAACTCAGAATATCATCCCTATTTGGCTTATCTCGGCAATTTTCAGGTCCTAGCTGGGCTCATTCAGGTGTTTGGGGATGAGCTTGATGTTACCTGGTATAGGCCGGTCTCCGTTTGTAAGACTAGGGGGACTCAGCTATCCTCCATGTATCTCTGGTCTTACTGAGCATGTCTTCAGGGTGATGGTAGCAGTTCAAGAGAGAAAACAGAAACCTGTAAGACCTCTTGAGTTTTGGTCTTACAGTTCTGTTGGTCAAAACAGGTTACGTGGGTGAGCCAAGAGTCAGAGAGAAAGATCACCCCAAATTCATATGTCAAAGAGTGTAAGTCCAGAGAGCTGAAGGATTTGAGCCATTATTCAAGGCCCCAGTCTGCTCTTAATGCTACAATTATTCATATCCGTCCCTTATGCAAAATATACTTACCCCTCATCTGATCACACGTAAGCTCCAACTCCAGGATCTTGTGATCTACATCAATTTGAATGTAGCTACTTTTAATCTGGTGTCTTATGAAACAAAGAAGACAAGTTTTGTGTTTCACACACACCCAGCGTATGGGTGGTGAAACAGCAGCAGGGTGATAACAATAAATGCTGCTCTTTGAAAAGACAAAGAATCTGAGGCTCTTTAGGGGTCACTCATCTCAAAATTCTGAAATTGCACTGTGTAAAGATAGCCAGGCCCTCTATTTTGGGCTTGGAGAATGTTCTTAGGTCGGTTCTGATACCTAAGAAAAGCTTTTCATTCTGTTATTCTCTACAGCCTTTAGCTCTACTCTCTGGGATATTTTTTTATTTTCCATGAGCTCCTTTGTTACATCTAAAGACAGTTGGGAAATTTACTCTATGAAGATCATCCAAAGCTTGTTTTCGGGTCATATACATTTAGGGTTCTAAAGATCTATTTACATTTTGCAAAATCTTAGTCCGGTTTTGATCAGCTGGATTGTCCTTCCACCAATTCATCTCTGTCAAAAATGTTGAGTGGATTTTAAATACTTAATCCAGTACACTTCGTGATCCAAAGCCACATTCCCTATTCTTTCTGAGACTTGCATCTCTCTCTAGACTTGTTTATAGTGCTTGGGTTGTACAGGCTGTTATGGGACTGGGACATTCATTTCTTAGGAGCCCTTTTGCCAGGTGAAAGGGTTATTAACTGCTTAATCCTTTCTGAGGTCATAATAAAGGGACCCATAGCATTGATTTGGCTTAATCGCTTATGCCAGGTCCAGCATGAAAGGCTAGAGATGAGAAACAGTTTTATCTTCCAATTTAGCAAATTCTGGCCCTTCTACCTTCCTTCTATTTGCACACTTCCAGTATCACTTTGAGCTCGTCTCTTGGAGTACATTTTCATATGTAGTTAATAAGAAACAACTACTCTTTTCAACTTTTTGACTGGAAATCTTTGTGTTCAAGATTAAATACTTATTAGTTACATTTTTAGTCTTGTAAGTTAAAGCAGGTAAGAGGTTTACCGCATGTTTTTGCAACTACATAACACACCACCATATTTTAGCTTTCCTTGGCATCTCTCTTAGCATTTTTCCACCTTTGTTTTAAAGTCTCTTCATTGTACTTCCAGCCTTCACCTGCCACTCTGTCCCTAAACTGGGGTCACATATTAAGGTTTTTGCTGCAACATCACCCAACTCCTAGTACTAATTCCTACATCAGGTTTTCTTACTACAACAATACTCAATGGGCAACTGTTCCAAAAGTAAGTGACAGTAACAATCTTACTATTTAGCTGATGAGTCTGTGTGCTGGTGATTTAGATTTGACTCTGCTTGGAGTTCTTTAGGTTTCAGACTCACTCCCATGGCTGAGGGTGTGCTGACTGTTGGCTGATCTAGGTTGGCTCTGGCTGGAGTGACTCGGGCAATTCAGCTATATTCCACATGTCACTTATCCTCTGACAAGCTAATCTGAGCATGTTCTCAAGGCAGTGACAGAAATACAAGCGTGCAAAGACTCATGAGACACAGACAGAATTGACACACTGTCATTTCTAATTGTATTGGCCCAAACCGAGTAATTATGAAGTAACTATGAAGTTACTTGGCAAGAGCAGGGACTTGGCAAAGGTAAAATTTGGGGCTGTTTCCACATTCTATCACATATAACATAGTCTTATCATTAAAACTAATTTATAGATTTACCTTGACAGTGCTTATATGAATTACTTTTGTAGTGGGGAAAGCTTTTCCAAATTTAATTTTAAACAAAACCATTACACTTACTCCTACATAACATTTTATCTTTCCAAAGAATTATCTGTATTTCAGAACAGAATCATAACTGAACACACTTGAAACATTTAGATAGGATTTTAAAAATGCATTTGTAGACTAGTTACTTTACAATTCAAAAAATTTCCCCATGAAAAGTAATGATATGAATCTTAAACATAACAGAATTATTTCTTGGAGAATTAACTGCTAGTTTCAAAACAACCTTCACGTAAAAGACACCCAAAAGCCCATATCAAAATGTACTTTTTTTGAAATGGTTTTGTGTCGTAGAAATGTGTAGTACATTAAAAATGTCTGCAAGCTATTTACTACTCCTCTCATGAAGAGGTGGAGTATAATTTTCATCACCTTAAATCTAGTTTGTAGTGACTTCCTGGACCAATTGAGTGGAATAAAAGTGACATTCTGGGATTTTTAGGGCTATGCTATTAGAAGCCTTTAATTTCTATCCAGATATATTTTTTAAAGATTTATTTATTTATTTCAGAGAAAGAGAAAAAAAGAGAGAGAGAGAGCCTGTGTGCATCTGTGCTGCCTGCAAGCAGGGGTTGGGGGCAGACGGAGAGGGAGAGAAGCAGACTCCCCACTGAGCATGGAGCCTGACCTGGGGCTCGATCCAGGGCTTGATCAGGGGCTTCATCCCAAGACCCTGAGATCACAGCCTGAGCTGAAAGCAAGAGTCAGATGCTCAATCTACTGAGCCACCCAGGTGCCCCTCCATCCAGATCTTCTATAATGTACTCTCTCTGGAGCCCTAAGACACTATGTAAGAAGTCCTTCTATCCTAAGATTGCTAAGCTAGATAGACCACTTGTAGGTACTTTAGTAGACAGTCCCACAAGAAGCTAGCCTTCCAAACATCCCCGTGAAGACTCCAGACATGTGGGTAACTATATTTGACCATCTATACCACCTTTTGCCAGCTGAATAGCACCAAGTAACTTCAGGCAATGTAAATGAAGAATTTTCTGAGTCCTGATCTAATTCTTGACCCATGAAACCATGAGATATGATAGAATGACTATTGTTTTAATCTAATTTTTGTGTTTTTTTGTTTTTTATTTTTTATTTTTATTTTTTGCAGTAATAGATAACCAGAACAGAATTTAGCAGCAGGAAGTAGGAAGCTTTGAGCACAGGTGACAGTTAGAAGCTGGAAAAAATTTGAAGAAATTTTTTGAAAGTTGGAAGAGCCTTGAAAAGACTATTAGTGAGGGATTGAAGGACCATAAGTAAAACATTTAGAGGTCAGAGCAAAAAACACACCTTTTATATAGCAGCAAAAATTTGGCAGCTCTGTTATCTACAGTAAGATGGAAAATAGAAAGGTCACTAAATCAACTCATTGATCTCACTGGAGAGATTTCCAGGCAGAATATAGAAAGTGCCACTGACTTCTTATAGGTCCTTAAGATAAAATATGAAAAGAGGAGTAACCTATAGATAAAATATTTCAGTCTTCCAGCAGAATTTAGAGGAAACATAAAGGAGCTGGGACATGCTAGATCTGAAATTAAAACTGTCTCTCATTCTCTATTTCTTTTAGTAAAATATTCTCAAAGTAAAATGTGATCTTTGGATAAAGAAAAAAATTAAGAGTGGGGATGAAAACCTCTTTATAAATAATCACAAGATTTAAGGGTATGATTTGTAGACCCTTTTTTTTAGACAAAAAGATTTCTAGTAAACTTAAAGATGTGATTTCACAGTGGTCTCCCAGGTGGCCAGTGATGGAGAGTGGCTTGTCTCAAGGCAATGTGTGGGTATATTTTTTGAGTGAATTCCAATAAAGCTTGTAGAAAACCCACAGCATCTTTAAGGGAATTATACCACCAGCTTGGACTGAAAGAGACACTGATAGTACAATAAGAAAAGTGGCTTTAGGATTCCAAACTTCTACAAAGACAGAGCAGGATGAAAAGGCTACATAGTGTAAATTACTGGCCATTTTTTTTTTTTTTAATGGAAAAGGAAGGGTGAATTCAAGGACATTATAAAGAACCCAGAGAGCAGAACCAAAGAATCACTTTCAGGTTCCATTAGGAGGTTCCTAATAGATGTATTGTCAACATGTGCACAGTTGTATTTCAGAATTTCTATGAACCCCTGGTTCTTGTTCTCTCTCTGCTCCCAAGAAATGGAGTATTTATTGTAGTTATCCTATGCTATCTCATCAATGTTTGTTGGATGTATGTGTGAGAGGGTCAGATAACTTATCTCATTAGTTCACTAGGCTTTAGATTGAGTGGAAGTCTATGAGGGGATGTACTAGGGAAAGCACACCCAGGGAGCCTCATGCACACTTAAAGCCATTTAGATGACAAGATTCTTGAGCCTGAGCATTATACTATAATTTGGTAAGACTTTAGGATGTCTTTGGAGGACATGAGCATATTTTGGTATTTAAAGAAATGTAAATAATTTGTAACCAGAGCTGGGACTGTGACAGATTAGACATGGCTACAAATTATTTGACACTTATCTTGTGGGTGTGGTATGTATTTCCTTTCCATTGAATCTGGGCAGCTTCTGAGCCATAGATTATGGTGGGTTGACACTGTGTTGGTTTCAGTTCTGAGTCTTAAAGGACTGGCATTTACTACTCTCTGTCTCTTGGAATGCTCTCTCTGTGGAATGTCAGCCATTACATAAGAAGTCCAACTATTCTGCCATGAGAACACCCAAGTAAGCCATTGTAAGAGACCACATGAAAAATATGGGTGACCATTTCCCAGTTTTTCAAAGCCTCCCAGCCAAGCATCAAATTGTGAATAAAGAGGTCTTAGGTAACTCTGTTCCCAGGTCCTGTCTGAATGTTATAGCATGATAGATATTGAAGGAGAAACACACAACTGGGCCCAGGAAATCTATAGAATCATGATAACTAATAATTATATTTTTAAGTCATTATGTTTTGGAATAGATTTTATTTTATTTTATTTTTTAAAAGATTTTATTTATTTTTTGTGTGAGAGAGAGAGCACATAAGCAGGAGGGAGGGGCAGAGGGAGAGGAAGAAGGAGAAGCAGACTCCCCGGTGAGCAGGGAGCCCAACATGGGGCTTAATTCCAGGACCCTGAGATCATGATCTGAGCTGAAGGCAGATGCTTAACCAACTGAGTCACCCATGCACCCCTGTTTTGGGATAGATTTTAAGCAGAAGTATATGGCTGGAACAGAATTTAGATACATTCTAAGCTGGACTCGATTTAGATATCAAAATCCTGGAATTTGAACTTGAGCTCAGTATTATAATGAGATGATAGTTTTGGGGGTTTTGAAAGGGCACTGAGTATATTTTGAAAATGGTAGAAATATAAATAATTGCAATGCCAGTCATCAGACTGTGGTAGACAAGACATGGTTGCAAATTCTTTGTTCCTCTTCCTATTGAGAGATAGAGTCTAATTCCCTAGTAGAATGTAGCAAAAGTGACAATCTGCAATTTTCAAGGTTAGATTGTAAGAAGGATTTATCCTCCACCCATCTCTCATGGAATAGTTCCTTAAGCAGTCCAGAGCGATACGGGAAGTTTGACGATCCTGAGAATATATATGCAGGTGAGGTCATAGGTAGATGCTTTAGTGGACAGTCCCAGGTATGCCCAGTCTTCCAGTCATCTCTGCAAAGGCTCCAGACATGTGAGTGAAGCTATTGTGAACCCTCAAGATCAGCCCATCTGCCAAATGAATAGCATCCTGTAACTATATTCAACACTATGTGGAGCAGAAAAATCTTGCAATTGAGCCTTGTTCAGATTGTTGAACGACCAAAAATATAACAAAATTTGTTATATTTGTCAACCTTTAAATGTTGGAGTGATTTTTAAGTAAGTAATAGGTGACTGATGCAGAATGCAAATCATACAAAAGAGTAAGTCAATTCAAACCAGAATATATGTTTAAAGATGAAATAAGAAAGTGAAACTAACTCAGGGACATTCTAAATTTTCTTCCACAGATTTTTATAGATATCACTGTGTTATTGAAGGAATAGAGGAAGATAGAATCACATCTTATTTAGTGAAGTTTCTCCTCTTTAAAAGAAAAGAAATATTGCATTATATTTCACAGCCATTTTGGCCTGAAGCTCTCAACTCTACAAGTTGTCTTTAACACAAATCAGCTGTACTTAATTCCCTAGGCATAGGCTCTCCACAGGCCCATGAATTATAATATTAGCACATTCAAAACTCTAATACACATTCTATTACATTAAATCTTCATGTCCAGTATAACCAAGAAAAAGAATATCCTACCCAAAGTCCTTCAGAATTAAACCATTTATATTTCTCTGAAATTATAATCACCCTCTAAGTGGTTTTGAACTCTTTGGGTTCTTTACTTTCTAACTCTTATATTTAGGAGTTACAGAATCCTACACAGAAAAATTAACAGGAATATTACCTGCTTTCAGGATGGTATCATTTGTAAATTTCCCTAGAAGACATTACTTGCTCCCTCCTCTGTGCTCTCTTTGGAGATGCCAACACTTCAAATCTCTACCATTTTAGTACTTATTACATAGGACCACAATTGTTGGCTTCTGTGCTCTTCCTAAAATGTATGTTACAGAAATGCATGAAATAATGCTTGCAACAAAAGGGGAGATCATTACATAAACTGTGTGAAACATATTTTTTCCTAATACCAAAACATCTTTAAAATTAGGAGAGAGCATCTTATTCATTTATATGTAGATTAGAATGCTACAATTTGGGCATGTAGAAAGTCAGGGAAATGAGTTGAAAGCAGGAATTACTTAATCGGCATTAAGAAGAAACAGAGAAGAGTAATGAGAAAAATGATAAGTAAGGAATTTTGAGTTTCTTGAGTTATCGAAAATGGAGGAAAGGGGACTAAGCAGGTGGTTGGAGAGAAGAGGAAGCTTCTTTGAGTTCCTGAATAGAATTGGTTGTTGATACCTCTGAGAGTGCTCCAGGGATCATAATAAGTTTTATTTGCAAGTAAGTCCTGCAGACATTCATTTTCTATCTTAAATCACCAAGCAACATTAGAATAGCCAAATATATCTTTTCTGAATTGCTATTTTCAAGTAGACATTTGTGGCTGCCCTCACCACCCCCCCCCCTTTGAGGAAAATTCATTCTATTGCTAAACAAACTAAAACCAACTTCTAGACTCTACCTTGAAGAGAAGCGATGAATGGGTCATACCCAGTCAGAATGGGGATATATCAAGTACTCAATGACATTATGGTTGAAACTCCTAATGGTGATTCAGAACGATGTTTCCTCTAATAGAATGTACAAGAATAAATACATAATCAACTCAAGGCATTAAATGTTCAAAGAAGAATCAAAACAATTCTTAATATAATTTCAGTCGTCAAGACTGGATTATGAAGAACAACTTCTGGAATATATATGAAGTTAAATTCGGGTCTCTGCCATCCGATTGCAGCTGTGCAGCTGGAATACTGCTGAGTTTTTTAAATCGTTTGTGTTAATTATTATTTCTTTGTAAGGCTTTCTGAATTTCAGCCCTACGTAGAAGCAATGTGATATTGTACAGTTCTACATTTTTATTTTGTTTGAAAACTAAGGCATGTGGATTCAGCTACTATAACTTCAAAGTCTATGGCACATGATATTTCATGCTAGAAAGGCTAACAGTGACTTCAAATTCAAAGTAGTTCTGCCGTGCATTCTGTATTAACCCTGGTTTTGAGTGGAAAGCTAGTATAACCCCTTGGCTACAGTGTCCTGGGGAAACTAACTGAATAATTAGTAGACATAAAGAGATGACCCATTAAGATCATGCTCACAGGTACTTTAGTGAACTCGGGAGAAATAGTTGCCCCTTTGAAGCAATCTGATTGCAAAATCAAAAAGAGCCATTTGGGAAACCCTCTATAAAACTGAAATTTCAAAACCACTATCTGGACATTGTTAGCTGCCATGTGGTGTTCCTAAATTCTGAGGGCGGACAAAGTTTCCTTCAATCTTTATCCAGATGTAAAATTATTCATGAAATCAACGTATCGGTGTGTTTATGGACTGAATACATCTAATCGCCATAGTAATATGTTCAGTTTCTGTTATGAAAATAAGAATGAATTGCATAGAAAACAAGTTATTCAACAGAATTTGATAGTTTAACGTGTTAATTTCTTTTGGCAGTGGAAGTGTTGGGGGGAGTGTGATTTTACCTAATAACAGATTCTGGCATTTAGAAATTGTGGCAATTACCTAAAAGATCATGTTTCTTCTGCAGTGACTAGCTAACTATTACCACGCTTCATTATCTTTTACTCTTTCAGGGATCTTTTTCAGATGAGATCTAATTTAGGATTTTTATAAGTTAAAGCATCATATTAATGGTAGCTAAGGTGACAGAGTATCTTGATTTTTGCATGTAGGAATATATATTTGCAATAACAATATTCTTGGGAAAGAAGGGACTACTAATATATGCTATAGAAAGAAAATTTGTTCTTACTTGGTTTTCTGGGTACTTGAAAGGAAAGGTAACTTGAAAAAGAGCCAAGATATCTTAATGAGTGAAGTATTCATTTAAAAGAACTGATTATTTTACAAATTTACTGAAATTGAGTTGAACTAGGGACATTTTCCCCTTCAATTTGTACTAGTCCAGACTCTAAGATACAACTTTTACATTTAATTATTAGATATTTCCTTTCTAATTATTTGTCATGTGTAGTATACTTAAATATGCCATCTTGAGAATTCACCTTGATTTAAGCAAAGCCAGTATAAAACTCCGGACAATTCTTTGGTAAGAGATTCATAATTTCCCTTAATAAAAAGCATTAGTACATGATTTGATTAGACAAATTCAATTTGTGTAAAACTTTCCAGGACACATCTATTGCATAAAAGGAAGGTAAGCTTTATTTTATTAATGAATCTATTCTAAACCCTTGATCATAGTTTGGTATGTGATTTGTGTTTTTATTCAGATTCTAATTATTTGGAGAATCTAGCATTCCAGAAATATAATCTGCTGCTTTGACATTGTTACTATTTTACTCTTCAATTGCACAGTTAGGTACTTGATTCTCTTTATTTTTTTATGGTCTATTATTATCTGGCACACCTGACTAATCAACGAAGCCTGGTAATTTAAAATGAAAGTTCTTCCATTTCACAAGAGATAAAGTACCATTCTGATAATTTACAATCATGGTCCAAGCAATGGAAAAATAGGAGATGTTTTCTCTGGATTCCAAAACAAACTGCATATATATGAACAGGAAATAGAAATGCTCTAATTCAGTTTCAAAATTATAACATCAGGGTAGTTCTTAAGACAACCATATGCATGCATAATGGTTCTTAAATATTTGTTGAATAAGTGGATAACCAGCAGATTTTAATAAATAAATAAACTTCTGTTGCTTTATATTTTAACAGCCACAAGCAAGGATTATTGTTTGTTGTTGGTTTGGGTTCTCCATGAAGCAGACACCAAGATGCAATTAAAAGTGAAATAAATTCTGAGGTGGGGGGGTTTGGTGGGGGTGGGAATGGCTATTAAAGATATAGGAGAGGTACAAAAGGAGTAGGCAAAGAGAGCCTGTAATGTGGGTGTGATATCTGTGAAGGAGTGAGGGCAAAGAAAAAGATTGGATAGGAAGAGCCCCAAACTACAAGGAGCTCTGAGGAAATCTTGACCAGCCTGTTAGGGAGTCCCAGAGCAATGATTTCTCATTAGAGTTTAACTGCATTGGCAGGAATGCCTTAGCTCTGGTTCCCCCACCATGTTCAATTTATGAGAGTGGCCAGCAAGAATGTGCCTCACCCTGAACATTGTGGTAGATCCCAAAGGTTTGGCAGATGGAGGCTGTCCTCTGACAGTATTCCTCATAATGGGTTCTCCCTTCAGGGGAGACTGACACACTCCTATGACAGCCACAGTTTGTGTCCTCCAAAATATTTAATTATTCAATATAGGGTTTTTGATCCACTGACTTTCCTGAATTTATGTCCATTTTGTTCTCTGATGTCTTAAAGACGATATCGATCTGTTATACTTTCTGTTCATTCTCTTTTCTCCCATGGGGCAAACCCAACATTCAATCACACACTCTTAATTCTGCTGTTCGTGGATTATACTAGTTGTAACAATGGTAACAATGGTCTCAGCAAAAATAAGGGCTAGAAGGCAAGGAGGAATACATATGGGTGAAGAAAATGACGGATTCAGACCAGAAAATGCATCAGAGGGGAAAATAACAAGCCTTACTTTTATGGTATTAGTAGAAAAGCAAATGATGATGAAAGTTCTTTAAAAACACAGTAAGTAGAGTAAAGGCCAAAGAGAAAGGGTATGTTTGTTAGCGAGCGGTCTTTTTATAGAGGGTGCTCCAGTAAGGGGATTGAAGTGAAAGAAAGAAATGCACAGTTGTGCGTGGAGGAGTCATCCAGGCATATGCACTAGGCAATCAAAGCTCTTGAACTAAGCACATGTTTAGTCTAGTCAGAGAAAAGTGAAGAAGCTTCTGTAAGTTGGATGGAATGAGCACTAGGGACAGTGGTAAGAGAAGAGCTAAATGGGGCAGCTGTTGTCAGGGTAAGCAGGGAGATTCTCCTATAAGGTCTTGAATTTTATTCTGAGTCAAAGGGCAAACATTACAATTTCCCACAGAAGAGCAACATGCTCTGATTTAATGTTTTAAAAGGATCACTCTGGCTGCTATGTGGTAAATGGGCTGAAGGAGATATTAAGGATAGAGCATCATAAGCATCAGGGAGGGTCACTATATAAGAGCAGAATGTCCAATTCACCAAGAAAATATAAAAATTCTGAACATATATGTAATTAATACAAAGGCTTTGCAAAATATGAAACAAAAATTCCAGGAGAAATTAGAAAGATTAGTATAATTTAGGGAATTTCAGTACAATTTTTTTTTTTTAATTTCAAAGAAACAGACAAGGGAGCCTGGGTGGCTCAGTCGGTTAAGCGTCTGCCTTCGGGCTCAGGTCATGATCCCAGGGTCCTGCCTCATGTTGGGCTGCCTGCTCAGTGAGGAGTCTGTTTCTCCCTCTGCCCCTCCTCCCACTTGTTCTCTCAATCTCTCTCTCTCCCTCTCAAATAAATAAAACCTTAAAAAAAAACCACACATACAGAAACAGACAAAAAATCAGGACAACAAAATTTATCTGAGGGACATAAAAAAAAAATTCTGCATCTAACAACTAGAAAATTTTTCTCGAACCTACGTGGAACATTTACAAATACCCATCATGTAAATAGGCCAAAAAGCATACCTCAGAAAACTCTTGAGTTAAGATAAGTATGGGATAGGTATATGCAGATCATATTGTCTGATTACAAAATGATTAAGTTAGAAGTACATAGCAAAAGATACATGAAAATTCCCTGAATACTTAGAAATTACACACCAATATTTAAATAAATCATAATTGAAGAAGAAATCCTAATGGGAATTTAAAACTACCCAGAAGTAAATAATAAAAAACACACTACATATCAAAATTTAGACCAAGGTAGGCAAAGCTTTTTAAAATCAAAACAAAATTATGTGGCTGTTAAAAAAAAAAAAAATTACATTTTACAATGTTAAAATTATTTTATAATATGCTGGTTCATGTCTTTTTCACGCATTTTTTAGTTGGCTCTTAAACCTCAAATCCACAAAGTTCTTTGTATGTTACTAGTATTAATATTTTTTAAAAAAGATTTTATTTATTTATTTATCTATTTATTTATTTAGAACCAAGAGGGAGAGAGAGCATCTCCAGCAGGCTCTGCGCTGAGCATGGAGCCCCACATGAGTCTGGATCCCCGGACCCTGAGATCCTGACCTGAACAGAAACCAAGAGTTGGAGGCTTGACCTACTGAGCCACCCAGATGCCCCTGAGAGTAACAATCTGTTTTTATTCGTAGGCATTGTATTTCCTAGTTTTAACTCGTCAGTTCTACTTTTTCTAGTATTTTTAACTAGAAAAAAAAAAGAGAAATAATTTTGTTTTCTAAATAAATAAATAAATAAATAAATAAATAAATAAATCTTTTAAAAAATTATTAATACCAGTAACGTACAAAGAACTTTGTGGATTTGAGGTTTAGGAACCAACTAAAAACTGCGTGAAAAAGACATGAGCCAGCATGTTATAAAAAATGTGTGATTATGAAAAAATATATCAAAATCACAGTTAAATACTAGCTTATATTTATTCTACTGAAAAATTTTCTAAAAATCTGACAATCCTAGGTGATGGAGCGATGGATCCACTGACTAACTTCCGTATTTTAGTGGGAATGTAAATTAATACACCCTCTTTGGAAACGCAGACACCGTCTTGTAAAGTTGTACTTTTTTTTACACCCTACAACCCTAGGTTTGTTTTGGGTCAAATTCCCTCGACAGGAGGAGGCAGGGGTTCTGGAGCAATGCTTTGTTAAGCCTGTGCACCTAGGAGAAGCTTATAAGGGAGTTGGGATGCAGAATAGGGAAAGCTGGGGATCCGAGCAAGGATGTAATAGAGGTGATATCTCTGCAGTCTTTCTTGCCTAAACGCAAGGTAGCTGGTATTTGTACACTTTCATTGACTCCCAGCTGTCTCGGGTGCAGATGGGGTTGGGGAAGGGGCACAATCCAGGCAACTCAGCTGATGCTGCACCTATTTTCCAAGAGCAATTCTCCAGGGCAGGTTGCAGGTCTAAGCTTTTGGCCACAACCAGTAAAAGGAATCCCTGAAAATGTGGGTAAGGCAGTCACAGCATCTCCCACGACCTGAGAGAAACTTTCCACATGTACAAGATTGCTCATACATGCATTGCTCACAGTGGCCAAAAACTGGAAGCAATCTCTGGGTTTATTGATATGAGAGCAGATATATCAACTGTGGGATATTCACATAATGGAATATTATGCAGTTGTCAGAATGAATTAACTGCAGCCTCATGCAACAATCTGGATAGATTTCAGCAACATAAATATCAAGTAAAAAATAAATTTGCATATACCAAAAAACCCTTTATCGAGTTAATAAATAATTGAAATATAGAATAATGCATATTGATGAGTTTAAAAATATATAAAACTATAGAAAGGAAGTGATGAACAACAGCTCTTGATAGTTGTTGCTTTGGCTTAAGAGTGGCTGGAGGATGGGATGGAGGATGGGGAGCACATATCTAAAATATCCACTGAGTGCCAGTTTTTATACTGAATGATAAATTCATGAGCTTATTACACTATCAAAACCAACAGATGAGTAAAATGTAAATAAATTTTAAAAAGTCTCTGTATGAGTGAGAGTGTAATGAATCAATAAATAGGATTATTAAAATTCTGGGCACCTATAAGATTAAAGAAATAAGATTTTCTAATTATAAAATAGAGTTTCTGTTTAAGAGATGAGTTAAGGATAGTCTTAAAATTTTGTTTTGAGCCACTGGAAGAATGATGTCTTTTACTTAGGTGGGAAGATTAGAAGGAAAGAAAATTTGGAAGCAGGTGGATGGCGGGAATTGAGACACTGGTTTTCCATAGGTGAAGTCTAAAATGCTTATTCAAAACCCAAATAAGTATATCAGGTAAGCAGTTGAATTTTGAGATTGTAGTTAGAGGGACAGTTCTGGACTAACAGTACTATTATAAGTTGCTACCACATATGTAAAGCCATACAGCTGGAGAAGATCACTCAGGTGGTGAATGTAGATGAAGTGTTAAGATCTGAGAACTAATGCTTGAAACACTGCAACTATTAAAGGTCGAGAAAAAGAGGATCAAGTATACTGAGGTAGGAAGAGGTTTAAGACAGAATGATCTTCCAGGAGCCAGGTGAAGAAAGCAGGTAATTCATTGTGTCAAATGCTGCTGAAGGGTATAGTAAGGTAAGGACAAAGTACTGATTATTGGATCGTCAATGTGGAAGTCATTGGTGTCCTCCAATAGGTAGTTTTGGTGGAGTAGTGGGGTAGATGCAAAGAAGATGGGAAAGAGAGAAGTTGGGGGTGGAAGACAACAACCATAGAAACATCTCATTTAATGTGTGTAGTGGAAACATGTTTAAGTTGGTGCTCTGGCCCATTTTCTTTCCTTGATAGAGTCAGTTTCAGCGTTAGAAGTAATTGCACATATACAGATTTTAAAATCTAGAAAGCACCCTAGAGATGAATTAATGCAATTCCATCATTTTGCCCATGAAATACTTGAGACCCAGAAAAATAACACTAGTTGCATGAGAACATAAAGCTTATGAGTTAATGAGAGCCAGACTGAAATCGAAATTTTCTGAATCTTAATTCAAGGTTATTTATATCTTACTGAAAAGGTCAGCTAGGTTATAATTTTAATTTTTTTCCATGCAAGCAGGAATAAAATGTATTTGATTTAGCTACCAACATAATAGAAAGCTTGGCTGTTGGACTTTATATAAGATTTATTCAACTACTTCATTTCCAGGTTGTACCAAGTGCCACCACTTTAACCCATCCAAGTCCTGCTCATCATTCTGGTTGCAGCCTACATGTCAGGAAGGTAAAGTCTCTGCCCCCAAATTATGTAGCACAAAGCCAAATATAATACAATTTGTTATTATTCATACTTTTGAATTATGCATGAATTTACTTCTTCTATTTGCAGGAATAATGGAGACGTTATAAGTATATGAGAGCAAATGACTCCTAGCTTCTTTGAGGACCAGGAAGAATCCTTTTCTCCTACTAGTATTTTTTTCTTTAGTTATAAAAATGCAAATATAAGTTGAAAAACTTAGAATTGTCTTGTCGATTACTTAAACATTTAACCTGACAACCGATTCAGTCCTTCTCAAGGGGTTTTTGCAGCGAACAATATAATATTCCAAACAAATTACAGATAAGATATGTACATTTTGTGAAAATATTAATTTATATGTACATTTGGGTCAGGATACATATCCACTTATGAGGAATTATAATTTCTCAGTCATGTCAATTGAAGGTAAAAGGAAAAGCTTCTTTGAAGAAATAATGTGTCACGCTCTTTGGGTGTTTTCATTCAGAAGAAATATAATACCCTAGTAATATTAAAATCCCCTAGAGTGTGTGATATGGCTAATGTCATCTTTTTCCCTTTCTCTCTTTCTCTCTCTCTCTGACTCTGTTGGAAGTCATCCAATGAGAAAAGTAAGGATTTGTTCCTTTCAGTGCAAGAAAGAGACAACTAAAGCTTATCCGTTATTGGAATTGGAAGTTAATGCAGTGCTCCTTAATAATACTCAGGGCTAGAAATCAGTACAGGTCCTAGAGTAGACTTCCCTTTGAAGAATGAATATATTGATTTCATTGGCATAATGTTCAAAAGGGTAGTTATTTGCTACCTCTTCATCTTCTTTTTTGGTATCAAATTGAGGCTTTAGCATGTATTTTGAAAATCTCCTTTGTCTTTAATATTTTTTCGTTAGCTCTAGATGTTTAGTGTATTTCAAAGGAAGTTTAATATGCTTGGATTCATTTATGCTGAATTGTTTTTTTTTTTAAGATTTTATGTATTTATTCGAGAGAGAGAGAGAGCACAAGCAGGAGGCAGAGGGAGAGGGAGAAGCAGACCTCCAGCTGAGCAAGAAGCCTGGATTCCAGGATCCTGAGGTCATGACCTGAGCCAAAGGCAGACCTTTAACTGATTGAGCCATCCAGGCACCCTTATACTGAATTCTTAAAACTGTTACGTTTTGATATTTAAGAAGACTGAAGAGACCTATTAAAGCCTTCACCTAGTGAAAAAAAAAAAAAGATTGTATTTTACTGAAGAAAATATTTGTTAGAATCTTTAAAATTTAAGTGTTCTTAATATAAAAAATAAATCCATAAATAAAAATGTGTATTTTATTACAGAAATTTTAATCCCTTTTCAAGATGACCGAGCAATCAAGGGAAAAAGATGGAGGGAATTAGTAATTTGGGGGCAGCTATATGCACCTTGGTGCCGGGTGCCTTTTGCATGTGTCCTATTTAATTCTCACCTTAAAATTTGACAATAATATTATTGAACACATTTATCAGGTGGGGGGACCAAAGTTTAGAAAATCTAAGTAATTTGTCCAACAATAACCCCAAATAACTAATTTGCCCAGCAAAGATCTCTGAATCTAATTTTCAACCTTGCTACTGTAGAGCTATACCAGTGAATAAATTAATGAATAAGTAAATACATTACCAAAAAAAAGTTCCCATAATCACATTTAGTATAGGTCTTACTGTTTTTGTATTATTATCTAATTAATTCTGTCTTCCCCACTAAAATGTAAGCTCTTTGAGAACTTGTAACATACCTATTTTTGTGTTTCCATAGGATTTGGCCTAGAGAAAGGAATCTATCATCTATCTATCCATCTATCATCTATCTATCTATCTATCATCTATCAATCATCTATCCATCCATCCATCCATCCATCCATCCATCCATCTACAGGAATGATTGACCAATAATCAATGTTTACTCTTTTGCCCTCTGATGTGGAACTCAATCAAGCTTCAAATACTATCTGTTTTTCTTTCAAAGTGTTACAAATTTGAACTTTCAGGCTTGGCTGGCTAATCTATCAATTTATTTCAAAGGTAGCATTAAACACTACATTTTCTAATAATGTACATATAAATCATTGAAAATAAAACTCTGTGTGTGTATATTGTAATACTTATGATGAGCACCCATAGTGTTTTTACATCTCAATTTTTGTTTAACTATATTCCACACTACCACATAGTCTTATTCTAGTTTATATCTGTTATAAAATATTCCACTAAATGAATGGTCATGCTTTATTTAAATATTCTCTTATTACTAGGTAAAGATGTTGCAATGTAACTATTTCCTGTAAGTCTTTTCTTCAGGATATATTCCTAGAAATCAATACCTGAGTCCAAAGACTGTGAACAAGTTGTAAATTGTTTACTTTGTAAATAATTAAATAATTTGTAAATTATTTAATACTTTAATGTTTAAGTATTTATTATTTTAAATATTTAAGTATTAATGTTTAAGGATTTATTATTTTAATATTTAAGTACTTAATGTTAATGTTTAAGTATTTGTTATTTTAAATTATTGTGGTATAAGACCTTCACATCCTTTTTTACTCATTTTATTTCTTTTAGAACATAAACTTTTGAACAAAGATAAACAGTTAATTTGTTATCTCATTTTACATGACTAAACCTCTTTTGTTATAGAAAGGATTTGAATAAGTTCAGTAATAATGTCTCCCCAAGAATATAGATTGAAGCAAATTATTTGATATCCAACATATCAGAGTTCATGTACCTATAATCAGAAATTCTGATGAATGGCTAATTTAATTTATCTTTGAAAGTCTTCTGTGAAATAACACATTGCAATTGATTCCAACATGTAAATTACTATTCTTTGGGGGGAACAAAAGAATCTTTAGGTTTTAAAAATGACAGTATTCTTTTCAGAAAGAAGGAGATATTTGTAATGTTTTCCAAATATAACACATTGCCATTGTTAATTGATAATTTTTTATTAATCCTAAACTAGAACCTACATAATTAATTCATTAGTATCTCTGTATCACCAGGGATCTGAATTTAATATTTGTAGTGAATCAATATTGAAACAAGGGAGGAAAGAACCTGCGATAGGACATAGAAGAACTAATATATGATCCTGGCAATGCCACTAATCAGCCATAAAGTATTAGATTTTCTTGCCTAAATTCTGAGCAAAAGTTTCTTCCCTTTCATAGTTCACAAGGATGTAAATGGTCTACAGTGCGGTACTGCTTATCAAAAACTCTTTGTAACTTCCTCACGACTAAAGTATTATTATTGAAAGACTTAAAATTATAAATTTCAAAGCTTTCTACTAGTAAAATGTCAGATGACATGCTTTCTATACTTGGATATAAATTGGTTTTGCTCCTACATCATCTTTATTAACAAAATGAGCTCCTCTGAAGTCAGTGTTTATAATACAGAGTTAGAGACTCTTAGAACCTGAAACAACTCCACCAACATGTGGGAAAAACAATCAACTTAGACACAGACAACACAGTTTATTCATTTAGGTTATTCATTCATACACAAAATCTGTTCAAATACTATTAGAGCACCTAGAATGTGCTAATCACCATTCTAGGCATTGGGGATATAATGATAAGCAGAACATGCATTCCTTTTCACATTCCACCGACATGGAAAAGCATGAAAGTGAGTGCAGCACTAAAAGTGGTTCTAGTCGATTTTATAGGAATATAGCAGAATTTTTTACTAGAAGATTTAATAAGCTTAGCCAATTTGAAGTATTTTGCAATTACCTCTAATTGGTAGCTGTGTAATTACCTCCATTCGGGGTCCAGTCATGCAACATTGCCCTCTCTCTCTCAGGTGGATAGTGGTTTTGATGAAATCAGTTGGGGGCTGGGGATTTCCATTTCTGTCAACACATACCACACAAAAAAGGGGAGAACATTCCTTCAGAAGCACTTGATGTGTACTAACAAGAAAATAAAAAATACATAGATTTAGGATTAAGGGAAGACTAAACCCAACTCAACACCTTAAGCACTGAAGCTGGAGGTTAGCCTTGAGGGCATTTGCTAAATTTGATGAACTCAAACTTTGATTGTCATGGATTTGTGGGACACAGGGGACAGGAGATAATGCTCAGCACCTAATCACAACAGGATGTCTATTAGGAAAACATCATTATAAATGATTTATCCTAAAAAGCTACACTGTCATCCTCAGTATACCAGTGACTAAGAATTATCTATCCCCTTAGCACCATCTCACCCAAAAGATGAACTAGTACTTGAGTCTTGGTATTGAGCAACAGAAGTATCTGAAAAATTGTAACAGTAAGGAGGACCTCATAGATTTGTAGCCTATATTTAGAGTATCTGAAATACCCAGAACATATCTGAAGAGACTGGGCAATTATGCTAAAGAGAGTGAGCAGTTATGCTAAAGTGATCTCAAAATGGTAATGCCTTGAGCCACCTCCCAGGAGAAAGTGTAAATCCTCTCCAGGGGAACTCACATTTACAATGTGCCTCATGGAAAATGTGCAACTTGCAATCAAAACTTAGTAAGTACATCTAAGAACAAGGTCAATTTATTCATTAATTTGTTCAATAAGTAGTTATTGAACATGTGCTATATATCAGGCATTCAGCAGTGAAGAAAATAGTTGAAAATCCTTATGGTTACGGTGTTTACATTCAAGTGGGGAGAAAGAACAAGAGAACAAAATAAAACAAGACCAAACTAAGGGAGACAAAACATAAGAGACTTAATCATAGGAAACAAACTGATGGTTGCAGGAGGGGAGGGGGGGTGGAGAGAAGGGGTAACTGGGTGATAGACATCAAGGAGGGCATGTGATGTAATGAGAACTGGGTACTATATAAGACTAATGAATTGCAGACTTGTACCTCTGAAACCAGTAATGCATTATACGTTAGTTAATTGAATTTAAATTAAAAAATGTTAAAAGAAATAAATAAATAATAAATAAATAAAAACAGACATGAGAAAAAAACAAGAATTATTTCACAAAATACATATACAAATAATTTTTTAGGAACATTCCATTTCTTTCTATAGCAGGGTGAATTTGACCCTATGTAAAAGCTTCAATAAACTTTTCTTAAAAAAATAGAGAACTAAAAAATATTTAGAGAGAACTAAAAATGCTCTCTGATGGTTATATTATAAAACATATAAAGGATCAAAGCAGAGATAGACAAAGAGAAAGATCCCAGGCCAACAGGACAGACATTGACTTCATTCATTCATCATTCAACAAATTATTTCTTAGTACATTATATGTGTCAGGTCCTTGTTTTAGGCATTAGGAATACTGCAGTAAATAAGACAAGTAAGGTCGTAGTTCTCCTGGAGGGGAAAGGCAATAAACAAAGAAAAAACTCATTCTGGAGAGGAATATTTAATGTTGTAGAGATATGTTCATACCTTATCAAACTAAAAATGGTATTTATAGGAAGCAAATCACTATAAAATAAATATTATATATGTATTATTTTATTATTAATGTATATTTAGAGATCTATTATATAACACAGAATATTGTATATAAACACACACACATACATATACCTAAGACTAAGAGGATATTTATTATAATATAATTAATGTTTATTTCTAGGTAGTGAAATTATGAGTTGCTTATTTATTTCTTGTGGTTTTTTTCTGTACTTTCCAAATTCTCAATGATAAGTATACATTACTTTTACCATCAGACAGATGTCTAGAGGGATGTATACCAAGCATTACTAATAGTTAGCTCTTGGTAGCAGAATATGGGGTGATTTTGACTTTTTTTACTGAACTTTTCTATATTATGTAAATTGTAATGGATTTCTGTTTTTCAAAAAGAATAAAGCTAGTTAAAAAAAGTAGAACATGTTAGATGGTAGTGAGTGTTGAGAATACACATTGCTGGTTTTACAGATGGAGGATGGCTCCAGGAGCCAAGGAATTCAGCCAGCCTCTGTGTCTATCTATCTACATCTACATTTACACCTACATCTATATAAATGTAGAATAAAACCACAATGGGATGATGTTCCCAGCAAACTGGCCAAGACAAACCACAGTACTGGTAAGGATAAAGTATAACAGAAATGATTGCTCATTGTATTAGTGTTATTTTGCTGCTATAACAGATTCTCACAAACTTAAAAGGACATAAATTTGTTATTTTACAATTTTGTGGGTTATAAGTCCAACAGGGTTTCACTGGCCTAAAATGCAGTTGTTGGCAGGGCTGCTTTCCCTTCTGGAGGCTGTAGGGAAGAATCTGTTTCCTTGTCTTTTCCACCTTCTAAAGGGTAAATTCCTTGGCTCATGACCGCGTGTTGTCGTCCTTCTTCAAAACCAGCAAAAGTAGGTTAAATCCTTCCCATGTTGAATCAACTCTTCTGTCTCCCTCTTCTACTTTCAAGGGCCCTTTTTTGTTGAGTCCGCTGTAGGGATAACCCAGGATAATCTCCCAGTCTCAACGTTCTTATTCATACATTTGCAAATTCTTTTTGTCGTGTAAGGTAACACATTTACAAGTTCCAGTGATTAGGCCATGGATATCTCTGGGGTGTGAGGAGCATTATTATGCCTACCACTGAGGGGAACATTAATTAACAGAATTATGAAAAAACAATTTGCATTACCTAGAGGAGTTTAACAGGCACATGTTCTAAGACTTAGACATTTTACTTCTAGGTATATACCCTAAGAAATTCTTTCACATATTCATAGGGAGACATGTACAGAATGTTTTTAGCAGAATTGTTTTAATAGCCCCAAAGTAGAAAAAATCCAAATGCTCATCAATGGAAGAATGGATAAATATATTGTGAATATTATAAAACAATATTATACAGTAGTGTAAATTAATGATTAACAACTATAGGTATCAACATTAATGAATCTCCCAAATATGATATTGAGGTGAAGAAACAAGTCATAGAAGAATATATAAGGCATGATACTATTTATATAAGATTCAAAACATTCAAAATTAAACAATATATTCTTTATGGATGTATAATTATTATAAGTTATAAATAACAAGAGAATTTTCAACCTGAGATGGGCCCACAGACACAAGTGTTTTCTTGATTTTTCTTTTTGTTGTTTGTGTGCTTTATTTTTATTTTATTTTTATTATTTTTAAGTATTTTATTTATTTATTTGAGAGAGAGAGAGATCACGAGCAGGGGGGACGGGTAGAGGGAGAAGCAGACTCCCTGCTGAGCAGGGTGCCCCATGCGGGACTCAATCCCAGGAGTTTGGGATCATGACCTGAGCCTAAGGCAGACCCTTAACCGACTGAGCCACCCAGGCATCCTTTGTGCTTGATGTTAATCTTTCTGGAAATTGTGTTTTTCTTTACTTTTTTTTTAGGATGCAAGGTATATTTTATAATAATCTTAAAAAAAGATTTGTTGGGGGGCGCCTGGGTGGCTCAGTCATTAAGCGTCTGCCTTCGGCTCAGGTCATGATCCCAGCGTCCTGGGATCGAGTCCCACATCGGGCTCCCTGCTCAGTGGGAAGCCTGCTTCTCCCTTGCCCATTCCCCCTGCTTGTGTTCCTGCTCTCGCTATCTCTGTCTCTGTCAAATAAATAAATAAAATCTTTAAAAAAAAAAAAAAAGATTTGTTGGGATGATCTTAGCTTTATTATATATAGGCCTATGTCTTTGGTCCAGTTATTTCATTGAGTTTCAAGATTAATGATTTATACAATTGAGATAATTATATTTACCAATGTAAGAACAAAATTAAATAATTCATGTAAATGTCTGATAAACAACCCATAATATGAAATAATCCCTTCCTTAAGATTGATATAGTCAGTAATCATAGAAGAGAAATTTTATATATCTGCACATCAATGAACTGAGGTCATTAAACAGTTAAGACATAAAAATAGATGAACTGCCATGATGGCAAAGCAGGGGATGCTTAGTTTTGAGCAAACAAAAAGAATGGTCAGGTTATAAAAATTTTAAAAATTGTTATGCTTAGCATTTTTGTGCATTTTTAACAATGGGTCACAGGTCTCTGTTAGTCTGAGTTCCCTTTCTTCACAAGTATTCTTCACAAGTATTCTCTTTTATTTTACTTCCCAAATATTCTGAGTCTCATTATTAAATTTTATTACCCAAAATAATCCAAATATTCCTTCAATTAATTCAACAAGTATTTATTGAGTGAACCATTGTTTCAGATACAAGGGATACAGCAGTGAACAGGCCATACAAAGTCTTTGTTCTGATGGAATTTATAGTCATTCCTGTGGAAGGGGACAGAACATTAACCCATCATTATCGATTCATTCATCTGTCCATATGCCTCTCTGTGCATCCATCCATCCATCCATCCATCCATCCATCCATCCTTCCATGTGTACAATGAATTTAGTTACATGTGACCATGATGGTAGAGAATGAACGGGATAGTAAGACGAAAAGTAAGAATAGTGGGTTGGCTAATGACAACAGGGCACGGAGGAAGGTTTTTCTGAAGAGGTGAAGGTTGATGAATTGATTGGAGTGAGGCAAGATAGGATTAGGAAACCATGCCAGAAGGTGTGCTACTCTTCTTTACCCTGTGTCCACCCCTTCTCACCTGATGTGTGCTTTGGGAGACTGGCATAGACTGTATCAGGAGGCACGTTGCCCTCTGACATCCAGTGTTTAGCCAATGGGGAGTACTAGCAGGAGATCAGAGTAAAGTGGGAGACTGACATAGAGGGGATTTGTTTTTTCCTGATGGGTCTATGTGAGCTGGCTTTATCCTACTATAAAAAGTCGAAAGTCCCATCAGCTGGCCCTAACCACTCTGTTTTCCTTCTCTTCTTACTCTTTCAGGCCCAAAGTGATAAAATCTCCCACTGTCCCTATCACTGTCACTATCCCATTCCTTGTTACTTCCCTAAACCCTCCCCACGCCTTTGCAAATAGTCTTCTCAATTAGCTTGAGGATGCCATCTCTTTCCTGCTGAGGTCCTGGTGATGCAGAGGCAGTTGAAGTAGACCCTGGGAGCAAAGCAGGAGAGAGGGGACTAGAAGTGGGTATGGTGGAAAGAGGTCATATCCTGTATATATTTTGGAGATACAACCAGCTTGATGATAAACTGAAGGTTATATCTGAGGGAAAAAAGGAGAAAGACTCCCATGTTGGTTGTCATCAAGTATGTGGATAGTGGGACCATTAAAAGAGAGAAGAAGCAGTGGAGAGCTGGTGAGGGGGAGAGTGGAAAGCAGGTTTTCCTTCTTGAAAATGTTACATTTGGGATTCTTTGGCTTTCTCCTTTCTACTCTTGTCTTCAGAGAGTGAAAGTTTAAAGGAGATGGAAAATGGTGGAAGGGGGCCAGGCTCGTGGGGATGGACACTGGGCCATGACGTTAAGGTCAGTATTTGTTTTAAACCAGGTATGGAGTTCAGAGGAGAGGTCTTTTCTGTAGATATGAATTTGGTCATTGTCAGCATACAGATGCTATTTAAAGCCAAAAGATTTGATAAGATCCTTTATGAAGAGTGCATGTGTCTATTCCTTAAAACTTGCAAGTTCTTAATAAACACATCTACATTCTTGGTCCACTGCCACTTAAAAAACTCTTCTGTACTCTATATAGTTTAGGGATTTCAGAACTATGGGCCTCTATTAACAGTGACTAAGTTCCAAATTATTTCTATTTTTCTGTATCTTTGCTTTCTTTCCTGAAATAATTATAAACAACCTTTCTTCCTACTCACTTGCTTACCTTAGCTCTCAAATTTTATAGGAGTTACTATATTTCTTCTCACTCTTCTTTGGATATTTTTCAACTTCTCTCCTTCTCTCTGTTACTGTTAAAACACTTTTTTTTTTCTTTCAGTCAGCAAATATTCTCGGTCACAGCATAATGCACAATGCTTCTTTAGCTGCCTTCTCTCCCTGAATTCAAATTTGCACTTTTAATTTTTTTCTTCTATTTTTATGTTTTATTCTGTTAAGTTTTTGTTTTCTGAACTAACAAATTGCATCATAATGGATAGGTTGGCTCTAGATTTCCCTTAATTAATTCTCTGCCTAGAAAAAAAGCAGTATTTATTTTCGTTCAAAAAAGCCCATCATTCTGAAAGGATAATAATTATTTTTTAACTGGAGTACTACCAGGAACTAAAACAAAACAAAAAAACACTCTCCCTAAGGTAACTCCTATTTTTTAAAATAGTTACTCCTTATTCTATTTCATCTATGAGATAAGCTGGGAAACGATCAATTTTGGGGCTTTTCAGGAATGGAATTGTATCTTTCTTTTCTTCCACTGACTTTTATGGGTTAAATTTAGAGATTCCTTGGTAACTGTGGATCCACTGGGGTGACCAACTGCCCAAGTTTTCCCAGGACTTTTCCCAGTTTTCACACCGCAAGTTCTGTGTCCAGTGAAATCCCTTGGCTCCTGGCAAACCAGGATGGTTAGTCACCCTACAATAGGTCAGACTATCTGAATCACTTGAAAGCACACAGATCCAATGCAGAAAGAGAGAACTTTCTTTTAGGTAACTGGAATGATTTCATAGTAACTATTATGTACGTCCCTGACAGGTTTTTCATTTATGAGGGTGTGGTTCTTAGAAAATAAACTCTTAAATTACTGACATCATTTTCTCATGTTTTCATTCTGATAGAAGAGTGTAATGTATTTCTTTTCTGGCCTAGGATGTATAATTTACATGGGTCAATATAGTATAGTATTTGGGGTGCATAACCAAGCAAAAAAAAAAAAAAAGAGCTAAATTTTAATTACCCAAGCTTGACAAAGGAATGGGTAGGTTTTAACCCATTCCTTACCCACTGTCCCCTTCCTCCTAATTCAAAGTGGAGAGAACATTTTTTAGGAGAAATGTGTCAGAATTTGCCTTTTTTTCTTAAGATAAGACCTATTCGTCTATGAATAAAGCTACAATATACATGACTTGGTGGAATTTTTCATTAAACCCCCGGTTGTTTTCTCTACATTGTTCAAATAATCAGAATTCTGAGTCAAAACTGAGGTTTGGCTTAGTTTAATCCACATTAAAATGACATGCTTGTGCTAAATTCTAAATCCCTGTCTTCTCTTTTAGGTTATCCATTAGAATATTTTCTGATTAATAAGTATACTCAGAGAATATCAGGTATCCAAAGACAAAATACAGTCATGAGGGCCAAGTTGTCTTTGAGGCAACTGGATTTAAAAAAAAAAAAAAAGAAAAACAGCAAAAGAGACCTTTGTTTCTTCTTTTGCACAGCCCACTGATATAATGATGCATGACTATTGGAGTCTGTAGGCATTGTTTTCTCCTTTTAAAATTCTCTCTCCCCCTCACAAATCAATTTACTGCTTGGCAAATAAACACATAATGTATAAAGCCAACTTACAGATTGATAAAATTGAAAGGAGAGCATGAGTTTATTGGCAAGGGACCACATTTCCCCTCCATGACAGCTCTGGTGGTGGAGAGCTGTTTACAATGTTTGATATATGATCCATTACATCTGCTACATTGTGAAGGAATGAAGATATGGTTAAATGGGACCAAAGAAAAGCTCAGGAATCCAAATCCTCACGCATCTTTTCCCCATTCGCGTTTGATTCTTTTTCACAGTCTTGTCAAAATTGGGAATTGATTTGTTCTGATAAAAGTAATTTCAGTATATAAAGCCATTGCAATTATTTTACCAAAGTGCTATTAAGGTTCATATTTGTTAACAGTTTTCATTATGATATTTATATGAATGATGGAAATAATTGGTTGCACTTCAACACCAAAATAACATTTCACATACTTATACACATTTTAAGGGTCTCTTTTGTGAGTTCTTTTGTTGTGCCTGTAGCTTTGGAGGGCTTCTCTGTGAAGTCAAGGCCAGATAGGTGTTGGCTTAATGTGAGCAAGTCTCCTGACAACAGTAGATTTCTAATATAGAATTTTAATATAGAATGTTGCCTTATGAAGTTATAGATTTCCTATAAAAGTAAATGTTTGAGCAAATGCTGGAAGATCCTCTGATGGGAGTACCATTATGAAATTTCCACATTGCTTCCAGGACCAAACTAGGTGCCCTCAAAAGTCCTTTTCAAATCTAACATGCTAACTTCTCAATAAGGATTCCATAACAGATATTTACCACAGTTGTATATGACATATAGTCAACCTGACACCAACACAACTTTAAAATTTGAAAATGATTTTGGCTGTTTCTGTGGAGGTAGATGTGAGGATGTTAACCTCTCTTAAATGTAGTGAGTGCTATGCTTTTCCTTGAACATTGTCTTTTCCCTTGTACTGTATGGTTCTAATATATATATATATATAAATAAAACCTGTCTGGAGCTTTTTTAATAATTCACGCTCTTTTTCATTACAAAACCAAAAAGTCAACTTAAAAACTTAGTAAAATTTTTATGAAAGCTGGAGCCTATAATAACTTTGGCTTTTTAAGGAGTGAAGACAATAACATTGCTTCCTTATATACCTCTTTTCAATAAAAATCAATTTAAAAATTTACATTTTTCAAGGAGGGATGATTCCCACAAACAAAACATAAGTATGCATCACACTGTGCCAAGGTGGACGCCTGTCACTCAAATCACTGTCATGCCGCAAGCCACCCTGATACAATCAGAAAGGAAAATAGAGTTAGTTAGATGGGTTTACAGAATGATGTCTGCATGAGTGTTTGTGCTATAACCACATTATGTGCACTCAATTTTTATTATAGAACAATTGCTTCTAATAACTTTTATGTTCATGATCAATGTGTCATAAATTCACCTGAATTTCAAAAATGACCTAAGAAATCTAAAGAATTGCTCTTCAGTTGTTTTCTCCCAATATATTCAATAATGACAATAAAAAAAAAAGTAACTGATTTGAGCAGGTATTGAACGGTGGACTCTGACAATCTGTGAGATCTCAAATATGTGGCCCAGTCTTCCTGGTTCATGGAAGACCTGCCATTATGTCCAAAATGATTATCAATCATTGGCTGCACAATATTGTCTGCTGTAAGTGGGTAGTGTGATTAATAGCAGCAATTCAAGCATGATCTGGAAAGCTGTGATCTTTATTGACTAAGTGAACTGGTGACTCTCTCTTTTCATGTTGTTTGTACTCAATTTGTGCCGCTTTCAGTTATTGGTATAGTCTATCACTATTTCGGTTATGATATCATTCCACATTATATCAAATCAATAGTAAATGTCATGTGAAGCAAGAAACATGTTCATTTATCCTGTAGAAATATCTTAGCCTATTTTTGTCATCTTAAGTTTCATTCAGCAATAAGCTGTTAGAAATAATCTAGATTTGATGATCAATTTATTTACATATATAACAGGCTTTTACCTTCGTATTTATAAATATTTCTTACATCCTTAGCACAGACTCTAGGTTTTCTTCACTGCTGATTCCTTAACGTTAATACTGATAGTGACCACCTTTTCAGCTGAATGAAAGCAGAAAACAGACAAAATATTATTTTAGGAGAGTGTACATTTGTTGACTGTCTTGGAAATCAGCTTCTACCTCATTTTTGTCCTGAGCATATATTGTTTAATCTTTAAATATGGGTTGTATATTTACATATAAACATGCATACATATTGCATTGGTTTCTACTAGAAACAAACCTGATTTAAATTTGAATTAAATTAAGTGTCTTTCTGTATCTAGTCTGAAATGCCAGCTGGTAATTAGCCAAAAGAAATACAGTGTAGTAGGTAAGAGCATGGGCAGGTGGAGCCAGACTGTTTAGGTTTAAATTTGGTTAAATCATTTATTAGCTATATAATATTAAGTTTCATCATCTGTAAAATTAGTTGTTGGGAAATAAGATGTATTAATTAATGTTCTAACTGTTCTTAGAACAGTTTCTGTTTCATAAAAATTACTCAATTACTGTTAAGCTCTTATTATTAGTTGTTATCCTAGTGAAGGTATCAAAACTAGGCACCTGGTTATATGTGTTTGGGCTCGTCATCATACAAAAGGCATTTAGACCTGAGACTGGAGGAGTCTGGCTAGTGAAGAGAAGTGGGCTAAGAGAAGTAAGCCAAGACTACGTGTAAGTGGTCAGACAGTATTTAGAGGTTTAGCCAGAAAGTGAGACTAAGTACTGCTGACAAGATTGGAGGAAACAAGGAGTGTTCTGAAAATCCGGTGCAAAAAATATTTCAAAAAGGAAAGAGTGATCAACTATTTCCACTGTGAAGAGGAGGTGATGGTAGGATTAAGAATTGTCCATTAGTGTTGGCAAAAGGGTCACCTTGAAATAGCAGTTTCGTAACGTGCTGGAATGAGAAAGAAGCAAGGACACAGAAAAGCGATGGTACTGAGCACAGACAACAAATTCTAGGAGCAGAGAAATGTGTCAGTAGGTAAAAGGGACCAACAAAGTATAAGAATTTTTTTTTTAATTTGGAATTTGTTATAGAGTATTTACTCGCTAATAGAAATGATTCAGTAGATATTGAAGTTGATGATGCAAGAGATGAGGGGATTGGTTGCAGGAGCAAAATCCTTCAAACCATGCAAAGGACTGAGTTATAATGTTCTAATTAACCATCCGGTGTAATTTGTTGTTGTTCTTTATTGTCTCCTTGGCTCCTCAAATAAGACTCTATGAAGGCATTTTCTCATTTGTCCCACCTACAAGAGGGCTAGGAAACAGGCATATAATAAATATTTGTTAAACAAACATAGGCACAAATAAATGAATGAAAACATAAATAAACAAAAATAAACAAATGAAGCAGTAGTGTGGCCTTAGATGGGAGGACAGACAATTTCTTCATTGTCACAGGAGCGAAGAAACGCATATAGGAGCAGATGGATGTAGGTTAGTGGAGTTGTCGATCATAACACACAGGTGTTCCTATCAGTCTACTTCTATCATATTACTGAAATATAATATGCAAAATTTACTTCAAGGGGGAATAATGAGAGATAAATTTAGGGAAATCTTGCAGAGAATAACCAAAAAAGACAATGAGACAGTAGGGGAAAACCGTATTTTTTGAAATGATTAGAGATTTGATTTAGAAGGTCAAAAATTTGACTAATGAATTTCAGAAAGAAAATAGAGAAAAGAGATGGAAGAAAATTATCAAATAAGTATTACAATATATGTGTTAAAACAATGATTATTAAAATACATATTTGTTGTTAAATCTGCATAATCAAAAGGAGTAAATGAAGAGCTCAAAGCTTGTAGAGAGAAGAAAAATAAGACTGTTATTAAGCGAAGTTCACACATAGTCAAGAGACTCTCAGTAGTAATGGTAGTCAGAAGACAAAAAGAGTAGTGATTGAAAAATTCTGAGGAAATCTTGGTTTTATCATAGAATTCAATACTGGGAAAAATTATGAATCCAATGTGAAGATACAAAAAATACATAATCAGATATGCAACTTCTCAAAAAATTACCATCTTTGCACACGTGATCAGGAATTTACTAAATTGAAAAAGTTAAATAAGAAAGGACAAGAACATGAGATCAAAGAAACTGGAAATCCATCCCAAAAGATAGGCAAAAGATGGTCAAGAAAAAAAAGTTCCAGGATAAGAGCTATGTGTAGACCATAAGAATAACCAATTCATATTGGAGCAGAAGATACAAGTATTCAGGAGCAAGAGTTCTGCAAATAAATCGAAGTGATAAATTCTAGAAGATATCTGAACATTTGAGAAATTGCACTGAATATCTACTGGAAACTATAGATTAATATAGATGAATACAAGGCAATTTTTAGTAATAGGAGAAACTACTAATCATACAGGAAAGAAAAAATAAATATGTCACTTGACTTAGCAGTGTATTATTTTTGTACATTCAAAATAGTATGAATATTAAGTAAATAGTAGGAAGATTACGTTAGAATGATAGATGGAAAAAAAATCCAGAATGGGATTATTGGTGTAAAAGGACTAAATTTGTATCTACCATAAAAACAAGTCATTAGATAATATTTAAAATGCAGAGTCAGAGGGCATCTGGGTGGCTCAGTCGATTAAGCAATCGGCTTTCGATTATGGTTCAGGTCATGATCTTGTGGGTGGTGAGATCAAGCCCCACCACGGGCTCCACACTCAGCTGGGAGTCTGCTTGGGATACTCTGCCTCTCTTTCTCTCTCTCCCCTCTCCCGGATCATGCTCTCTCCCTCTTTCTCTCTCAAATAAATAAATCTTAAAAAAATAAAATAAAATACAGAATCAATCAGTGGCAATATATGAAAATCATAAACAAATTTTAAGATAAATACAAGAACAAGTAGAAGGGAATACTTTCCTTTGGGGAGAACAGAAGGGCAGAGCTGCTCTTTTACATGAATCCTTAACGCTTGTGTTATTTCAATAAAATAACCTGAGTATAGAGTTAATTTGAATGCATGCACACATGTGTATAACCACCCCACTGGCTATTCATGGAGACTTCAAAATAAGGTCTGGACATACTCTGTATATAGTCCTACTTGAACTTATTTAAAATGTGCAGTTGATTAGTAATGCAGACCTAGGCTTGTCTCTATATACATACAACTATACAACAGTACTCACCTAGAAAACAGGCGTGCACACATACACACACACACACTCACATCATGCTCAGTTAAATGACAATCAAGATTCAGCTGCCTGTGTTCAAACCCAGTTATCCTAACAGCTAATCATTGGTTGGCAACTGTAAATGAATAGAGAATTATAAGCAATTTTGATGGCTATTTTAAGTTTCAGATGCTTATATCTTTTGTATTTACTGTAAGAAGGAGGGACAGTGGTTAAACAGAGATTTTTAAAATTGAAGTGAAATGTATAACTCTATTGTACAAGTGGATGCCTTTTGACAAAGAGAGTGATACATTCAGTACACTAATTATGAGATAAAAATTTTCATCATCCCAGAGTATTCTCTCATGCTCCATTCCAGACATTTCTCGCCCTCCCAAAGACAAACACTATTCTGATTTCTATATACATAGTTATAACTGATTTTGATTGTCATATGAAAGGACTCATATAGTACATCTGGTTTTGTGTCTAATTTCATTTACTCAAATAATGAGGTTCAGATTCATTTATGTTTGTTGAGGATAGCAGATATAGAATATTCTGCTCTGAGTCCCCCAACGAGAAAGAACTCACTGTCCAACTGCAAGAATTGTGGTCAGCTGATAACCTCTACCCGAAGCTCCTTCATGATCGACCTCAGCTTTGAGTCTGGGTTACACTTTCCTTGAGGGCTGCTCTCATACAATGGCACATCAAGGCAGAAGTAGGTGAGATCATGCTGTTACTGAGGTGGCCTCCAGCCAATGGCAGTAAAGTCTTGGTGTAAGACATTTACACCCTATGCAGAGCCCCTCTTATGGGAAGTCTTTGCTCATAAGCTTCCCACTGAGCTGGCAGAGAACTTCAGGACTGCAAAGGCATGAAAAGTTCTGACCAATCAAGTTTTCTCTTCCCTCTTTCTTCCGGTGTTACTCTCCAATAATTTTGTGCAGTCCTACCTCCTCAGTAGTTGCTTCCCAACGGACCTAGCCTGTGATCATGGATGTGTTGTTCATGTGATTTTGTTGATGACTAGTGTTCCATTGTTAGAGCACCTCAGAATTTCTTTATCCATTCTCTTGGACTTTGGAGTTGTTTATGGGTTTTGGTTATTATGAATAAATCTGCTCTAAACATTCTAGTTCATGTCTTTGTTTATGGAGATGATATTTGGAATGATCCGACCACAGGGGAGGTATATAGTTAACTTCATAAGAAATGGACAATTTTCTAAAGTAGTTGAATCATTTCACATTCCCAGCAATATGGGAAAGTCCAAATTGCACCATATTTTTGTCAATATTTGTTATTGAGAATCTAAATTTTAGCTATTCTAGCAGGCATAAAGTGATACTTTGTGATTTTGGTTTGCCTTTCTCCAGTGATGCTAACGTTTTCATGTGGTTATTAATCATTTCTTTATATTCTTCTGTTAAGTACCTGCTCAAATCTTTTGTCTCTATATTCGATTGGGTTGACTTTATTTTTGCTTATATTTTGGTACTGACTTGTAAGCATCTTTTTTCTTTAAAAAAATTTTTTTTATTATGTAAGCATTTGTAAACTTTCTTTATAAAAATCATTTGCAGGGGGGGCACCTGAATGTCTCAGTCAGTCAGGCATCCTACTCTTGATTTGGCTCAGGTCATGATCTCAGGCTCTGAGATCAAGCCCCCTGACAGACTCCTTGCACTGGCCATGGAGACTGCTTGGGATTCTCTCTCTCTCCCTCTGCTCCTCCCCTGCCCTCCCTCTCATGCTCTTTTTCTCTCTCTAGATACAAACAAAAAGCAAAAAAACAGGAAGAAAAAAAAATTCTTTGCAAGTATAGGTAGTGTGAATAGTGTCTCCCAGTATGTAGCTTGCCTATTCATTTTCTATTACTGGGGTTTTAGTTGATGTTTTTTAAAAAAATTGATGAAAATATTTTATCATTGCTTTATTTCATGATTATTACTTTTGGTGTTCCCTTTAAGAAATTTTGCAGACCCACCAGCTGCAAAGATGTTCTCCTATATTTCCTTCTAAAAGAAGTTTTATGGTTTTAACATTCACCTTTAATTTTATGATCCATCTCAAATTGATTTTTGATTTTGTATATTTTGGTATATTTTTTCCTCCTATCTATCTACTTGTTCCAGTAACATTTGTTGAAAAGATTTTTCTTTCTTTAATAACTTGTTCTGGAGTCTTTGTCAAAAATCGATTGTGTTGTTCTATTTCCAGACTCAGAATACTGTTCCTCTGACCTATTCCTATCCTTAAGCTCATGTCAAACTGGTATATTATTGTCACATTAGAGTGAGTCTTGAAATCAGTGTTAGTCCTCCAACTACATTTTTCTTTTTAAATATATTATGGGCTATTCTTGGTCATTGCATGTCCATATGAATTTTAGAATCAATTTTTCAGTTCCTACAAAGAAATGGATATTGATCAGGATTGCATTAAAAGTATGGACTAAATTGGGAAGAATTGACATCTTAATCATTTCCAACTCATGAGTATGGCATATCTTTCCATTTATTTAGGTCTTTAATTTCTCTAAAGAGCATTTTATAATCTTAACTATAGATACCTTCTCTGTATCTTGTTAAATCATTTAACATAATTGTAATATTTTATGATTTTGATGTTATTGTAAATGGTATTTCTTAAATTACATTTTCTAAATTTATGCTGGAAGTAATGGAAATACAGTTGTTTTTGGAATATTGCCTTGCTAAATCCACTTTTTATTTCTGGCAGCTTGATTGTAAATTTCTTACAATTTTATATGAAAAATAGTATCATGTTATTTGTGAATAAAGAGTTTATTTCTAGTGTATTGTTGAATAGAAGTGTGGCAGTGGGCATCCTTGCTTGTCTCTAATCTTAGAAGAAAACATTCAATATTTCAATATTAGATATATAATTATGGTGTTAGCTTAAGTTTATTCAAGAATGCTTTTCAGATAGAGGACATTTTTAGTTCACTGAGAGCTTTTCAAAATAAAAAATGAGATGCTGAATTTTGTCAAGTCGTTGTCATTTCTTTTTAATAAGACCTTTGTAGAGATATAACCCCCATATAATAAAATTCATGCTGTTGACATTTATAATTCTGTGGTATTTAGTATATCCACAGTGTTGTGCAATCACCTTCACTGTCTAATTTCAGATCACTTCTTCACCCTGAATTGAAATCCCATACCCATTAGAAATCACTCCCCAGACTTTTTGCCCCAGTGAGGATGTCCAGTACCATGTAAACAGAGGACACTGGGTATCATTCTTGTTCCTGCTATAAAGGGGAAAGAATCCAGTCTTCACTGTCAAGTGGATTGTTAGTGTGGGTTTTTTGGTAGATGTCCTTTAACAGGTTGACACAGGTCCTTCCGATTGCAAGTTTGTTAAGGATGTTTATCCTGAAAAGTGTCAGATTTTGTTAGATGCTTTTTCTGCATCTATTGAAGTGATCATGTGGTTTTTGTTCTTTCTATTAATATGGTGTATTACATTGATCATTTTGCAGATGTTAAGCCAATTTGCATTTCTGCGATAAATTGCACTTTTTCATGGTCTATATTCCTTTTTATATGTTGCTGGTTTTGCTTTGCAATATTTTGTTGAGGATTTTTATGCAATAATCATAGGGGATATTATAGTTTCCTTTCCTGATGATGTCTTTGTCTGATTTGGGTATCATGGTAATACTGATTGACCTCATAGAAGGAATTGAGAAGGCTTCCCTCCTCTTTCATTTTTTGGAAGATTTTATAAAAAATGGTATTAAGTCTTCTTTAAATGTTTAGCAGAATTTACCAATGAAGTCATCTGCACTTGAACTTTTCTTTGTGGGAAGTCTCAAAATTACTAATTCAATCTCTTTACCTTTTATTGGTTTATAGAAATTTTCAAAAGATCATTTTAAGGCAAGGACTTGTGTGAGAGTAGTTTATTGTAAGGAGACCCCAAAAGTCACTCTTCGGGGCTGAGGAAGGGAGAAGAGGGTATGTTAATGAGTTGGTCACCACTGTGGGCTATTGAGCCTCAGTTCCTCTAGGAATTGAGGGAGATGGAATAGAAAAGTCCTCAGCATTATCACACCCAGGGCATGAGGATGATGAAGTATTTATTTATCCTGAAATTCTAATGTTGGCTGAGGGTTGCTCATAGGGGCACTGACTCTTGGATGCTTCTAGCAGAAGGGCTCTGCCAAAGTCCTCAGGCAGGGTGGACATCATTTGAAAGTCTGGTATATTATTGTCACATTAGAGTGAGTCACACTTTTGATAGACCCAAAGAGCTGCTGGTTTTGAGTAAGGCCCAGAACAGAAGAGAGATCTGCAGCAGGTCCAGGCGTGATCCAGCAGATCCAATGGGGTTTACAGTGGCGGTGGCAGACAGGGATGCCCTTAGGGGCCCTTGGGAAAGTCTGGAAAGGTGAGCACCTAGAGGATATGAGTAATGCACCAAGAGTGTCTGGCATATGCTTCAAGGCATAGTGTCTGTTACTATAACTCTATTACACTCTGCTTTTCATTATAGATTCTTATCTACAAGTCTGTCACCACCAAATTGTATGCTTCTTTAGAATTTTATGTCTTAAACATTTCTCACATGTAACACCTCCTTTCCATTTTTAAGGCTACTGTCCTAGATAAGGCTCACAATACTCTTGACTGGATGGTTACATTAGCCTACCAAGTTTTTATCTCCCCTTCTTTTCTCAGATTCAAGGGATGATTAAGAGACTCAACTTCTTTTATCTATCAATCAATCAATCGATCTATTATCTATTATCTATCTATCTATCATTTATCTATCTATCATAAACATACAGTGCTATGTTAGTTTCAGGTGTATAATGATTCAACAATTCTATACATTTGTCAGTGCTCATCAAGATTAAATGTACTCTTAATCTCCTTTATCTATTTCACCCATTCCCCCACCATCCTCCCTTCTGGCAACCATCAGTTTGTTCTCTGTATTTAAGAGACTCAACTTCTTGGTTAGAAGAGTAGCGAAGAATTTTGCAGTCATGTCTTTTTTTTTTTTTTGATGTTATTTATTTATTTGACAGAGAGACAGTGAGAGAGGGAATACAGGCAGGGGGGATGGGAGAGGGAGAAGCAGGCTTCCCGCCAAGCAGGGAGCCCAATGCAGGGCTCAATTCCAAGACCCTGGGATCATGACCTGAGCCGAAGGCAGATGCTTAATGACTGAGCCACCCAGGCGTCCCTGTAGTCATGTCTTTTTAATTGTCATAAGGGGCATAGCTCACCTGTAGTAGATCACATGCTTTCAAAACCAGGCTCCACATTGCCAAAAGAATATTATTTTTAGTATCCAGATTCTGTTATTCTCTCCCCATGCCTATGCTTAAAATATTTCAAGCCTTCTAATCCATACTGCATATATATAGCTCTGTATGATGGGGCCACTGCCTATCTATCTAGTTAATTTTATCTTTCCTCTATGTACTTACACTCTAGCAATACCAAGGTACTTATAATTCTTATAATGTTAGCAACTTTTACACACTTTTCTTTGTCTTTTAATACAGACCTGCCTTATTTCAATTAACACACACACACACACACACACACACACACACAAACCCTCCTTCCTCTTTTCTCCCACCACTAAATCTGGGACCACATTTCTTTTTATGCTAATCCGTATAACTAATATATAATTTTAGTCTGACTATTTGTCTCTGCACTAGATTCAGCTACTGGAGGATATAAATGATGATACCTTTTAATATTTATATTCTCAATACTAAGTGTAGGCCTAACACATGGTAAGTTATTAATAAAATATGTGAAATGAGTGGATGAATGCACTTATCATTGTTGTATTTGCTACAACAACAGTGCCTAGTTTTTCTATAAAGCCAGAGAGGGGAGAGGGTACGAGGGAAGGAGAGTAGGATGTCATTGAAAGAACATAATCTTTCAAACAGACGAAATGTATCTTTTGTTGAAACTTTAGTTCTGCTCTTTCCTATCTAAGTGACTCAGGGTAAGTTATTTAAACTCTCAAATCCATTTTCCTCTTCTTAAAGAAAGGGATGATCCTATTTCTTAAAGGTAGGACTGTAAGTGTGCACACGCAGACAAGTACACACATGCATATGCATGTGCGTGCGCGTACACACACACACACAAGGGACAATGCTTAGGGAGCCTTTTGGATTTGGGAAGGAACAAATTCCTCATTTGGGTATGTTACTCCAGCCCTTTCTCTTCTTTTTTTTCTTTTTTAAAGATTTTATTTATTTATTTGGCAGAGAGAGATACAACGAGAGAGGGAACACAAGCAGGGGGAGTGGGAGAGGGAGAAGCAGGCTTCCCGCCGAGCAGGGAGCCTGATGTGGGGCTCGATCCCAGGACCCTGGGATCATGACCTGAGCCAAAGGCAGACGCTTAATGACTGAGCCACCCAGCCGCCCCACTGGCCCATTTCTTGATAGACCCAAAGAGCTGCTGGTTTTGAGTAAGGCCCAGAACAGAAGAGAGATCTGCAGCAGGTCCAGGCGTGATCCAGCAGATCCAATGGGGTTTACAGTGGCGGTGGCAGACAGGGATGCCCTTAGGGGCCCTTGGGATGTCCTTGTAGGTGAGTTGTAGCACAGGACCTTTGGAGTTTGGAGCAAAGCCTTGCTCTCCCTGCAGATAAACATTTCTTGACCTGTTACTAGGCTCTGTAGCCCCAAGAGAATCTTGATAATGGATCTAATTTTAAATGAAACGCAAGTTAAATATTTTATTGTACTGTAGACCTGAGTATTTCTGTTACGAAGAAATAGAGAGTGGAAAACAAATCTGATGAGTATGCTATTGAAGTTCTTTAATTGTCAGAAATTTTATAAATTATATTAACCATGAATTAAATCTTAAGTCAGAGTTATTTTCATATGGCCCTCCAAAATGATTTATGTGAATTGTAGTATATATTATAGAAAAAGCTATGTGACATTGGTGATGAATAATTTTTGATCTGAGAATAGAATCTGTGATTTGAAAATGGTTGAATCATTATGAAATGAGAGCAAGTCAAAATCCATCTGGATATGGACGTGAAGTATCTTATTTGTTCTTTGAGATACAGGAACTGGGCAATATTTTATCATACTAGGAAACTTCTTTCCTTCTACATTTAAATATTATCCTCCATCCAAGGTTTTCTTTTTATTTCCTATGCTTTTAATAGGGAGGACATTTTCTAGAGTAGAAATATAAAATCAGATATTACTTGGAGTATATTCTTGGTAAAACAACCTGGCAGTCTTTGGTGGTGAAATATAATCTGTTCAAGGTCAATGAACTCTGTCAAGAAGGTTTTTGGTGATTTTTGTGTGAGACACTAAATATTTCATTGAAAAAGTAGGTTCCCTTAGGGAATGATTACCTATTAACACTCACCTCAGTTTCCCCTTTGAAATATAAGATATAGAGGATACACTTCAAACAAATACTCTAGACTTACTTTATTCTTACTTTTGATTATCAGCTATGTGGTAAGACTATAAAATTTCTCTTAGTTATTACTATTTGGGCAATGTTTATTTTACAAGTAGGAAGAAGAAAAGAAACAACAAATGTATATTTTAATTCTTCATAATTGCTTTTCAATGATTATGTGGTTACTACTTCAAGAAAGCTTTATAAGTGAGATAATTACAGAAATATTTGATATAAGGCAATTTTTCTTAATATTATTTGAATGTCTTTACATGTTAAAATAATCAAATAAAAAAAAGGCCTCAGACTTTCTCTGAAATTTAAAAAGCGTTAGGTAGCAACAATAATGAAATCTTTCTTTTCCTTTTGTCTCCCCACCTCCCCCCAACCGCCCGACTCCAAGAAACCAGAGCACTGTGCAGAGAGAGAAGATGTTGAGCAGATCTATAAGTGAGCTTTGTATACTTTCCTTTTTTGTAACATGTTGCCACTTCTGCTATGTTATCTTCTATTAGCTATATTCAGTGAGCTTTGGTTACAAAAATGTGGGTGATAACAAGAAAGAATTTCAGTGGTTAAAATGTTTAAATAAATACCTCAGTTTGCATGCTGCCTGTTCTCTCTTGACTATGTTTTCCCACTGCTGCCTAAGTGGGAGTCAAACAAGTTCTAAAGTTATTATTATGTATGCATTGATGTATACATGAAGCTATTAACACAGAAATCTTTGACAGGGCAAACTTGTAATGACTTCCCTGAAGCTGTTATCTTGAACTGTCTCTAAATTTTCCTTTCCTCTTTGTTGAACAGATCTTTTTAGGAAAAGGGCATAACATATATAGAGTCAGAAAACATTTAGATTTTGCCTTTTTGTAGGTTCATAGCAGCCAAACTATTTCATTTAAAAAGTGTGAAAAAAAATAATGCTTCTGGGCTAAGAATATATGCCAAGTTTACGCCAGTATCACATTTTTTATGGCTGATTTATAAACCTCTCAAAAAGGATGGAAATGCTGACACATTAATAACTCTGGCAGAATAAGTCCTGCACACTTCGGGGAAAAAAATAAAGAAAAGAAATAAAATGGGCAATTCCAGTCTAAAGAATGGAAATTTCTTAAAAAGGATGGGAGATATTTTATGTTTTGCACAAAGAATCTCACTTTTTATACTTGTTTTGGTAAGAAATAAGTAATTATAGATTATTTTATCTTAACAACAAGTATTTACTATCATTTTACCTATTCATTTAAAATAATCCAATATTAGAATGGTATTCAAAAAGATAAGTGATAGTTTAATGCCATTAAACATGTTTTTTTCTTTTGAAATAATATGTTAAATTTGAATACTGTAAACCTTAAATTATAATGAAGGAAGGCAAAAGTCTTAAATATAACCATGGTAGTCCCTACATTTTTAAATTAATTTAGTAAAATATCAAATATATTTAAAAATTATAATACCCAATGTTCCTCCTGGTACAGAAAAGAAAAAAGATACTATCATACTACTTACTAGAAGGTAAATTTGATACTATATGCTCAAAACCCTACAATTCAAGCATGTAGACTCAATCGTTGCATTTCTAAGTGACTATCCTTAGTTTTTGATTAGGGATTTGGTTAAATATTTATAAATCAATATTGTTTTATATTATTTTAAAAATTGTAAACAACTTTATGAACAATAGAGGAGACATTAAATTAATTACGGTGTACAAGCAAATGTAATATTTAGTAAATTCAAAGAACAATCCTTGAAAGATAAATAATAAGCTGAGGAAACTGGTACAAATAAAAAACATAGCTACATAAATATAATGATACAGATATAACAGGATATAAAAAATTGAAATCTTTACCAGTCACTGACACTGAACATGCTAAAATGTTTGCCTTATCACCACATGCATGTTTACAATATAAATTCTATAGAATCTGGTCTAAGAATTTTGAGTTTCCTCAGCCACTTTGAGATTTCATGAGGGTGAATGAGAGATAATTCCTAGGAGGACATAATATTTGTAAAGACCGTGTTTTGAGTTTCATTCTCTCCTTCATCCCCGTGGCAAGAGAATTTCTTGCCCTCTTTCATCAAGCTTATAGTGGAGATATTCTATGGAGGTCCACAAAGAACTTACATGTGACCCTCCGCCATTAGAAGGCAAGGACAAATGATGGTCTAACTCCCACCTACAAACATCTAGGATAAATGTGGCTTGACTCACAGCCTTGGTGGTTGATCTGATCGGAGCACTGTTCTATGGGGGAACTTACAAGCCCAGATTTGGGTGAAGTAAAGATGAATGAGTTATTGTCAATTAGATGAGGACCACTAGGAATAGACCATGCACATGGTCTTCATAGGTCTTGTCTCATTGGGCTGCCTAGAGTGGAGGTTCCAGTAAGAAGAAATTGGCAGTTAAACACCTAAGGGCTGAGGAATGAGTACTAAGCCATCACCTTCGTCATTTACCTGGGACAAGAGAACTGCTGGAGAGAAAAGTCAGCAGATATCTTTTGCAGGGTCCATGAAAAGGCAAGTTCAATCAAGTCAAACAACATGGGCTTACCACAGTGTTTTGAGGTAATTTTTGAAGGCTAATACTCTAAAACTGCAATTAGTGAAAATTAAAATGATCAACTTGGAGAACAGTCAGGACACTTTGCATTGAGAGGCCTCATATAGCTTTATTGTCAGAGAATTCTACCTTTGAGTCTGGTGGTACCAAAGATTAGAATGAATAATCTCAGACAAATTAATTAACCTCTTCAAACTACAGCTTCCTCATCCATTTTGTAAAGGGGATAATAATGCTACCTAACTCCCAGAGTTAGAGTGAGGATTAAGTGAGATAATGAATGCAAAACATTTAATCCAGTGTCTTGTAAGTAGTAAATGCTCAGTAAATCTTAATGACATTATTATCATTATATTGCTTGTCATGCAGAGCAAAACACCTGGGACAATCAGGGGGGCTGTGAGAAGGCAAACGCTGCCGAGGAGCCTTCCTCATTTACGGCTGGGAGACACGGATGAACACTTGACGTTTCCAGAAGCCTTGTAATCCAAGGCCATTAAACACCAAACTTCCAATGTTTTGAAAGGTCTAAAATGCATTTTTTTCATTAAAATTCTCAAGCTTCCTGCAAATTGCCAACTAGGAAGAAAACAAACAAACTGCCATTTCTTGGAATGCCAGCAATAAATGGAAATTCCACAAAAATATCTATGTCCCCACTGGGAGTATGGCACCAAAAACAACATCCGCTATTTATTCTCGGGACAATTTGTACCTTGCTAGAAAATGACACAGGGACTCCCTCGCTCTCTTCTGTATTATTTAACTTGGAGGGATATAAAGTTCATCACCTCTCCATTTGAACTCTGTTCCTGTCGGTGTCACAAATGGTGTCATCAGCGGGAAGCTCACAAATGTCTGTAATTAAGAAACAACTTTACTCCCAGGCGCACGTGCAGTCTGTCTATAGGAAGAGATGTTTTTCACCATGTGAACACTCAGGCTGTAGCACAAAATTTGGAAAATTAAATTAAAAATGTGCGTCTTGTTTTTGTGAAGTCCTGTCAGTGGCTTGCAGTGAGTCTGCATGATTGTGGTTGTGGACACATGGCTTTGAATCCCTGGTCTATAATTTACTGAGCATTCATGCTCCTTTCATATATAAATATTTGGCTTGGCAAATCTGATTTCTTTTACCACTGATCGCCGTGATTCATTTTCTGCAACTATGTGGCGCGGGCCCCCTGCGGAAAGCCTGATATCTCCTCCTGCTGTTCTGTCCACCTGTTTAGAATTTATATCCAAAATTCATCTAAAACAAACCATTTCCCCCCTGGAGAATAGCGAGTTAATATATTTACAAATTCCAGATGAACTAGATATGTTCTGAGGGCTTTGCAATTTCATATTTTGGAAACTACACTTTGATGGAGCTGGCAATGTCTACTTTCCAGAGGAAAATCGAAACAGAACCCCCTCCTAAAGTAAAGCCCAAATGAAACAACACACCAAAAAGAATTTCTCCTATGCACGTTTCATGAAACATTGTCCTGCCTTTTCACCATGGTGTTCAACATGCCAGAACCAGACACAAATGATTATATGCATTTTAGGTTAGATTTTTCTTAGTAAAAAGAGACAGAATTAATTTTCATGGGAATTATGCAATTTTTTCTGAAGTTCTGGGCTACCTGGCTCCTCAGGCAACTCTCCATATATCACAGCTCAGAGCTCAACTTCCTTCTTCCTTCTTCCTAGTAAATTGCATTAGCATAGATTACTTTGGAGTGAACACTGTATGGACTTCTTTAATCAACGCCAGGAGACTCTTCGTGCTTGTAAGCTTATTCATAAGTTTCTCTGTTCTGTTTCTTGAAATAGTTTTGATCGAGGGACTCAAGTAGGGGGCAAGATGGCAGAGCCTCTTTAATTTAATATGCTTCTGCTGGAAAGCTCCAGCTTCTGGAGAGAATTCTGAAAAACAGATGTCTGCCTTCCAAAGTGAAAAACATGCATCTGTTTCTTAAATGTCAAAACAATAACAGTAAAGTTCCAGCAGACACACGTAAAGGTTTGAGTGGGTGTCCTACCACCGTAGACCTGGGCCTTATTTTTACACAGCTGAGAAATCCCCCAAGAAAGCACACACATTATCTTACCTGCGCACACGTGCAGCACAGGGAGAAGGCCAGAAAAAGGAAACTGAGAATGAATGATGTGGGCAGGCAGAGATTACAATTTATGGAAGAGGAATTGGCTTGGATAATAGAGGTTTGTGATGCAATTATGACTATCTCTTTAAATAGCCCCCTCCACCCGCCCCGTTTCTTTCCATTGCTCTATTTTAGACTTACCTGAATTCATTTAGTCACAGTTCCCCTATCTCTCCATCAGTACATCGTTTGGTTTCTGTTACCTGTGTATCAGTTTGTTTTCTTCCGAATGCCTGCATTTACGGAATGTGGTCAGGAACTGATAGGGTCCAGAATAAACTGGGTTGATTATTTCTTCCTGTGCAGTACACAAACTGGCAGGAAGGAAATCCCACCTTTTTTCCTCTTCAAAAATAGTGTGTTCACTGTTATATAAGAGAGGACAGATAAAAAGGAGGTTAGCTAGAGTGTCAATATTTCCTATATGGAATGATAAACATTTTAATGTAATTAAGCATTAGGATTAATTTGTTAATCCTTATATTTTCCCTTGTCCATTCAAGAGATGTATCTCTAATTAAATTTCCCTTTGGCCACACTAATGAAAAGAATATCATCTAGAATTCTAGCCATAGTCAGCATGTGTGGGCAGTAGCGATAAGGCTGGGTAATTGCAGGATTAATAATTGGCTTTTTATTGAGGCTGAAAGCTATGCACTGTATAGAAACTGACTGAATTACTTGAAATCACATCTATAGACTCTTTGCTTTGTGCTATTTGCTTTGTAGTGCTTCTTCTAATAACTCCCTTTTCCCTTTTTTGTGTTTCTCTGATTTTTGCAAGCAGGGTAACAATCATGCTACGGCTATTCAATTGTTTCCAGGTCATTCTCTTACTATTGGTTTTACATAATCCTCATAAGCAAGAAGTGCAATTTAAACTACTGCAGAAGTTCTGTGATTAAGAATACTGACTTTTAATATCTCCATCTCGGTTCCCTTATTTATAGTACAGACCACGGAGTCATTGCTAATGTGGGTGGGTAGACAGGCATCCTTTTCAAATCTTGCAGGGGTGAGAAATAATCTTACAACCACACTCAGAGCTTGTTAGCGGGCTGCTAATATATACAGTAGTACGATTTTTATCGTTTCCTTGATGGAACTGAGATGGGGTTTGGGAGGGGTGGTGTCCCGAGGAACCATCATCCATCTACTCTCTTCCCCTTCTTAAATATGGAAACAAAACCTTTATGGCTTGGTACAAATTCTTTCTTAGAAAACCCTACTGACCCAGTCATCAGTCAGGTCACTTCATAGTAATATCAGAGCGTGCTAGAAAGAACTCTGATGCAGGGCAGTGGACTTCACTTCTTTGCATGACAAAGGTTTCTACACTCTGTGTAACAAGGTCTATTCCCTTGACTTCAGTATTCATTATCCAGTTATCTGAAGACCGAAAATGGGTAATATGGTTAGGATGGAGGCAAAATCCCCAGAGACTCCCAAGCCCTACAAAGTACTTTCTTTTTTTTTTTTTTTTTTAAAAGAGAAAGACTGGTGTGTGGTAATTTCTATAGGAAAACCTGATTATGAAAGATGATAAAGTAGACCATGTCTATGAGAATTAACTATCAGCTATAACCAACTGAGTCAACTCTTCACCTGGTTAGTTGTAACCACTGCCCATTCTTGTTCTTCTGGTGACTCAAGTCAGAAAGCTTTTAGGATCTACGATTCTCTGCAGGCTCTGCTTTTGTTAATATTTGTAGAGCCCTAAAATACTGAATGGCTTCCTTGAGAATTTAGGTATATTATTATTCTTATTTTGGGCAGCTTAATCATTTAATATTCCTTTGCTATCTTCACATATTAATATTTATTAGCATTATCTACTTAGAGCTTTATTTCATACTTGGGGGATACATTTCCTAACATCATTTACATAGTTAGTGCTCATGATTTCCAATGCACTTAGCAAAAGAGAAGATTAATCTCTGTAAGTAAAATGTAAACTAAGTACAGTTAAAAATGAGGTGCCGAAATTCAAGGGCAAGTGAAGTGCATGCGGTTCTTTCAAACCACAGATTAACAAAGTATGTTTTTATGCATCATACTTTGACTACAGTTTGACTTTTAAAAATCCCTGTTTGGATCCTTCATGTGAGTGCAACGCAAAAGTTTCTTTTGTTTTTATAATCTTTGCTCATGGTTTACCCTGATGAAAAGAAATGGTCTTCAAAGATTATTTTCTGCAAATTTCTATAAAGAATGTGATTTATCCTGCACTATGTGTCCATTAACTATTACTGTTTTCAATCTGTCAGCTCTTCAACAATCTTTTCCTTAAATTTGTATGCAAACTTGCAAAAAACATCTTATTGACTCTTTTATTATTCAACATGTTAATTTAATATTTTTTTGAAAGCTAATAAAATCTAAATGCTGAAGGAAAATGGAACTGTTTACAATTCAGTGAGACTGAAATACATCAAATTTAAAAGTTTTCCAGAGTGTAGGAGATCATTTATTAATATAAATGTTTAAAGATGATCCATGTAGGGGGAAGGAAAAGGACACTTTGCAATCATAGTTCTCTTTGTGATGGCAGGAAGTAACTTAAAAAACACTAAGTTATTAAAGGAGAGAATTAAAAAACCAAGGTGGACCTCTGCATTATAGATGCCAAGGAGGATTATATCCAGAGCTATGTGTTATCCTAAGACAAGAGTAGGAAGTCTGCTTTCTTAGAGCCTTTAATTCTATGAGCAGAATTGTTAGATCTAACTGTAAGCTGATGAGATTATAAATGTACACAGGCATGCACACACACACATTTGTGAGTGACGGTGGGCGTGGTGTTGGTATTGGTGTACTTCATTGCTTTTTAACTCATCTCATGACAAGAACAATTGCCAGTTCTGATATAGTCAAAGGGGCTAGAGGCAGTTACTGAAGTGATGCTTGGCATGGTCATCTGATTATTTAGAATTTGTGTGATATAAAAATATCAGACTTTTTTTTTTTTTAGGTGTGCCATATGTCTAAAACTGAAACACATAAATACACACACGTGCACGTGCATGCACACACACACACACACCACCAGATAAATAAACAAACATAACCAAACAATGGCAAAACAACAAACATAAACATAAGCCAGCCAATGGGTCAACATATTTTTTATTTGACTAGAATTTGGTTAATGGTGTTAATAACATTAAAGTCATGATGTCTATTATTGTACTGGCCCTTTTGCTTGGCATAGAGAAAAACTGTTCCACAAATTATGCAGTATTACCAGTAATTTCCATCATCTATGCCTTGCGTGGTGTAATCCACAGCCATTGCTGGGGAAAAAATTCCAAGTCAAGGGCTGTCTGTGGTTCAATGATATGAACAGCATTGTTAAAAAGTGCTGAACAGAGAAAGGGACTAATAAAACAATGGTGCCCAGAAGGATTTTTATGGGTCATCTTCCCAGAATAAATAAATCAAATATAAATTAGAGAACAGAAAAGAGAGATTTCACCAGGACTTTAGATGAAGAGGTTTGAAGGAACTATTCAGTTAATTGGCTCAGAAGAATGTTGTTATGTTTGGAGAGGGAATAAGTTGTAGGGGGGTAGTCAATAACTAAAGATACTATTAAAGACGGAGGTGGATGAGTGGTTACGTAGAGAGAAATCTAATTCCAGCCTTAAAAAAGTGGTTTCAGTTTTATGTTGGAGGTGATCATGAATAGTGCAGACTCTTAAAGAAACAGTATCAAAGCAAAGGTAAGATAGGTTCCGTACACTTCTGGGTAACATACCATAAAAGAGATATATTGTAGAAAATTTTACAGACAGAAAAACATTAATTTTAACTTATGGTAATTATTCTATACTTTTTATGGAGAGGGAGATCATTGAAGAATACAGATATTAAGGAGGTTATTATAGGTCCAGAGATGATGTCATTGGAACGTTAAGTTGTGACTGCTGGCAGAGCAGAAAACATAGATTATTGCAACAATCTTTTAACGTCTCTGGGCGTCCATTTCTGGTAATATCAGAAGACTACAAATAATTTCTAAGACTTTTTTAGATTTAAAATTTTATGATAGATAAGCTAATAATATTGCAAATAATGGATCTGTGCATATTTCTCCATATCGGGTTACTTTTGTGGAGTGTTAGGAATGGTTTCAGTATTTTGAGACTCCTTGGGTCAAAAGAACTTGGTAGTTCCATTGACTGTGGGGAAGGTGTGGACTTCTTCAATTCATTTCAGTAGGCTTATTCTTTTCCTTGGTTTTGTTTTGTGTGTGTGTGTGTTTATTGAATTGTTTGTTTTACTATCCATATTTCTTTTGAGAATAAAACTTTTGGCTCCCAAATAGCATATTCATATCAAAAGGGAAAAAAATGTGGTGAAATTTGACAAAATTATAAAAGCCAACTCGTTTTGCTTTCGATGTTCCTGTGGTATTACATTTTTTTTTTTTTTTTTAGAGAGAGGTAAAGAGAGGAGGGGGAGGGGCAAAGGGAGAAGGAGAGAGAGAATACTAAGCAGGCTCCACACTGGGTGTGAAGCCTGACATGGGCCTCGATCTCACTACCCTGAGATCATGACCTGAGCCGAAATCAAGAGTCAGATGCTTAATTGACTGATTCACCCAGGCGTCCCCCTGTGGTATTACATTTTTACGAATGAAATGGGAAGTAGTAGATCTTGTTGATATGATATCAAGGCATTTAAAATAGACCTGATGGAACTTAACTTGAGTCCTTCTTATAGGTTCTGAAGGGAAATTGCAGTAAGACTTTTTGTCACAATAACCAACTAACTAGAAAGCCTGAGGCAAAGGAAATCTACAGCCAACTGAAGTAGGTTAAGTTCTTAAGTATGAAACTGTTACAGGAATAACATTCCTTATAGAGGTTGGCTAATAACTATTTCAAAAAGAGATTTTACTTCTTTAACATCAATGGCAAAGTTTATCTTAATGAAGTCGGTAGGCATTTTATTTTCCATTGATAACACCTATGCTGACTTAACTCTTTTGTATATCTGTAGCATCTCAAAGAAATAGAGATATTGAATTAATAGTCACTGTTTTGGATATTGGCTCGATGCCCTGGCAAACAGGAATGTGTGTGTGTGTGTGTGTGTGTGTGTGCAGATACATGCACGTACACAGTTTTCTCTGTGCTCCCCCTCATTTTACCTTAGAACAAAACTAGTCCCCTCTGATTCAGGATAATTGTTACCTGGAAGTCTTGCCCCACACATGTATTATAAAGACACAGAGAGAACCCAAATCTAATATATATCAATCATATGCACTCTCAAATCTTGCATATATTTTCTTGTGCCTGCTTGGTTTTTCTGCTATATTTATTAGCATATGGACCATGCATTAAATTTATGGCAACCTTCACTTCAGGAGCATTTTTCTGTCTTTATCTCTATCTTCGTTCTTCCTTGCTTTCAACACCCATCATCCCTTCTAGCTTAGTTTGGTGTATAATCCTCTCCATTGCTTTATTTACCAGTTAGCACCTCTATTATAATTATGGGCTTAGTTTTCTGGCTCCACGCTAGAATAAAATGCCCTTAGAGTTAACTTATACAAGGGGATTTTACTTGCAATTAACAGAAGCAATACAAACTGGATTGAGGAAAATAGAGGATTCTAACGTAAAGATTGAGAAATGTTTAATGGAACCCAAGGGCTGGAGTACAGCAAGTTTTCATCAAGAAAAACAGGCATAAGGATCTGAAACTCTAACCAAGGTCAACTGAGGTTTTTCTCACTATTGTCTTTGTTTCGTGGTCTTCATTTCCTTCAGTATTTTCTCTCTTTGTAAACCATCCTCATGACAGAATACAATATGGCTAACCTGGAGCTCAAGAGTCTATACATTATAGTTCCAGCTCCATGGAGTAAGCCTCTGAACTCCCTTCCCAAATTTGCTGGGGAGAGAATTTGATGATTCCAGCTTGGACTGAGAACTCACCACTACTCTAATCAGCCAAACTCAGGGAGCAGGGCTCAAAACATAAACATGACTGCTGAGTGCCCATTATTACAGTAAAAGTTGGACAGAATCTCTTTATTAGAGTCCAGAGACAATATTGTATCGTTGAACCTCCAGCTGGCACAATCTTGGCATATACCTTTCAAATGTTTTTGAATAAATGAATTGGGAGAAAAATCAACTCTCTCTTACATTCACTAGTATTTGTATTCCTGAATAAGGATTTCTCAGGTTTTAATTTCTTTGCCATAACCAGAAAGGGCAATTGGCTTGCCAGCACCATGATGGCATTCTAACAAAGTTGTTTAAAATTTTTTGCTGGATTAACAATTTTCTGGAGTCACATTAAAAAAAATAACATTTTTTTAATAGAGGAGAAATATGTGATTATTGCCATGTGCTCATTTTAGGATTGGGATAAATGTGTTATTACCTCTTTCTATCTAGATAGAGGAATGGTCCAATTTTTCCTCTCAGACTTGCAACCTCTTTTGCATTCTGTTTTTCAGGTATGTTTACCTGAAAATGTAAGTGACATTCCAGTGTTTTCTACTTTGAAGTTTCAGCTGTGCTTGAAAGGTCTGTGGTTGCCATTTTAGTGGTTTGGGCAATTTTTTGTTTATTTATTTATTTATTTTCTGATGAGCAACAACATTATTGCCATAGACATCCATCAATATTACCAACATTTTCTTAGAAAATTCACTCTTTAGTTTAGAATTTCTTACATTTTTATCAGGCAATCCTTGCAACTAATATATGGTTACATCAAATTTATAAATTTAGAATAATAATAATACTAGAGAGAGCCATCTCTAATAATACTAGACATCTAATAATACGAGGGCTTCTAAGAAAACTATTAAGAAGTATCTGGGAACTATGTAAAGATAAAGAATAATTAGAAATAATATTGCAAACAGTCACACTGTAAGCATATTATATTAAATTTGGGCACCAATCTAGATGACTAGGTTGTAATTATTTTTAAATACTCTTTACAATTCTAAGCTTTACAAGATTTGCATAAATAGATTCTGTGAATTTGAGGCAATTCCTGTGGCTAAGACTGATGACTTCAAAATTGCTAAGTTTTATTTACTAATATCAGCAAAGTTGCATATTCCTAATATTAAAGGGCAGTCTACCTCTTCCCAAAATATTTCATCTGAAGCTTAATATCATAGGAATGTATTTAAAGGTCACATTAGCTTGTATTCCCTTGGCTTCCACCCTTTGAATCATGTAGGAAATTAGGGCAGAGTTGATTTCCTGTAGCTTATGAACAGTCAAAATACACAGCCTGTGCAGAGGGGGTGAGCTGGCTATTTAAAAAATCTGCTACTCACTTAGACTGAGTAATCAACTCAGGAACCACACCCAGATCCCAGCACCCACTGTAGAAAGACACATTCAAGGACATGAACAATCCATCTATTGTTTTACAGAAGACTTTTTTTTTAAGTCCTAAGAGTAAGGCATCATAATTAACAAGAGCAGTGGAAAGTATGTTTCAGCATTAACCAGGGAATTAAGGTTCTTAATTCTCACTAAAAAAGAAATGGCCAGATTTCTCCCCACACATACATCCACATATAAAAAGGAAAATAGAAGTTTGAGGTAATTATAACTTTCAGGTATTCTCCAACTCCAAACTTTGTTTTATCCTCGGAGGAAAATCAGGTGTCAGTCTTTGTTCAAATTGCCTGAAATATTTAGAATTTTGAGTTACCTTGGTTCTTGGTAGAGCTCTAGAAATCAAAGAGACGATACAATTGGACAAAGCAACAACTTTACATATCTTATATTACTGGGTGAAAAATGAATTCTGATCTACTCCTGTTTTTGCCTGGGTGCCCCTGTCATGCCTATACTAAGGACTGGCTAAAGACAAAACAGTAAGTACAAAAGCTCTAAAGTAGGAGTAGGCAAGATCAAAGCATAGATAAAAACGAAAGCATGAAGGAGGTTGATGGCCATGGTGAGACATTGGTACTTTATCAGCAATGGGCAGTACGGGAGGTATTAGAGCAGGGGAGAGATATAATCTAATGTTTATGTGATGAAATGATCTTTGGGTTAAGTCAAGAAATTAAGGGTGGTGGGAAGTGGGAGTAATAAAGTTGAAAAAAGATGGATGGTGATTTAGACTAGGGTAGTAGCAATAGATAAAGTGAGAAGCAAATAGACTGAAAATATACTTTGGAGGCAAAGTGAATATGACCTCTATTATTAAGTCAGACCATGAGGTAAGTGGTTACTACTCTTTATCTTTATATAATAGATAATTAATATTAGCATATATTTAATAAAATTTTTTTAATGACTAACTACACTTGGGATAAAATTTAAAAAATTCCTTATCAGATCTCACTAAGTCTCTGAACCTAAGTCACGTTCATTGGGCTCACCTTTTGGCAGTATCTTTTCATTCTTCAAATCCAGCTATACTGGAATTTTAATAATTACTGAATCTATTCTATTACCCTCAGCATCTTTGCACATGATGTATTTCTGAGCGGAACATCTTCCCTTCTCTTCAGCTAAGTAACTCATTTTTCTACTGATTTTATTCCAAAAACCTTAAATGTCATTTCCTACCAAAACTTCCCTGAGATTGCCTTTTTAAAAAAAAAAAATTTTATTTATTTATTTTGGCAGAGAGACAGCTAGAGAGGGAACACAAGCAGAAAGAGTGGGAGATGGAGAAGCAGGCTTCCCGCTGAGCAGGGAGCCTGATGTGGGGCCCGATCCCAGGACCCTGGGATCATGACCTGAGCCAAGGGCAGATGCTTAACGACTGAGCCACCCAGGAGCCCTGAGATTGCTTTTTATATCTTTAAACCACACCTTGTATTTCTTCATGGCCCTTATCATTTATGACTTCTCCAGGAGTCCATACTATATATAGATATATATAGATAGATATTTGTCATTTTTGCTTCCTTAGTTCCTAGCCTAGTACCTAGAATGTAGTGGGAATTCAATAAATATTTTGGCTAAATAATTGTCCGTATCTTTCTTTTCATGAATCGCAATATACATTAGTCTATTAAAGACTAAAGGACTAGAGTCGTCATGTATTTACACACACACACACACACACACACACACGAATACACACACACACACACACACACACACACCCCTATATATATAATAGATACACACACACACAACTCTCTTTGTTTAAACTAACATCTCTTGGTGTTTTGTGTTCATGGATTTTTTTTTTTTTTACATTGCCTATTATTTTGTAATGGGAAAGTAAAACATGGAGAAATGCCATGTTAGATTATGAGTTTTGTGGGAAATCTTATTTTCTACACAGTTTTAAGCAGTTAATATTAAAGGATGTTATTTCAATTTCCTATGACCTTGGAGAGATTATTTTTAACCTCTTTATGCCATAGTTTCCTCTGGCAAAATAAGGATAATATCAGTAATTCTTTCATTGAACTGTGAGTGTAAGTGAGCTCACACATGTATGAACAGAGTTTAGAATGAGGCCTTGCACATAGGAAGTGCTCATTAGACATGAAGTATTTTTATAATAAGTAATTTGCTACAATCTAATTGTATCTTTGGGGGGATGAGATCTTAAATTATAAATAAACCTATAATCCAGTTTCCCTTGAAATGTGTTTTCTAAAAAACAGTTTCATAACAAAACATAGAAAACCTTGAATGCTGTTTAAATTCCAATTCTCTTTCTTTTGTTCTAAAATATTTTCATCAAACAATTTTTGATTTGCTTCAATTTCTGTAGAACCTAAGACACATACATACCAATGTGCTAAAATACATATTTTTAGTTACCTACATTACAGTTATATAAATTATGAGACTAATATAATATTTGATGTAGGAAAACATCAGAAAATTTATCTGTAAAAAAAGAACCGACTAGTATGGATTTTATAACATAAAACTGCTGAGGTTTTCATAAAATGAACTTGGAAGTTTTACTTATTCATTTACTTTGGTAGCACTTTGCCTAGTTTAATTAAGCATTACAATTACCATCTATTTTCTAAGTTTGCAGTGATTCATAAATTAATAACATTAATGATAGCAAGGGAAAAGTAATAATGAAAACATATTCACATTTATTAAATGCCTATATTGTGTTGTATAAAATACAGCCTCTATTTTGCTTTGGCTACTATTTGTTCCCACAACCTCCTTGAGGTTTGTTTTCATTTTCCTAATGCCTACTTTCTTGTAGCTTACCGTGTTTCTTTCTTATCTGTTTTGTCACTTATTTCTCTTGCTAAGTCTCCATCCTGCCTCAAAACTTCGCAATTCCAGTGGGGTACAGTTGAAAATATGGGATTGCAGCTCTTGTCCGAAAAGGCAGTATAATTTAAATTCCTAAATCATCCAGTTATCTCTGGAAAGCAAATAAACCGATTCTCTTCTCCTTTTGGACACAGCATTTTATAATAAACATTGAAGGCCTTTCTTTTTTATGCTTATTTCTACAATTTTCACAACAGAACATGCCCTAATGCACCTTTCTTTAGTCTTATCACATTAACCCATCACAACTGAAAATGCATTCAATCCTTTTCCAGTGAGAGACAACCCAACCACTACAATAAATCCTCCGAGAATCAAACAATTTTTGTGTTTCTTTCATTTTGAAGTGACTGTTTTGCTCAGAGGAAATTTTGTTTTGATTCTGTTGATCCATAGATGGGGATACTAGCAGAGATCTGACATGTAAAGAAACCTTTATTAGTTTTTTAGGCTGCCATAATAAAGTACCACTAACTGGGTGGCTTAAAACAGCAGAAATTTATTCTCACATTTCTGGAGGCTAGAAGTCTGGGATCAAGATGTTGGCAGGGCCATGCTCTCTGAAGTTTCTAGGGAAGAATCCCGTTCATGTCTTTCTCTTAACTTCTGGTGGTTGCCAGCAAAACTTGGCGCTCCTTGGCTGTAGACACATCACTCAGGCTTTGTCTCCATTCTCCTATGGTGTTCTCTCTTTGGGTCTGTGTTCCCACAAAGGAAAACCACTCCTCTGTCTGTCTCCTCTACTCTTAACATTACACTCACAGCACTACTGGGCCACCCAGCCTGCATGCCCATGCATGCATGCCTGTGTGTTGGAGGGGAGTCCCAAACCAAACAAGTCTCAGATTCTTTGGATACCAGCTGGGTGTCCTACAATTTGACTGAATTGAGTTAGCATCAAATCTCACATGTTAAGGGCTCAGTCCCACAGACTGCCCTTTTCCTTTCCCCACTTCAGATACTAATTGTAAATCTAGGTTGTTGTCTGTACTTCTGTGTGGCTATGAATCATAGGTTCCTATGACCCCCTCCACAGGTTGAATTAATATACTAGACCAGCTCACAGAATTGAGGAAAACTGATAACTTACTCAATTACTGGTTTATTATAAAAGGAAGTAACTCAGGAACAACCAGATGGAAGAGGTGCATAGGGCTAGGTACATGGGAAAGGGACTTAGAGCTTCCATGCCCTCTCTGGGCTCCCCACTCTCCCAGCACCCTCACCAACCCAGAAGTTCCCCAAACCCTGTCCTTTTGGGATTTTTATGGCAGCTTCATTCCTTAGGCATGATTGATTAAATCATTGGTCATTGGTGATTAAGTCAACCTCCAGTCCCTCTCCCCAACTCTAGGGGTGGGGTTAAAAGTTCCAACCCTCTAAATACCCAGTTGGTTCCCCTGGCAACCAGCCCCAACTTTAGGGGTTTTAAATTCACCTCAGTAACATAAACTCAGGTGAAGTTGAAAGGGGCTTTTTATATGAAAAACAAGACACCCATTTAATCTTTATTGCTCTGGAGCCATTTTAGGAACTGGGAACAAAGCTAAGTATTATTACAAAAGATGCCTGTATGGTTCTTATATAGGGAATTACAGTGTTTTAGGAGCTACATGTTAGCAACAGTAGAGGATGACCAAATACATATTTTGTTGACCTTAAAAATAAAACCACCAGCTATTTTACCAGCAAATTGGGTTTATTGGGAAATGGCAAAGGGATTGCAATTTGGGACATGCAAGCTATGGCAAAGCCTAGGCAAATCCAGACAACACAGGAGAAGAATATTACTTTATAGAGAAAAAGGAGAAAGTTGGAAGAGGCTGTTTTGAATGAAAATTTATTGGAAAAAAGTGAGAGTTCAGATGGTGACTGTTTCTGATTGGCAGAGTTGTGGCGGTTTCTCATTGGCTAGCCCGAACAGGCATGGGTGGAATCGTCCTTCCTCCCGGTGGCGTAGGAAAGTAGGCGTCTTCCTGTCCGGGATGAGAGAGCTCCCCCTGTCGGCCTCCTAAATGACTCTATTTTAAATGAGGTTTCTTTTATTCAGTTTAACAATTTTTTATTATAAATCAAAATATTACCGTTTCTGTGTCCACATTTTCTTATTAAGATACTAGTCATATTGGATTTACGGCCTACCCTAATCCAGTATGATCTTGTCCTAATTACTAATTATGTGTGACCTTATAATTGAGAGTACAGTATTCAACTCTGTACACAAATCCAAATTCAGAATAATCTAAGTGACTCTAAGGCATTGTTCCAATGAAGGTATATTTCTGCCTCCTTCAATTAATCAAACCGACACCAGATATTCTGCAAGTTTTTTGACATTTAAGGAACTTAAAATTGGTTTCTATTCCAAGAAAATAAAAAACTTGGCAATTAAAGTAAGCAGGTCAGTGTTGAAGGGAAATATATGTTGTTTAGTCTGTGCATTGCCTTTTTTTTTGCATAGTTGCTTTGTGGTGTGCCCTTTTAATAATTAATTGGTCATCTGGTTGAGTGAAGAAGATGACAACATTCAGAGAGGGTGTGCCTGGTCACCTGATTCCTAGGGGCTTATTTAATGAGAATGGGGGATGTGGGCGGAAAGGATTTGATGAGTGATCACATCAAACACAGTCATGTTCAAACTCCAGACTTACTCTAGGAGGTTCAATTTCCCATTCCCAAGTCTTGTCACTAATCCCCCAATCTTGCTTATTCCAAGACTGGTAATATCTAATTGAGCATGGTCATATCACTTTTCAGTAAAGTAGAAAATAAATAAACCCACCGCAAGACTATCACTTTCCATAGTCCTTAGAAGGCCGTTCCTTGGTGAAGTCGCAAGATCTAAGCAGCATACTTCCAACTAGAATTGGTGCAATTTATTGGGCTTTTTGTAAACCTAGAGGTTTTTCACCCTCAATGATGAAGTCATAGGAAATTCTTCATGGGACCATATTTTGGACTGTGGGACAGGTGACAATATGAAAATAGTAGCACATATGTAGATTGAGCAACTTCCTCATTCACATTTCTGCCTTTAGGGCTAACATGTTGTACTACTGGGAGTTGATCGGATAGTGCCTAGTTTATGATGGACATTTGCTGGTGTCCTTGATGGGGCTCAGGATATGCTATCTCAAAATATGGCATATTGTATAGCTTAAGCTGAAGGAATTTAAAACAAATCAAAACAAAACAGCAGAAGAAGGAAGGTCACTCTGATACCCACCCTCCACCACCCACCCTTCTTCCCTGAAACAAGCCATAAAACTCCCCTGTGAAAGGTGCTTTCTCTATACCAGGAAGAGGGAAGACATTCTTATCATCAGAGACAGGGAATTTCAGGCCAAGACATCTGTACAAACAAACCTTGTTAAGCTAACCCTTATATTTTTAGTTACTTCTTCACCATTTACTACCTCTAGCCCAAACCCATTTGTCTTGACTATTCTTCACAAATATTCTTGGTCTTAAAGGTATAAAAGTTTCCTGCTCTGGTCATTTCTTCAGGTCTTCATTGTCTTGTGAAGCCTTCCATGTACATGTAAAACTTTAATAAAGTGTGTATGCCTCCTCCTTGTTAATCTGTCTTTGTCAGTTTAATTTTCGGACTCAGCCAGGGACCCTAAGAGGGTCAAGGAAACCTTTCCTTCCTACATCTTGTTATCAAGCATTCATTCTCCAAAAATTCTCAATATCAAGCCAAGAGGTGCATATCAAAAGAAGAAAGATTACTGGGTGAAGACAGAAGGTTAGCTCCTGTCACTTCCCTGATCTAGTTGGTCAACTGTCTCCCCACCTGCCAATCTTATGAATTATACTTTTCCTTCCAATTATTTACAATTCAATATAAGATAATTTATCTCTAATAATAGCAAGTGAAGGATTCTAATACAAAAATCGATACCAGGAGCTAAATATTTGGTAGGCATGTGGCTTCAGGTCAAAAAGGAAGTAGAATATGAACTAGCATTTCAGTCTTTTGGTTCATTTCAACCTAGTAACCAATTCCAAATGCTCCACATTTCCAAGGTTATGTTGCCCATAACCTACTCTTGTTACTGATTTTGATATTCATTATGGTTATTTGATAGCAATCAGAAGCAAACTCTAGCTAGCTTAAACAAATTTTAAGATAACTTAAGTGAAAAGAGTAATTTATGGGGAAAAAACTGCGCAGCTCACAGAGTTGAAGGAGGAACTGAAAAACCATGCATGTCTTTAGGCAAGACATCCAGGGACAGAATGAATGACATACAGTATACACCTTGGAAAATTTGCAGAGGGGTGTCTTTGGTTATGCATCTTCAGGACCTGAATTAATGACTATCTTATGCAAGCCTCTCTCATTACATGTTTTCAAATTAAATCACAATCTCACTTCATGAACTCTATGACAAATTTTTCATTATCCATGTATGATTAAAGTTCAGAAGGTTTTCATGGAATGTGCCTCATAAGGTTTTCTCAATGATATTTGTATATTCAATGGGTGAATTTATGAACATCTCTGATCCCTATTTTTAGACTGTATCTACAAAAATAAAGGTGACATTTAATCGTAGCCCATATCATTTTACCTAGTAGGCAGACATCTTATTTTATTAATATTATGCCAGATTTCTTCTCAGTAGTGATTATTTTGGAGATTTGTTGTTTTGTAAAATGTTACATTTCTCCATTCTACCACTGACAATGAAAACAAGATGGACATTTACATGAAATTGACATATTTAAATATACCCAGAGAGAAAAATATTCTTACAGCAATATTAATTCCACAAGCTTTAAGAAATCTATAATTTTACATTTTTATATAAAAGCTATATGGTAGATAAATCTAAGCCCTAATTTAAAATATATTCCTTATGGAAAAGCTCAGGTTCTTATCAGTCAACTGATTCACCTTTCAGAAACTTTTTAAAAATGTGGTCAAAGTTTCTGTAATAAAATTTATAAATCATTTCTTCATTTTGAATACTGAATATGAGATAATGGAAACTTTTCCCCTTTTGATTTAATTCTTTAAAAACTTCTGATAAAAAAATGTGCTGATTCTTCCATAGAGGGATTAGAAACTTTTAAACTGAAAATTTAACAATCTCTCCTTTCCTAACCCCTATCAGATTAAATCTCTTCCAGTGGCTATTTATAAAAGGCAAATCACTGAAAATGCAAAGTAAAATAGTCATTGACTTGCACTCAAATTATCTGGATATTTGCGAATGTAGACAAAATATAAAGCATAACTACTTCACAGTATTATTGTTGTCAATATCACTGTGTTCATCCATAGGAAAAACCAAAAGGCAATTTCTGATTAACAAGTTGATTTAAAATACTTGGGTTTTGACAATCGAAACATGCTCCACTGACTTTTTCAGGCATGTAGGAATTTTTTTTTGAAGTTCTTTTTATTTCATGTTCTAAGTTCTATGAAAGCTAGTGTGACTACTGATGGTGCTTAAATTATTTTAGAGAATAATTTAGGCATGAAGAACTTCCAAATAAAAAACTAAAGATGTTTGGAGTGCTCGGCTCAGTTGGTTAAGTGGCTGACTCTTTTTTTTTTTTTTTTTTTTT